>NC_055663.1:6088844-6397044 GCF_017976325.1 Chelmon rostratus | reverse complement strand
TGTTCTGCATTCAAGAAGTCTGTGTCATTCAATAGCAATACAACACACAGCTCAGAGACACGTCATCAAAGGGTTAGGGTTAAGTCTATTAAAAACGTTACACATAGTCATTAGTCCTGAATCATAACAAATTTAACTTATTTGTCAAAGGCACATTTTCATTTGTTATAACCTGTTCTGTATATCCATCCATTTTCTAGCCACTTTCCTGTTTATTTGATTTGGTCTATTCATTTTTAGGAATAAATAAATTAGTGCATTTATTTGTCATTGTGAGGATCCCTGTATCCCCTGCATCATTCCTTTAAATGGCTTAGTCAACTAAGTGAATGTATTTATGAAATATCTTGTTTTTAGGTAACTGGAGATAATGTTAGATCTCTGGTGCTCTGTGACTTCACGGGGGACGGGAAAAATGAGGTAAGTCCTGGCAGGCAGTTTGAGACACGTGCTCTGTGGCCACTGCATCTGCATTTCATTCCTGCTCAGGAGCTTTGTTGCTTGTCTTTTTCCTGTCTTTCCTGTTTTCTATTGCTCTCTACTTTAAAAATATTTACAATCATATCTGAACCATAGACATGGGTTAAATGAAAGATTCCTTCATAGTAAAATGCCAATTCGTTGATTAAATGCTGTCAGCTGTTCTGTACTGTGTTTGCAGCTCTTGGTAGGATCGGAGGACTTTGACATCAGGGTATTCAAAGAGGATGAGCTTTTGTCTGAGATGACTGAAAATGAGGTAAATTAATGGAAGTTATTTCACCCTTTTTAAGCTTGGTGTCTTTAGAGAAGATGCATCAATACTGACAACATTGTTGTTGTAGCTTTAAATTGTGTTTTGTACAGAGGGCAGTCCCACGATTATAATTCTGTTACATTCGTTATAGTCATCGTTGCAGTGTTACTAGCTATATGCTATAGATTCTCTAATCTTTCTTGTGTTGTACTGGGACAGACTAATATTTTTGTCATAAAATAGAATAAGATAATCCTTTATTACTGCAGCAAAGGGCTCACCCAGTTTAGTAGGTACTGATTGCAAATGAGTGAAAAATCAGTTGTGTGTTCGGTCTACTGGGAGCAGTGTTCATTGTAAAGTCTGACAGCAGCAGGAAGGAAGGACCTGCATTACCTCTCTTTCACACACTGTGAGTGGAGCAGCCTATCACTGACAGAGCTACCCAGTGCTGATAGAGTGAACAGCATGGGGCAGGACATGTTCTCATCGGGGATGGTAGCTCAGCCATTATCCTCCATCATGACAGCTTTTCCTCCTGTCATCCTCCATACAGACAGTAACATCACTGTGCCATATGCATGGCAGCAGGTTTGGCTACGCCCTGGCCAATGGCACGGTGGGAGTTTATGACCGCACTGCCCGCTACTGGAGGATTAAGGTACCACAGTCCCATCATCATTATAACCTTAGAAAACAGTATGAATATACATTTTTGATTACAGTTCAAAACTCTGTCATTTGGTGGGTTTGTGTGTTATATTTTTCCATTAGGCTTCCCCTGTGAAAGCTTTAGTTCTGTTTGTTCTGTTTCTGTCGTTCCTTTATTTCATCACACACAATGTCTTGTTACATGTTCTTAACCATTTGAGTCCACACGAGCATGGTAATGTAACTGACTCACTCCACTCTTTAAAGGCTTTTGTTTTTAATAAACACTCTAAATGTAAATGTAAATGCAAACTAAATGTAGTGTGTCTCTAGTTGCTTTTTAATCATGTGTTTTTCTCTCTACTTTCAGTCTAAGAATCATGCAATGAGCATCCATGCCTTTGACCTAAATGCTGATGGGGTTGTGGAGCTTATCACCGGCTGGTCCAATGGAAAGGTCAGCACGCAACCTCTCATGCTTCAGAAATGTGATTCATCATTAGGTTGTTGGACACAACAACTTATTAATTTCTACTGTATCTCCAGCTGGGCTTCAGTCTTTGATTGCGTTCTCCTTTTATTTCAGATTGATGCTCGTAGCGACCGCACAGGCGAGGTCATTTTCAAAGATAACTTCTCTTCTTCTGTGGCCGGAGTCGTGGAGGGAGACTACAGGTTGGATGGACAGCAACAACTTATCTGCACCTCCATAGATGGGGAGGGTATGTTGTTTGGATGTGTCTTCCTGTATGTTTTTTGGATACATATGTATATTAGAAAACATATTGTCATTGATTGAATCTGGGCTATTGTATAAGTCAGAAAGAGTAAAGTTTGTGTGTGTTCAGGCATGCTCACATAAGGTTAAGCTAGCCAAACAAAAAAAAAACAAACTAGTGCTGTCACCTATTGCTGCTCTGACCTTTCACCTTGTTTCCCCAGCAGCTCAAAAATTGCACTTTTGCACCTAAATACATTAGTTCATGTCAAGATACCTCAAAAACAGAACAACACATTTCTGTCGACCCCAATTGATCTTAATTCAGACAAAGCACGCCAACATGCTAGGGGAGAATTAACCCTTAAAGCTTACATAAGGATGTCATCTGTGTTGTAAATGTGTATCTTGTAGTCCGTGGTTACCTGCCAGCCAGTAAGGACCTTAAAGGGAACCTCATGGACTCCAGTGCTGAACAGGACCTCATTAGAGAGCTCAGCCAACGCAGACAGAATCTGTTGCTGGAGCTACGCAACTATGAAGAGAATGCCAAGGTAAATGCATTTATTCACATTATTGTTCACGTTTCACTTATTTTGTTATGTTTTGTTTTGTTTAATTTTTTGTTCAGTTCAACATTATACACAAATGCAGTGCAGATGTTTATAGTATTCAGTCATTTATTATTATTATACATCATATATTCAAAGACAGCTGTTTTCAAGAAGAGTTTTTTCCTTGAATATGGATGATTTCCATTTTCCATTTTGGATGTTGATAAGATATTGTGAAAAGTGATGGCTTGATATGTGGTATCTAAATTTTGTAGATAATCACTTTGTAGATTTTTTATTGATGTTGGGCTGTGTATTATTGTATATGCTAGCATCCACACAAACTGTGCTGTTGTTTCAGGGTGTGTCAGAGACAAACAGTGGGATGGGTGTCATACCAGCCAACACTCAGCTCCAGACGGCACTGTCAGTGAGACCTGCTACAGAGTCCCAGAAGGCTCATGTAGAGCTCAACATTTCAACACCAAATGGTAGAGTGTTTTAGCATTTAAGCTAAGAATTTCAAGCATGTCAAGGACTGAGTAAATGCTAATAATTCCCTGAAACTTTCTTTTGTCCTCTCCAGAAACCATTATTCGTGCAGTGCTCATCTTCGCAGAGGGGATATTTGAGGGGGAGAGCCATGTTGTCCACCCCAGCGCCCAGAACCTGTCAGGCTGTGTCCGAGTCCCCATTGTCCCCCCAAAAGATATACCAGTAGATCTGCACATCAAAGCCTTTGTAGGGGGGAAAATTAGGTAGGATCTATGTTAATAAGGCAAATGTGTGTGCTGTTGCATAATATTTGTCCCACTGTTTCCCCACCTTCTCTGTACTTTCTTATTGTCCACTCCAGCACCCAATTCCACGTGTTTGAAATCACTCGTCAGCTGCCTCGTTTCTCCATGTATGAGATCACAGTTGATTCCTCAACTGCTCCCCCCTCTGGAAGGGTCACCTTCAGCATCAATGATCGACCACAGCGGGTAGGCTGTCAAAGTGTCCCTCAGGAAGATAGAGAACAATAGGAAGAGTGATTCTGCTTTGTGTTACAGCATGTTCAAGACCATAACAAGCTGAGATATGTTGGTTGATATTTAAATCTCATCTCATCTCTCTGGATGTATCTATGTTATTGTTTACATTTGTGTGTGTGTGTGTGTGTGTGTGTGTGTAGGTGGTGATGTGGCTGAATCAGAACTTCTTACTTCCTGAAGGAGTTGACAGTCCTGACGTCACTTTTAATTCACTGAGAGGAGGTGGACTGTTGTCCATCAGCATGGCCAGCAATGGACAGGTGCAAACACAATCAGCATCAGTTGTGTTTCGCAATAACCTTAGTTCAGAATTATTGGTTGTTTGATGTAATATTTTAGTGCACTTCTTCAGCCAAATTTAACTTTTCATTAGCAGGCAAGCATTTAGCAAGAATCACAGTCAACAATCTACTCACTGTCATCGTTATCATTATCAGTTTAACTCTCACATTTTAGCCCATTTTTGACAAAAAGTACAATGTAAATTTATAGGGTTAAGATCATTTTTTGCAATAATAATCATTTTTGCTTTACCTCAGAAGAGTAAGAAAAAGACTGATGACTAAATTTCTTTTAAATCAACCACAACCAGTCTGTTAATTAATCCATATTTTGGCCAATCAGATCACTCTGAGAACCGATGACATTGACCTGGCAGGAGATCTGGTCCAATCACTGGCCTCTTTCCTGGCAATAGAGGACTTGTCAGCAGAAGCAGACTTCCCCGGATATTTTGAGGAGCTACGTACTACACTCACTGAGGTTTGGCCTAAAACAGATTGAAACCTCTGCTGTCGTGAACATTTCATGCTGTTTATTCCACTTCTATTCCAAGATATAAGACACATACCTACCGTCCATCAGTACATGTACATCAACCTTTATGACTACAATATTGTCTTCTTCATCAAAATTAGCTGGCATTAAATAATCATGATCAAAACATACAATCAGAGTTGATATGAACAGCTGGTAAAATAAATATATATTGATTGTTGTGGGTATAAAGGAATTCTGTAAACTTGCTTGAAAAGTGCATCAATTTCACTCTTAAAAAGCTGTACAAACCCTACAAAGTGAACTAAAAGTTAGGAGACAGTTGTGACAGACAATTGCCACAACTGGAATTGCAGCCTTGAACTTTTTCTATAGTACAGCAGAAATATGTTGTTGGTGTTGTGGTTTAATTCTGTGTCTTAAATATCTGTATGCTAGGTGGATGAGTTCCACTCTGTACACCAGAAGTTAACTGCAGCAATGGCCGACCACTCCAACTACATCAGGAACATGCTGGTGCAAGCAGAGGATGCTCGCCTTTTGGGTGACATGTGAGTTTCCACAAATTGAACTGGTCTTATTTATAATCCTTTATGGGAAATACAGGGTACAGACGGACAATACCTCAAACTCCCTGCATGTTTGTTTAAAAGGCATCAAAAAATAAATCCGTCATTAATGTTACTGGTACCACTTCTGCTTTTTCTACTGTGACAAAATATTTCAAAGTGTCTGCTGTGCAAAACGGTCTTCTGTGTGTGTCTTTAGACATGACTCTGTCAAGTCATGTTTGATTTCAGACTCTTCAGTTAAGCTTCAAGTAAATGTCTTGTTGCTGCAGTATCAGCATTAGAAACAGTCTGAACTATCCAATGACCACAATGAGTTCATCTTTACAATCAAAAACAGATACGCTGCATGTCACTGTTGTCATTCATAGTCAGTTGCATTAGAATGACTGGCAGTAGTCTTGATATTTTCAACAGTATTTCATGGCTCCTGCAGATCATCTGATATTGTGAAACTTCCCCAGTTTCAAAAAGGAGATTATATTCGCTTCGCAAAACTTTTCCAGCATGCCAGTACGTTTTGCTTCTCCTTTTTGTAAATTAAACTGCAGTATCTTAACAACGGAGCAATTCATGATCATGTGATTGGATCTGAATTTGCACAGTTCTGGAGGGTGTGTGCAGTGCATCAGTTTTTGTAAAATACACGCGGTATTACTGTCAGCATTGTTAGTACATAAAATGCATACTGATGGTGACATCAGCCCTGTCTGTGCACATGGTGACACGAGTCCATCCGTTATGGCCTATATGTGCATATGCATGTCTACCTGCATACCAGTTATAACATATATATATTACATATATATATATATATATATATATATATATTTTTTTTTTTTTTTTTACCTCCGGACCAAACCAACTCACTGTTAGTCTCTCTCTCCCTCTGTTTGCCATATTTTCTCTCTGGTTTTCTCTCTTGCCGTCTGTAGGACAACTATGAAGAAGCGTTATAGAGAGCTGTACGATTTAAACAGGGATCTGATCAATGAATATAAAATCCGCTCTAACAACCACAATGCACTGCTGGCCTGCCTCAAGTCTGTCAATCAGGCCATACAACGGGCTGGTAGACTCCGAGGTAAGCCACTTTATGAGTTCATGTAAAGTTAATGGCTGTATGTCTGCTGACAGCCTTGGAGTCAAGAGTTTGTGTAGAACACTGTTTCTCAATCCTGGTCCTGGAGTACCACTGCCCTGCATGTTTTAGATGCATCCCTGCTGCAGCACACCTGATTCAAATGAATGGCTCGTTATGAGGCCTCAGCAGAGCCCAGTAACGAGCCATTCATTTGAATCAGGTGTGTTGAAGCACGGAAACATCTAAAGCATGCAGGGCAGTGGTACTCCAGGACCAGGATTGAGAAACACTGTTCTTGAAGACTGTTTTTTTAAATCAGGCATGTCAAACTGATTCCATGAAGGGCTGTGTGGCTGCAGGTTTTCCTTCCAACCAAGGAGGAGCACACCAGGCTGGAATCAATTAATCAGCTGATCTCAGTCTTCAGCTGATAACTAATGATCCCTTGATGTTGATTGGTTGGCCTGGTGGGCTCTGCCTTGGTTGGAACGAAAACCTGCAGCCACACGGCCCTTTGTGGAATCAGTTTGACATATGTATTTTAAATCATGGCATTATTAGAATGCTTGTATATAATGTGAAACTTCTGTTTTTAGGTCCAATCACTTCACAAATTGCAGTCTCCTTATTTAATCATCTAATAAACATTTTTTTGCAACACTGCTGTGCAGATTATGGCTGGAAACACGCACAAGCAACAGTACCTGACAGGAAACCCTCTTTTTCAATGTTTTTTTTTGGCTACGTACAATGTAGCATTTTAGGAATGAAGACGCACTTGTGACCATGTGTTGTTATTTTATTTGATGTCTTGTCCTGATCTGGCTCTGAACTGCAGCAGGCATGACGTCTGGTTAAAAACATTTAGCCTCAAAACATCAACATGTCTCGGAACATTAACAGGAAACATTGACAAGCAAATTTCTGCATTTCAATCGGGACACATTCAGCAGTTCAAACAGTTGCATTTATTTTGTCTATGACAGTGGTGCAAATATGTATTCAACAGTATTAATAAAGTACTTTGGGACATCCTTAAGATGAAAATAACAGCTGCATTAATACTAATTTCAGGATCAAATGGCAATGAACAGAAGCTTAAAGCCATTTGGGTCAACCCTCATGTGTAGTCACATCTTGCATACCTGTCTTGTCTCCTGAAATTAATCTGTGTTGCTGTGCCTCCTCCTCCTCAGTGGGTAAGCCCAAGAACCAAGTGATCTCTGCCTGTCGAGATGCCATCAAGAGCAATAACATCAACGCACTCTTCAGGGTCATGAGAGCTGGCACTGCATCCTCCTGAGGGTGGAAGGAGGGAGAATGCAGGAATGGACACATAGACTGAAAGGGGGTTGGTCACAAAGACAACCGATCAGCACTGCAATGTTGGATGTCATCTATTTTAAGGATGGCTGATAAATAATGAGCTTGGGATGAGGCCGACATATGAACTTGAAAAGTAGAGGACACTGGTGGAATTAGGAAGCTGTTGTAGCCTTAATCTATCTTTTTCCGTGATTTAGGAATAAGCAACAGCATGACAACAACATTTGGCACCAGCTCCATAATACTTTCACTGTACTCGAAACTTGAAATTCTGCTATAGTACAGAAATAACATGCTGACCACAGCTTAGTGCACTGTTGCAATTATCCTCCTTCTCAGTCGAGAAGTATGGCTGTTTGAAAGAGCTTGATTTTTACATGTTAGCTGAGTAATTGTTAAAATTGTTGCGAGAGTTCAGCTGGACACAAACAGAGACTGTAGTACAATGATGTTTTAGAGGAATTCATTTTAATTCAGTAATGTGAAAGGCTTGACATATTGCTGCTGTCTAAAACTCATGCAAAACGAAAATGTGTCTTTTTCTTCAGCTATACACTCACATCTGATAGCGTCAGTAGTTAAAAGAGAAAGAGGTGCTCCAGGTGATGTCACATATTAGTCAAAGGAATGTTTTAAAAAAAGCCATCCAAACTGTTTCCACAAAGACGTGAGGGTTTGTAGAAAATGACTACGTTGGATTGGCACCCTGGCTGTTTAATCTGATGTTTAGAGAGAGCACAGCTGGAGTGAGACAGAGCAGCTTCCTCTCAGATGGAGAGTTGTGCCATTGAAATCAGTGGTGGCCCTGATGTCCTGTGTGGCAGCTCACTCAGGCTGCTCCCAGCTGATGTGTGTTTGTGTGGTGTTTGTAGCCAAAGAAAACTGTTTTAAATCAATGAATGTCACAGAGGACCAATGCTGTGTGTTTAACTTGTTTACCTTTTGTAGATTGCACACAGACATTGTAAATGTAATTTTGTGTTTGTGACAGATAAACTATTATTAAATTAACTTCTGTTTTAAAACTTGTGTAGCTGTTAGTTGACTTTGTTGCAGCATCAGAAGAATATGATGTGCTTGTCAGACAAGTGGGCTTGCTCAACTGTTTATTCTGAGTGTACATCTGGTTTCATTTGAATATGGAAGCTAGAATTAGTGTGTATAAAAACAGTGAGGCCCGTCCTCTTCTAAAAAGAGCAACATTTTAGCCTGCTTGTCTCATACTGGATTATTAGAATTATAAGATCTTAGAGCCAAGTTCCCCCAAAGCCAAGGAGTCATGTGGGCAAATGATTGTTTACCCCAATATTTATTTATCAGCGTGACTGTCGCCCCTTAGAATGTATAACATGTGACCTGAGATAATCTTTGGTTGCGACATTCCCGACATCCCGGAAAGGGAGACAGTGAAACGGCTCATCTCCCTCCATCCTGGGCTCTCTTTCCTGCCCCCCCCATGTGTTTGTTGTCAGACTTTGAGTTTGATTACAGTAATGGGGCTCCTCCCCTGCAGTGTTCCCCACTGCAGCACGGGAGTACCGGTACGGCCCCCTCTCTCCTTCGCCGCATCACCCTGCCAGCCATATGCTGGCCGGATGCCAAAGGACTTTTCCAGAACTTGCTGGGCATCATCAGGAAGGCAGCAGATCTGAGGGGCATCAGGAACAACCTGCGCCTTCCCACAGCTGATAAGGTGGAGACATTTATGACCAGGAGCCACCGGCCAAACGTCCTCTGCTGAGGTCTCGCTTCGTGGAACTCTAGCAGGATGAGGCAGCGTTTTCTGATCCTGGAGAAGTGAAAGCGTCCCCTCTCAGGAGAAAGGTGCACCGTGGGAGGAGGGAGATTTGTACACATCTGGTTTCACCATTAAATGGGGAGCTTTCTGCTCCCCACCATGTCTTTAATTTCCCTGGGTCTTGATATTATCTTTGCCAGCATGAGAACAAAGCCAGCCCCTGTCAGGCAGGATGAGCTAAGCTCTCTGCTGTGACACACTGTGTCCCACAGAGTGGTGATGGTGCTGTCAGTGATGCTGGGTAAACAACCATCAAGCCATGTGGTTGTCCCCATACTGCTCCTATACATGAAGAAAATCCAGAGGTGGTTTGGTCTACGCCTTGACCCAGTTTGGCACAAGAGGTGGCTACTGACAATCCTTTCCTCACTGACCTGGCATACTGGAAAACTCCAGCTGGGGTGGGATGTATGAGTCTTGTGTGGTGGGGGAAAATGGAAGAATCTCCCATCCCTCCACATAAACTATCTGGAGCTGTCCACAGTAATCAAAGTGTTAAAACAGAAAGGAGGGACAACATGACAGCGGCGGTGTACATCAACTGTCAGGGCAGAGTGGGTTCAGTTCAGCTGACGGAGCTTCTTGCTGTGGTCACACAGACATCTGCTCTCCATCAAGCAGTGCACATCCTGACATACAGAACCCCTCTGCAGTCTCATGGAGGTCACTCCCACTGTAAGTGGAAATTGAGTCCAACACTTGTTCAGTTGCTGTGGGACAGGTTCAGTTATTTGTTTGCCTCATGAGAGAATGTGCAATGTGCACAGTGGTTCTCCATGAATGCACGAGACGACCCTTCACTGGGCTGTGGAGAGAAATGACCCTGACGACAAGCCAGAGCAGGACTTTACTTCATGAGCTCAGTGCATACAGATGTTCATTGGCAAAAGTCCTGTCCTCTCTTGTCTACAGTCATTTATTCAGCGATTTTTTTGCAGACATGCATACACCCACACAGGGTATCTGTATAGACGTGAATGACACCCACTCATTTTGGGAGAATGCCCAGCCGCAGACATCCCATCATTCTACAACCAAAGTATTATCTCAACATTACAACAGTTCCCATTAGTTCATATTCCTTACATGGTGCCAAAGTGGCAGGTTACCATGACATAAGCTTTCCTTGAACATTCACAGGACACCCACTGTTGAGTATCCTGTTTTTGCCAAGGTATCAGGTCACCATAACCTGATCATTCACAGGATACTTACTGTCTAAATGTTGTCAGGAATTAGTAGTGTATGTTGCATGAACATATTCTACCACGGCGGATGCCTTTTGTCATTGGCCGTGGCCCAGACCTCCTCTTTACTCATTTCACTCAGTTCCCCTGATTCCTTGCCCCTTAGCACGTGTTCAGGAGGAAAATCGAAAGGTAATTCTCATGGCACCAAAACACACAAGCCTGTCTTGATTCCTAACCGGGGATTGCTAAACACTGATAAAACTAATAGCAAGAACTCTTGCAGGGCTATGCCTATACTCAGAGAATCTAGAGCTACAATATGTAACTAACAATTAACAGTTTACTTGTCAACTGTTCACAACAAGTAAGGTTCAGTTTCACAAGGCTGTGCAATTTAGACATCCTTCAAAAACACTACACCAATGCCTGGCAATCCCTGTACCCATCGCACATATTCTGCAAGTATGTTGATGACACCACGATATTGGGCTTTTTGCATTTCAAACATGCTTCTTTAGTTATTTTTGAAAAAATGGTAATTTAATTGGAAGGAACGAGACCGCACAGCTTGCTACAAAAAACAGTGGAAAACAGAAAATGAACTTATTTTCAGGGACTGTTCCACTTTAAAAATCAAGAAATTGCAGCAAAGAATGTATTTTTTCATAAATAACCATTGTAATGTAAAGTGTAATTTGTGTTTCATTATGATTATGTTAGGGTCATATTTCATAGGCTATTTTACTGTGGATGTTTATGGTATCTTTATGTATGGAGCACTGGACCAAAAGAATTTCTCCATGTGGTATGATAAAGTTGATCTGAATCTGCAGCTGTGTATCTTTGACATGGTGATGAAAGGAGCAGCGCTGTCAACTGATCACCACCTGGTGTCAAAACAAAGCACAGAACAACTTTGAGCTTGAAGTCTTTACAGTATGTACCCTCCCCAGCTCTTCTTCCTTTTGTTTTCATCTTATATGCAGCCTTTATTTTTTAAGTTTACTTACTTATAGTCTGAGCGCCATTTACCTGTGGCCAACGTATTTTATTGTTGGATGACTTGCTGGAGTAGGCCTACACTGAGGGAGCATATTTCAAAGTAATGTTGGGAAATATTGTTGAACATTGTGTGACTTCATTCACATTTATTTTGACCTCTTGGAATTTTTGTTGAAACTTACGTCTTCATGTGACAAATATACAGGAAGTGGAATTTTATTGGGAAGCGTTCAGTTGAAATAATGAACAAGTGAACACGGCTGTTTTGCTGTTGGCGTTGGCCCCAAGCTGACTTCATTTGTAAGGCAGTCTCAGGTCCTGGAATGTGGATATTGATTGAGGTGAGCTGGGATAGAGATAAGAACAATTCTGACTAAAGTTAACCACTACATCCAGCCTTACCTTCTAATTTCATTTCATCTTCCTCTTGCCTCTTCTCTCTCTTTGCCTCCTCTTCCTGGCCACACTGTGGCTGAAGTGGAAGACCTAAAGCTCTTCTGTTGGAAACCATTGATCACTGAAGTCTCATTGAACCATACGGTCTATGAGCATTACCCAGAGTCTGTGCCACCTCTAAGGATTCTGTCATTGGCCTTGATCTCTGCCTCCCTTAATGGAGACAAACAGGAAAAAGACATGTCTCCTTATTATAACCTTAACTCCACACTCTCCCTTTTTTAAAAGTTATTTCTCTCTTTCTTCCTGTTCCGTCCTCAGCTGCTGTGTTGGCATCTGGCTGGAAGTTGCTCCGCTCCAGTTTAAGTCACGTGGTCAGACTAAAGGCTGAAGATGCTGCATTCATGTGCTCCTGGTTATCTCCACTTCTCACTACTACTTTTGACTACTAGTTATGGCTTATCAATTTTCATATATTCTAGTAACCTGCTTTGTATTGACAGACTTATGTTAAATGGTTTATTAGTTAAATGCCTTTTGAATACTATAAGCCACTTTTATAGGCTAATTTATATCAAAATGATGGCATCTATTTATTTTAATGCAATTTCTGCTATTCTATGCTGCATTCAGGGTATATGATAGAGACTGCTCCCCTGTAGAGGTTGAGTGTAAACCCACTGTGATGTCACCCATTGGTTTGTGAACAACAGTTCTGAAGCCTCGAGCTTGGCATTATGACCATAGCTGTCTTGGTTTTTTGGTGCCAGAAGTGACCATGTTTCCAATTCTATCCAATCAGGAAAGAGTGTTGAGCCACAACTCTATCCTGACTGGATCTGGCTGACAACCTGAGGACGCGCTGTGGTTGCAACTTGTTCTAAAACCTACTCTGCTTTATCATCTATTTTACTCCAAATGGGACTATGATTTACATAATGAAGATCGTGTTGTATTGAAGAAGACCTGAATCAAACGATTTAGATCATAAACTCATTAGGAAACATTTGCTAAGGTAAGAAATTAAGTGATAAGTAGGGTCATTTTCTCATAAATTTACATATAATTGGACTTATTTTTGCAGCCAGTGGAGTCGCCCCGACTGGCCAGTACAAAGAATGCAGGTTTAGGGCACGTCTGAATTGGCTTCACTTTTTAAACCTGGAAGCTCACTTCACCGTTCATACAATCTATGTTACAGACACACTCATACTTGCACTGTTGCACAATTACTGTCATTTTTCACACTTTTTTTTTTTTTGCAGAGATGTGAAACCAAAAGCTGACTGAGCAGTGTCAGATAATTCCTGAATAGCTCAGCCAACATGAAAATGCATTATTCATTTTATTGCTATTGAAAATTAATTTGTACATTTTCTACCCTTGCAGTTTTTTTTTCCTTGATCGTGTAGATTATAATATTTCCTACAGCACGTGAAAGCAGCCATGAGCGCAGCCGCTCGTAAAGACGGGCTCGGCTCCAGGTAGCACACACACACACACACACACACAGGAGAGTGAGACATGTTTTATCCCCTGCTCTTCCTAACCGACACTCACTCTTGGATACAGCAGCTGGACGACTGTCTCCATCTGCTCTCAGTGGATGCCTGTCTTTGGAAACTTTGGAAACTTTAGAAAAGTCGAGAAAAAGTGTGCGGAGTTGAGCCTGTGATGCACTTTCACACATCCGCGGCACAGATGTTTCCAGTTTGACCTCCTCCACCGTCTCGCCTGGTAAGTTTGAATGAGTTGCATTCATGAGAAATGGGAACATTTCATACGTATGAGGGTTATGAAAGCAGGCAGGCTTGTTTTTCTGCTGTAAAACACTGAAACTGACAAAAAGCTGCCAGGCCTACTTTCTGCGTAAACTGCGCGACAAGTTTGCGGCGGCGTTGGTCACGCTTGTCTGGAATGTGCGCTCTTTGACAGAGACGAATAGCGGTGATTAGGGCTCAGGGGATTGTCCGTGGCAGCAGTATTCGGGGATGTATGCTGATCGCTGGGACACAATGTTCTTTGAAATAGTTGGTACCCTCATGTTCACTTACATAAGCCACAAAACCCTCCCACTCCTGAGCGCTGAATCGATGGGAAATTTCAGAATCAGAACCTCAGTCGCCAAATGTGCAATGTACACAGCAACGTGAGCGCAGTGGAACAAAAACCTTCATTAAACAAAGTTAAGTACAGGGATTATATACAGTCGACAATAATACAATGTGGTAAGATATGTTACATGCACTGTATAGAATTTGTATGCTTGTTTGGAAGTACTGGTTTTGTCTTAGGCTTCATGTTAATGAGGGAGGGTGGGGGCGTGGGGCGCATTGGCTGCCATGCCTGGTGGGCGGTCGAAGGATGAGGGAGGGAGCAAAGATGTCTGGTGGTCCTGGTGCTGATGGAGCTCAACCTGCGGCTGGATGGAAGCTTTGTGAAGAGGCAGTGAGATGATGTGTGATGGGTCTCACAGGCATTTGATCCTGTCCTGTGGGCCGCCTGGCTGTTCGCATGATGCGCTCCAGTCCGTGTTTGGTGTGGGCAGAGGATGTGGGGTAGGACAGGGCGATGGAGGAGGTGAGGACGCTCCCTCTGCTGAACTGGGTGCAAATAGAGGGGCGTTCATGTTCCAGAGCAGGAGCTTGGTGGGCGGGAGATGAGTGTGTCTCTCATTTCAGGTCGCTGAAGGTGATTATGGTGCCCAGAAACTTAACAGACTGCACCACCTTTACAGCTGTGTTAATGAGTAGTGGGGGATGTGAAGGTGCACGTTCCCGGAAATCCATGAGTATCTCCCCCACCCTCCAGCTTATTATCAGTGCAGCGTGCCACAAAGGGAGATTTTTTATTGCATTAGACAAGATGAGAGGGTTTCCCAATCAGAGCTCAGACCTGCAGCACATTCTACCCTCCTTAGGAAAGCAAAAGAATGGAGGCAGGGACAAGCAACAGTTTCCTATTTACAACAGGCAGCGTCAAGGTAAATTGAAATTTATTAAACAGCATTTCAAATTCATCTCTAATGACTCCACTTTCTCTGTTATTTCCTTCCTGTTGTGCTGTCCCACTTTGATCCCTGATTGTTGGTTTTGCCCAGGATGCCCCACTCAGAAGAAGCCTGAGAAGAAGGTGAGGATGGAGGCAGACATGATGGACATACATCCAGTAATATGAGTGATATGTACAGCACCAAATCACTCTAAGCCGCTTTCCCCCAGTGCAGCTTTTTCGCCCCGCAGGAAACAGGTGAGAGCACAACATGAACGTGAACTACAGCGGCCCCTTTCCGATGCATTCCTGTTCGATACGTAACCGACTCATGTGTCTTCAGAAGATGCTTAGGAAGATGGTGACCATGAGGAGGATCCTCCATGTGAAGGGTGATGTGATGTGCACGATGCTGCTGCTGGTGCTATTCTGCCTGCTGCTCTATGCCCGCCAGGTAAGGCTGGAACCAATCACAGCATTAGTCTTAACTAGACAATACAATCTCTCCTAGTACTTCACAATCACCTCCTCTTCCCATGTCCCATCAAATCCCACCCTTGTTTCCAGGTCGTGCTCTCCTCTGGGTGGGACAGACCTGTGTGGAAGCTCGAAATCCATGGCTCCACCAGCTCCAGCAGGACCCTGCTGGGTGCCAGCAGGGCCAAAGTAGGCCAGGAGCCTCCAGGGGTATGATTCAAGTTATGAATGTGTGCATGCAGGTGTGAGGATCAAAGAATCTTCACTTCCAGTAATGTATGATGGGTATGGGTGGAAGCTGCACAGTATTTTATATTAACAGTGGATCAAAAGACTATGTGTAATGTGAAAGGTGTTGCTTGTAGTGATAAACTCCCAGAGAGTCATCACCAGCACAGTTAGCGACTAGCCAGCAGAGCATGTTGGAGCTAAAGAGAAAGATATTCCCCCGAGTATACAATTTTTCAAAAATTCAGCCACAGTGCAGCCTAGAAGTTAGAAAACGGCTGGTACACAGTGAAGACAACAGATCTGTATCTGTAATCTGTAACTTGAGATGGGTTTTGTGCTATTTTTATTTCATCTTGTCATTGCATTTATATTTGTATAGTGGATGATTCTATATCGAATGTGTTCTGATGCTTAATAAGGTAACTTTAGCCTGATTTGGAGAGGGGGACTGCTGTTGGAATGACCTGAAGCTGCGATGAGAAGATCATGGTTTGTAAGACTAGAGAAGTTCACCTCCAGTGTGAGCACGCGATGCTCCCTGTGCTCACAGAGAGCGCTCATTTTCTCATGCTGTCTACTGCTGCTGTACGCTATGTGCTGCATTAATATTCCCACTGCATATGTTGAGTGCATCGGTGTATGTACACAGCGTATGTTTGTGTTTGCGGTTGTGTTAGTGTCCATCTGTACTGATTCACAGAAGGTCCAACACATTTTATAATGAACCAGGAAGAGATAAACATGAAGCAGTGTAGAAATTATTACTTGTTAGAATAAATGTCCTATTTCTTCTGTCTCACATCATTTCTCCTGATTAGCCGGTCCCATCCAGCCCTTCAGAGCCACAGCTGCCTCCCTGCAAGCCCCAGTCCAAGTCCAAATCTCCTCAGCCCAAGTCCAAACCTCAGGTCAAATCTAAGGGGAAATCCAAGTCGCGACGGAAAAATGTCGTGCCGACTAAGACCGCTGCCAAGCCCCTGCCCACAATGCCACCATTTGACTTTGAGGGCTATCTGAGAGAAAAGGACAACAGAGACTTCAAGCTGCTTATAGACCAGCCCGAGAAATGTCACATCGGAGGAGCAGAGGAAGAAGGAGGAGGAGGAGGAAGTAAAGGGACTGCTGCTGCTCCCTACATGCTCATTGCAGTGAAATCTGTCGCTGCAGACTTTGATAAACGTCAGGTAAGAAATATGTTCATATGAACAGTGGCTGCAGTGACTACATGTAATGAGAAAGGAGTGACTTCAACACTCGAGCTATTCAGCGTCTCGAAGCTCATTTGTTTTTATTGTCTGTCCTGCAACTTTCCTGTCTTGGTTCACCCTCTCTGCTCTGTCATAGTTTCTATAATAAAGTTCTGATAAACCCAGTGTACCCTACCTGCCCTGTACTGAGCAGCAGAGGTTAGCAACTAGATTATGAACACAGCTGAGCATCTAGCAGCAACAGAAGCACAGTTTGTCCTCAGGGGTTGATGGAGACCAAAACCAGAGGACTAATGTGAAAAGCAGGACACACTGTTTATTGACACTTCACCTTGTGGTCCACAGCGCATGTCTAGGGCAGTCGCAGGCATTCGTAGCCTTCGCCTCCCCTAAGTGCAGACAAGAGTGTGAATATTGGACTTAAATTTGTCCAGTGGACATAAACACATGAATGCTAATGCTGATCCATGCCTGCTCAATGTGTATATATGTCATTGTTTGCTAACGTACAGCCCCCAAGAAGGCAAAAAATTAAGTGATACAGGTTTTACTATTTCCCTCACTTTGTTGGTCAACAAAATAATCTCTTTCTCTCCCCACTTAATTATCTTCAGGTGGTGCGTCGGACATGGGGTAAAGAGGGACTTTTCCGGAATGGCGTGTCCATCCGTACTGTTTTCCTGCTCGGGGTTCCCAGGAATCGCACTGCTCTGCCTCTGTGGGATCAGCTCCTGACCTACGAGAGTCAAACCTTTAGGGATATCCTGCTCTGGGACTTTGAAGACACCTTCTTCAACCTGACGCTGAAGGAAACACACTTTCTGAAATGGGTTAACAGCACCTGTCCCGACGTCAAGTCAGTATTTCCAAAAGTAAATCAAGACTTGATCTGTTTCCCTCCTCATGTGACTCATATTAATGCTTGTCCTGTTTCCTTTTCTCACACAGGTTCATCTTCAAGGGTGACGCTGATGTGTATGTTAACGTGGAGAATATACTAGAGATGCTGCAAGGTCAAAAGGCAGACGAGGATCTGTTTGTGGGTGATATTATTATCAATGCTAAACCCATTCGCCGCCGCAGTTCCAAGTACTTTGTGCCAGAGTTTGTTTACGGTGTGGGTTTGTACCCCAATTACGCTGGAGGAGGGGGGTTTGTCATGTCAGGACATACGGCTCGGAGGCTAAGCTCTGCCTGTCAACAGGTACGTCAAAGTTGGACAGTTTTAATATTATGTCTGTTTTAGAATTCTTTGATCTACATTTTTTTTCCTTTGCTTCCAGGTGGAGTTGTTCCCCATCGATGATGTCTTTCTGGGAATGTGCCTCCAGCTGATCGGTGTCAAACCGTCACGCCACCAGGGCTTTCGGACCTTTGGAATTCCCAGACCCTCTGCAGCGCCCCACCTGCAGACGTTTGACCCCTGTTTTTACAAGGAGCTCATGGTTGTTCACAGCCTCAATGTTCCTCAGATCTGGCTCATGTGGAACCTCCTGCACGACCCCAAGCTGAGCTGCCACAATAGGACCAGCCCCACGTCCTGGCCCTTCAAGTGGAAGGGGAGGATGGGAGAACCGGAGGGAGAAGATACGGACTATGGTGAGAAGCAGGTGTTCGTCACACATTAGTGACTCTCTGCTGGGCCGAGTGGCATCAGCGGGAGCTCTAGTGAGAACAAAATGGTTATGAAGCAGGATTTGTGGCCAACTTGAAAGGCTTGTGATGTGTTCAAGAGCACAGTTGAGTCATATGAGCCTTCATCCAAGCTGGCAGATCATCTTTGGGGAAATGAATTGGCAAGGGCCGATTGTGCTTCAGATCTTTCACTAAGGAAACGAAGCAGATTTAGGTTTGCATGTGTCTTCTACAGAATGTAATGTGTTCTGATTGTTTACACAGAGACCAGTGAGGTCCAAGAAAGAAGATATAACAAAATGCGGTTAGCTGGTTTAACCCCATGTACGCATGTCTGAGACCACAGTATTGATAATGTTCTGGCTTTCGTTGGACTGTGTGGACAGCCAGGGCTACTAATGGCTGTGTGGACTGCGTGAGTGGAAAGACAGAAGAGACTTTATGTGTTCTCATAGTGAATCACTTGCAGAGGTGTACCTCACTTCCTCATGCTGGATAGAAGCACAAATGGATGGTTGCATTATCTGTTCCCTGGAGGAACAACAGATGAAGTCTAAATGGAAACCAGCTGCACAGTGGGAACCAGCTGGGACCACTGCATGCACACAGACACACAGACACACACACACACACAAAGGCAAAGGAAGATCAATTTATTGGAACAGTACACTATTAGACACACTGTTATAGTTTTCAATCTGACCTCGGCATTGGTTCCTGATGCAGCCCAAGCTCTCTAAGAAGACTAAGAAAAAACTCCCCAAAATCCTGTGTCAGGAAATTGGGAAGAAACCTCGGAAGAGACAATTCAAAGAGAGATCCCCTCCACACGGACAGCTTGAGGTTCAAAGGAGGAAAAAGCTTGAGTGTTGATGGAGTTCATCATAACTCCAATTGATTGCCTTTATTTTATTTGTTGTTGTTATTTGTCCAGGTTCCTCCCAGTGATTACTGTGAGGGAGGGGATCCAGCAGGGCACACAGCAGACAGAAGTCAGGTGAGCTCTAGAGTATCACAGCGGGATGAGAAGCAAAGTTAACAGGATCCGGAGCAAAGAATGGACACGGCAGAGAAAATGGCGCACTATAGAGCACATCATGAATGCTGTTATAAATCTTCAATGCACTTTTATTATTTGTGACACTGTTCCGACGGTGGAATGAGGGCTGTCGGGTGGACCCTCCCTGAGCGTGGCCTCAGGTAGGTGGAGGGCTGAGGGTGAGCTGTAGCTGCTCCAGAGCGGCTCACGCCGTAGGGTTTCTGGCCAGACACATATACAGCAAAGACTTGACCTCTGAAAAACAAGAGAGAAATCAGGAGATCAAAGGTGTGAGTGGGCGGTTGCAGTGATCCAATAGTAAAGAAATATGAATAAAAGCCTTTCTTTTCTGTGTGTGTGTGTGTGTGAAGGTATCTTACCTGTAGACAGTGCACTGTTGACTGTGCCCTTTGAGTCCAGGGTGGTAATGCGCTCATGTCCTCTCAGCAATGAATAGAAGAGTGCTCCCAGCTGTCTCAGTGGTGGGTATACCAGATGGTGGGAAGTATTCAGGCGCACACACACCAACAGAGGAATGGAAGGAGATGGATGGAAAGATAGAGAGAAAAGAAGGACAAAAAAATTAGGTGAAGCTTTGTTTAACTTGAAAATCATTCTTAAAAGATTAACAAATGAGTGAGGAGCGGTAAAGACATATCATTCTATAGAGGGAATCGTAGGCCAGCTCTATTGAGAAGCTGCTACAGCCAAAGTCAATTCTGTGCACGCATGGTACACCGAACCGAACCAGGACATTTTCTAACTGGAGACACCATTGGAGTTCATGTCCATGGCTGCGTCCACCAGCTGTCTCAGGATCATCTGAAACAGAGATTGTATGGAAAAAATATATTCTCCCGATTCTCGACAGGGTGGAAAAGTCTCCGAAACAACATAATGACGATGACATAACAGTGTAAAATATGCCAATAATATACCAATAAATGAGCTCCGTGTGATTTCTGTTCATGATGTCAGATTTTCTTGCAAAGGTCCAGTCGCACCATCGTTTACAACAGAGAGGATTGTGAAGGAAAATCTCTTCATGTCAATGGAACAGATGCAATCAGTGGTGGTAAAGTAAACCCACACTCATCTCTTGTATGAAGTTCAACTTTTTTGAGCGACTGAGCTAACACGCTTTCCAACTGATATTCAGCAAGCTAGCTAGCTATTGCAACCAAGAGTGTCACTGACTATTAAATGTTGTTAGCTGACTCGTGTTTTTTTTTTATTAATGTTCACTGAATACATGATATACAGTATCTGATGACATATATGTGCAGTACATCCTCTTCATCCGTAGTTTTAAAGTACACTTAAAGTGTGTTGAAAATGCTCAAGAAAACTTGCAAACATACACTAGTAACATCATTTTAAGATTATTAAATTACACTTAAAGTGAGCAGGAAATGCTCAAACAATATATAAATATTGGTAGTCCACTTTAAATCCTCACTTATAATGTAAAAAGTACAAAATTAGTTGTTCCGATCTTGCACATTACATTATTTAATAGCCTGGATGCAGGTAGTTTAGTATGCTCAGTATACCAATATTTGATATACTTTAGTGTACACAGGCTCAATGGATGTGATTACTGTCTGAATGTCCCATTGCACACAGCTGTGGACAAATCAGCTCCAAGCTGTGAGGCTGTATTTTCCCTGTTTGTTCAGGAGGTATTTAAGGAGAAATCAATGACAGTTTTGTGTCCGAACATTACGAGTAGTTGCGATAGAATACGATAATGTTGCGCTCGACAGAATGAAGCAGCTCACTGGGCCAAAATTAAAGCTGCGAGAAGCAACGAGCGGGTTTCAGACTTCAGTAAGGTGAGTGGTTAGTGATAAGTCACTTCAGCTAGTCTGATTCTGTTTAAAGGAGTGAGACCAGTCACACACTTGTTTGGTGGGAGGTCTCCACTTCTTTTGTTATAAGCAAATGTGATAGAGCATATCCACTCAGATTTTGGTTAATATTTGCCCCCAGAACACGTACGCTGTCCACTGGGTTTTGAGTACACATTTCTGTATATGTACCCAGATTTATAATGATTGATGAGTTATGGCTGTTTTCCTAAGTTTTTGGGTTGATGGTGGCCATGTTTTGTTTTTAATAGAAATGTGTGTCTTAGTCTGGCAGTGCTCTTTACCTGTTTTTGGTGTTAATACATTCAAAATTCAACAAGTTCTATTCATATTACTGATTTTTAGAAGAAAAAAAAATCAAAACGGTGGAAAATTCATCATGGAGGACTTTTTTTCTGGCTGATTGGGCTCACATTTCTTGGAAAGCACATTTGCATCATTTCCAGTTATTGGGCCGAGTTTTGTGTTTGTAGTTCATTCTAGCTCACAGCAATTCCAGCCATTGTGGTAGAAATAATAATAATAATATGCAGGAACAAACACAATCAGGTCCTTCACATTGTGAGTTAGTTTCAAGGTTGTGTAGACTGAGAAACAAACAAAACCTCAAAATCTTTTTCACATCTACATTTTTTATTGTTTTTTCATATCCTGGTTGCACACACAGAAAATGAACTCTGAAGTCAATGAACAGTGAGCGTTTGATTTCATAAAAGTCCAAATGTTGCTAGTTGTTAGAGCTCGCACAGCAGTAGCTCATCTCAGCAATCATCATCAAACAGTAATTTGCTGGAGCAAAGCTTTCAGTCAACTTAATCCTTCTCTTTGCACTACATGGTATTGTTATTGCCTTTTTTTCAGTGGACATGCTGAATGAATCTACGTATTTCTTCATACACAAAGTTATAGTATTCAAAATATAAAATGCCACATTCCAATGAATTTCACAAGTTTTAATTAAGTATAACGGCCCCATTTCCAGAAATGGGCTTAAAATGTCCACAAAAAATATTTGGAGGAGAATATGTGAGATGGGCAACAGAACATATGGTACCAAGAACAGACAATACAAAGCGTTAATATGAGATTATCATTACACTGAACTGAAGCTGTCAGTTATAAATTACAACAATCTGATTATGACAATCATTCATTCCTGCATTCAATGAAATTAAAAGAAAAAAGGTGGAATCTAAAAGTCACACAGACCTCTGGATTTAGGTTTTCACTTATTTTTCTGGCTTAAAAATTTTAGAAAAACAAGGATGTGATATGTCCACCTGAGTTTGGGTGAGATTAACTACCCAGCACCCTAGAGCTCCTCTGCCTGTCTCTCAGTAACAATGCATCATCACAGCACTGACCGTCTGTGGTGCTGGGCTGGGTTTACCAAAACTGGGTTGAAGACTAGAATCTTTCTCTCTTCTAATGTCAGCGTCTAGTGTGTGCATTGCGCTGCGCTTAAACAAACTTTACACTTCTGTATGTTTTCCCACAGGAGCATCTTGATTTGCTTCATTTGCTGCCGCCTCTACAGTTTCTGTTTTTTCATGTCATCTTTGACCCATCTGTTTCCAATGGAGCAAAGCTCAAGCTAGTTCTGGGATCTTTCGGGTGGTGACCAATTTATTCAAATCCAGCAGAGTGGAGAGGGAGACAACAGAATGGTTTCCCCTCTGCTTTATGAACATCTGATACCATCTTCTGGACAACTAGGTCTTTATTTGCAGAATTACACTGCTAAAATCATGCATTCCTCGGTAACTATGATAAATGTTAATGGTCATTTGCTCATTGTTCTGGGCGTCTGGTGTACTTAGTAACACACACACACACACCACATTAAACATTGTTTTGTTTCGGGAAACCCAGCCCAACCTGCCATTTTCTGCAGGTAACAGGAAAACTAAAATGACTGATATGTTAGACCATGTTAGCTTGTTGCTAATGCTCAGTGACTCACACACACATACGTACTGTACAATGATGCAGTTCAAATGCATTCTCGAGTTGTATGTACAAGCAGATTCCTTTTTACAGAGGAGATAGAGACAGAAGTCAAGGACAGGCTCGGTGGGAGATGAGGCACAATGTTCAACAGTTTTGCGTTTTCTTTTTTCTCGATTTTCTCATATTTACTTGCACAAAAGCAAGCCGAGGAAAATGTTTGAATATAGCTTTCATGTTATATTACACCTGATTCCTCATTCAGCTCGAGATGTGGATAAACCAGAACAGGAGCAGGGAACTTTCTGTTTCCAAGTTCATCAGACTTTGCTGGATTTTTGCTCTTAAACATCTTAAAACCTGGGAACACCAATGAGAAAATGAGTTTATTTGTTGGAAGCCATTACTCTCACTTTTGGAATCCCAGTTTAAGAAACTAGACTGTGAAACAGTCAGCTCTCCTGTTTCCAGAAACCACATCACCTCACTAAGGAGGGAGCCTGACTACAAGAAAGCTGCAGCCAAAGAGATATTTTTTTTCTAGTGTAAACAAGTAGACGTATAATCTAGCAACATGCCAATGCTAGACTCCAAATCAGATTCTGTCCACTCTACAAAAACATCTCCACCAGAGCTCTCTTCCAGTTCAAATGTGAAGGATCGGTGCTTTCCTTCGTATGTGATGCTGTTTCTGGGGATCAAACGTGGACAACTTGCAGTAGCAGTTCAAGCAGAGCTGAAGCAGGGTGACCTGCTAACACCCAACACTTCTGTGGACTTGCAGCCTTAGCATTGCATGAGTTTCAATACTGAGTGGTATGGAAGTGAGAGAAATAAAAAAAAAAAAAAACAAATCCAGTGATTGTTAATGAGTCAGCTGTGAGCAGATGCCTCCTCTTGACTTTTTTTTTTAGTCCAATCAGAATCAAGGAGGAAATATTGAGCTACTCAGCCAGTGCCTGAGTCGGTTGTATCTGTGCCGAGCCATAGAGATCATGTAATAAGAGGACAGCAGAATAAGAGTGCACAACTATTTACAGCATTTGTACATCAACATCGACTCTCGGCGTCAGGGCCCGACACATAACAACCTCACAACTGCCTAACTGACTGGATTCATGCAGCACAGAAATGTACTTCGTAGCTGCTCTTTAATGTGGTCTTCTCCTGCTCATGTGCCCGGTAAGAAACAACAGGAAGTGGGTTTTAACAATCCTGAAGTTCAGATCCACGCTGTGCCAAAAAACAAGGTACTGTGAATAAAGGCTATAAATGGTGAATAAAAAAAAAAGTTGACCCTTGACTAGAATTTACAATGATCATAAATTTGATTAGACTTAAAATGAGTGTTTGCTTTCTTCTGATCATATGATGCCAAACTGCTTTAAGGTACTGTTGAGGATGCTTCTGGACTACTCGCACTGTGCTGCCATTTGGTTTCAGTGAAGGATACAATCAAGCAATTAAATCAATCAATTCAGTCCGTTGGGGCTGCTAAAGAACACGGACGTAGTAATAAGAACACCACAGTGAAGTCAGTCTGAATGTCAAGTCCCTTCAAACTGCTTGATATACCTCAACTTTGCAGAATCATCTCACCCATTCTAGAAAAATGCTGCATTTTTGCAAAGCATCTGGAAGCAGCCAGTTTGGCGTTTAATGGTCTAAATTTTCCAGTCAGTGCTTCCAACATTTCATCATGTATACGGGCCCTGACTTCAACCCTCATGCCTTCGCACATGTTGATACAAACAATCATAAATTCAGCAATAGTGAAAAATAATAAACAAATGGCATTTGTATCAAGGGACGATACATGAGAATATGTGTATTCAAATTAATACACAGTTTATTCAAATGCTTATCATTAAAAAGATTCTGAATTCATACACTGGGAGGGAGACGCAAACACACGTTATGATGAAGGAATGACTGATGTTCTCTCCCCACTTCCTTAAGGGGTTAAAATGTACTGAATCCACAGAGGAACAATAGTAATTCTTTAAATTACAGCTCTCTAATAACCACTATACAAGAGACACTCACAAGAGGGGCGACACTAGTTGTTACTGTTGTTAATGTGTCTCCACCAATCCAGATGAAAGACAGGCTGGTTGGTTTCAAAATGCTCACATAAGTCAGCTTTTCACATCTTATGTAATTACTGTCAGCAGTTAGAGAAACCAGGAGCTGAATTTAGAGGCTTTACCACAGCAATGACTTTGATGTGCAGATTAGAAACAAAAGATGTGACGGAAAGGAGACGGCAAACACACACACCTCTCCGTAGGACGAGTTAGAACAAGACGGCTGTAAAGTCAGCGGATCAAATGAAATCCTGAAACGTCTTTGGCTATAGCATTTGGCAATTCAACAAAGAGGTGAATGCAGACATTGCTGAGGGATGAGTTGCAATGCATCAATCAGATGGAGAGTTGGAGTAAGCCCAGAGGAAAGAGGGAGAAGAGTGGAACACAGAGACATGACTGCATACACCATGCACCATAGCAGGACCTCTCCTCGGTCCAAACCTATGGATAAAAACAGACACACATACACACACACAGCACTATTCTCCAAATGTCTCCACAAATCAATCTCTGAGATAGGGCACAATCAACCAATCAAGTAAAAAGGTGTGTATTAGTGCAAATGTAAAACGGTTTAAAAAAAAAAAAACACGATGAAAATGGCGTGAATGAGTGAAGCAGGGCAAAAAAGTGTGTGCAAAGTCCCGTCACAACATGCAGGATCAAATAAACAGAACAGGTTGACAGTTTGTGCTTCTAGTAAGTCTCCCCTCATTGAAAAACATCTGCCAAGTTCATGCAAATCCTTGTGTCATGCCTGCATGTCTCCACGTTGCATCGCGCTTTAAAAAGGCTGAAAAGATTAACCAGCTTTCATGTATTAGAAATACATGTGAGAATAGTAGTGAAGGGACTGAAATGCTGTGTGTGCTTGAATTAAAGTCTATTGAAATGTCGATTCAAAAATCAGCAGCCTAACACATGCAGATGCTCATTTATGTGAGTGTTTGTTGGTGTGTGTGTGTGTGTGTGTGCTTGAGAAAAACAGACACGCCAACGTCCAGAGCTGCGAATAACAACAGCTGTCGCGTGTTTGCTGCTGTGTGCTTGTGTGTGTGTGTGTGTGTGTTTGTGGGCACCACTGAAGAAAGGTGGAGGAAGAGTGAGCAGGAAGGGGGGGAAGCGAGCTGATGTTGGATGTTTGGATCGTTCGGCTTCGTATCTGGTCACCCGGCTGTTGGGGGTGTGTTCTGGCGCCTCATGACTCTCCGACCACTGAGTACGTTTGGTTCTTCTCTTGTACGACAAAAATCCGGATTCTTGTGTTTCCTGTTTTTGGTTACAGTCCTCTCCAGCTTCCAGTGTGTTTGGCTCTGATGGCTCATGGTTGGGCTGGGCTGGTTTGGTTCATTGCGGTTCAGATGTGTCCGTGCTTTGCTTGAGCCAGTCGCGTCTGGTCCTGATGTTGTGGCAGGAAGACAGGCGGTACTGGTTGGGCTGGCAGTGTGGTCGGTTGATGTGTATTCAGTGGGACAAGCCAGAGTTTGTTTCAAGACTTTGGCCACAGCGTTTTCCACTGGCGGCCATATTAAGTCCACAACTCTATGTTTGATGTTCAACACTTGACAGAGATTTGTTGCAGATGATATTTAAATGCTGATCATCTCACCACCACAATGTTATGGAGATTGTTGTCATGTACAGGCTGCATTACATCTTACTGGTGGAACCATCCAAACTGCAGTCTGGGCAGGATGAACTCTTCTGGAGCACAGATTTCTTCACCATGTCAGTTTGCAGCACCACACAACCAAGAAATCATTTCATTGGTTTCACTTCAAAGCATCAGTGCTCCAGCACTGCAGCCATGCCATTAGATCCTGGTTCCTGTGGTAGTCTGGGCTGGGTTGACTGTACTGACTGGGTGTGTCTGATTGAAAGAGTAAGCCTTTGGACCCACCAGGAAAAGCTGATTTGGTTATTCTGGGTTCTGGTTGTGTTTCTGTTCTGTAGCGTCTGAGCTGGGCAAGAAGGACGTTGTTGTTCTGGGTTACGTCTGCTTGGTTAAGAATCTGGCTCTGGGTTAGAGGTGCAGTCAGTAGAGGTACTAGATTCAGGACTGGCCAGAATGGGACGTTGATCTGGTTACTTGTTCAGTGGGAACTACTACTAGACTCAGGTCGGGCTTGACTGGCGGTCCGTGGAGCACCGTAGAGGGTCACTGATGCTATGTGGTTATTCTGCATCACCTGAGGTGGAGGGAAACAGGTAGTAGTATGTGTTAGACAGGACTGGATCACATGCAAAAGGTTTGGACTGGAGAATTTTCAAACTAAATGTTCATTCTCAAGGCTTTTGTTTTAAAAATACTGTTTCAAGCAAACTAAGGCAAAGCAGGCAGGTCGGTTTCAATCACATCCTTAATTTTACTCCTGTCATAATCTGGCATTCAGTAATATTTAAGGAGTAAACACGTGGTCTCTTTTATCTCCTGCAAGGTCACTGAAAATCACCTCAGGTAAAACTGATCACATAGAAATTCAGATTGTGGTCATTTCCTTTGAGAGAGGGAGACTCCTCATTCTTGAACACACTGGAATGCTAACCAAAGCTACAGAGATGCACAGTCTCACCTCAAAGATCATCCTCTGCAGTCCAAAGCAGAAGGTAGAGCCGAAGGGGTTGGTGTTATTGGCTGATGAGGACCTGTCAAACACAAACATCTGATATCAGAGAGGACATTCGCTTGGATAGGATTTGCTATGAAAACCTTGCATCTTGAATATTATGTTTCTCAGCCGACAACATTAAAATGACGTTAGACCTCTGTGGGACACGTTTAAAATAGCATTGTAACAGTGTGGCCTGTCTATATGCAAGAGCATGTCTATGTACCTGTGGAGCACTACGGGTTTTTCCATCGGATGACCCAGCAGTTCCTGAATCTGATCCCACTGACAGAGAAACAAACAGTTAGCAGAAGATAAAGGCCTGTTAGCTGCACTATGACCTATTAGCTTCTAGGTGATAGTGCAGCTTCCAGTGGCAGAACACATTCAGATACACTGTGTAGTAAAGGAGACAGAGACTGTAGATCTTTTGCTGAAGATCAAATGTTGAATCCTGTTTTCAGGAAACCCACTGATCATCTCCATCACACTTTTCTTGGAGCTAAATTGAGGCAAATTCTGGGATATTTTTAGTGGATATCACAAGACTCTTATACAACTTTTCCTCTGTTGTAAACATCAGAAGGCAGCTGTAGCCACAGTAGAAAACAGATGTCACATCCAACTTTTATGGCATGAAACTAAAGGTTTACTAGTGATGTGGAGAGCAGGTTTTAGAAGAGAAAAACAACTGAAAAGTCACAACTCTGTAATGACCGATGAAGAGGTAGAGTTTGAAATTAGAAAACTCACTGACAGAGACCATGTCAGATGGTGCCAGCCCTACCATAGCACTGCCTTGTGAATTTCTAACAAAGAATTGATCTCTGACAAAATGTAACGGCCCTATAAATACTGCCTACAACTGACCTTGCTGTAGGTGGTTAAGATGCAGTCCTCCGTCTGAGAGTCAGCTCCTTCTACAGTGCAAAGAACAGACATTAGATGAAGGGCAGATTAAAAATCATACAATCTACACTGAGACAGGCAGGGCTCACTCATGACTGGAAACCGTCTCACCTTTCTTAATGACAAGAGGAATCTTAAAGTCACATCGATGATATCTGTGATGACAGAGGAAACATTATCAAAAGAAACAGACAGAGATGCTGTAGTGTAAGAGGAGATAAAAGGGCTAACATAATAACATTTTCTCAGTTCTTTTCAGTTTGTTATTGCCAAGTTTGGTGTATGTCTCCCTTCTTTGTCGTAACAGTGTAGATAATTACACACAGAGGATATAAGTATTGTCAACTAGAATGGAGAGAGACAGAAAGGTAGAGAAACTGAGGGTAAAAGAATCGTAAAGAAGGAAAGACACACAGAAACAAGTAACGACACAGCAGGGTATTTACATATTGAAGTTGTAATGTCCGGGGTAGTTGGTATGGAGGACAAACTTCTTAACCAGGTGACTTGTAGAGTCAAACAGGATATCCTGAAAAATAAGGATGAGAGTGATGCCTTTATGCTTTTGCACCATATGACTGACCAGATCAGCTCCAGCTCCAGCCCTATCTACTGCAAACAGTGGGGCGAGTAACTGCAGACAGAGGCAGGACTACAGCCAGTTGGCTACCGAGATCTGAATAGCGGTCCAAAAACACAAGCTAACAAAAAACATCATCTGAAAGGACATTTCTGTGCAAGACGACTAGGAACAGACTTTACACCAACTTATCAAAAAAAACAATTTAGAGTGAAGTGCACTTACTGTTACATTCACAGGAATTATCAGAAAAAACAACAATTCTCTGCACATTCTGGCTGATATACATTAGCCTGTAGTGTGTATTATCCATCAACATGGGTCTAGCACATACTTGTCACCTCCAATAGCAATCATCAGCAGTAAGATACTATACTACATAACGTACTATCATTTCTCCCCAAAAAGTCCATTATCATGAAGAAGCTGGGTGTCCAACATAATCGCTGTAATTCTGAAGTCCTTCAAACATGACCGAGTGAGTCTGTTTCCTTCCCCGTGTAACTGTGTGAATACAGCTACATGAAAAACACATCACTGAAGTTCTACATACAAATAAGCCTGGGGTCAGTTCACGTACCACTCCGAGGGTGAAGTAGTTGAAGAAGTAGTCGTTACATTTAGAAGGAACCTGCTTGTGAGGTGATGGAGAGTGGATCTTCATCTGCAATAAGAAAGAACACATAATGATTCACAGAGGATAAATGACGATATATATTGCTTAATATTTTTGCTACAATTGATTGATTGTTATGTTCAGCAGATACAGAGAAACATTGTCATTTATGATTTTTGATGAATAAATCCAATATCCACTCTCTGTTTAGTTCAGACTGGGGCTTCAGTTAACTCCTGAGAGAGAGATCTTAATAACTGCTGGTTTATAACTTTGTCTGTGAGGTGTTTGATGCTGTAGTAATGGATCTTTGAGTTTGACCACTTTCAGATTACACATATTCACTTCATCCACTGTCAGTATGAAAAATGTTAGTAAAGCTTTAGTCATTTGTAAAACTGACAGTGTCATCATTAGATTGCCTATTTATGATCTATTTTCAGATAATTAGGTATGAATATATAGTACTGCACATTGCTGATTTCTTGTGGTGCCACATTCAAGAAGTGAAACTCAACTACTGAGAACTAATGATTTTTTCCATCATGCAAAATGTGAAATTAGTTAGTGGGTATTAGATTCAATTACTTTAGATTAAAAGAAACTATTAGGACCCCAGGGGGGATAATTGAGTTGTCATTGTGATAGATTACAGGATGTGGATCAGGAAAGGATGAGCAGAACTTAGTAAAAAGATAATACCATTAGTTCTAAGGCATGTTCTTTTCAGTGTTTGAAAGGGAGACAGTTTATCTACCTTGTCCTCAGACTTGTAAAAGACTTTATGTGGCGATCCCAGAGCACCCAGCACGTCCTGACAGGAATCTCCAAAGTAGATGCTCCTTTCAAGGGACCTCACTTTAGCATCAGCCATCACACCAGGACCACAACCTGCACTCACCCATTACAGTAGAACATATATAAATAAATCACACACTCGAGCAGCAGGTCAGAGAATAGCAGTGAAAATGGTGGTCTCTGTGAGTGGGGACTGTTGGACAAAGCAGTTTTTATATTCACCCTGCAGATACATGTACATGATCCAGCCAGCTACCTGCAGCTACATGTGTGTTTGTCCATGTTACACAATTAAAAAGTTAAATGCTTTAGGATTTGTCTGCAGTGGAACAACATGGCTACTGTTTCAATAAAAATGAACAAAAAACACAAAAAGTATTCAAAATTGTGTTCAATGCCAATAAAAATGAATGGTGTAGCTGCAGCTTTCCAGCAGAATCACAAACTGTGGCAGAAATGACAAGGAGAGACTGGAGGCAAGAGAAACATCCTGCGAATCAAAATGGAGATATGAGGATATGTAGAGGAAAACACTTTGGGGACATCTCGAATCTAATCAGAAATCTTAGTTTGCAGTCCTCATGACACACACAGACACTGAGACAAATGTTACCTGCGGTGAGAAGGCGGAGTTTGAGCCCCAGAGGCCCTGCCCGGTCTCTCAGGACATCCACGCACTCTGCATAGATGTTACCAAGGAAACAAGCCAATGGCATCACCGGAGCTCTGAGGACAGAGAGAAAAAGAGTGTGTGTGTGTCTGTGTGTGTGTGTGTGTGTGTTCCTTGTTTATGAGGGCTTATGGCTTTTTGTTGTTGTCTTTGCTCTACACACATTTGCTCAGTTTGTCACATGTTAAAATGAGGAAACCCCATAAAGTCATATTAATATGTGAACTAAGGATATCAAACATTTTTGCTTCTTTTGGTTCATATGGCAGCATATAATCAAAACTGTGCTTACCGGTCCACTAAATTATCTTAAAAGCATTAATCTATACACAACAACAATAAAGCGGCAACTATATCAAAGAATAACCATCAAAACTGTGAAATTCACATTGTTCCTGGCCTGTCACATTCATCAATGATGATCGAATACCTTCAAAAAAAATACCTGTTTACTGCCTCTTGTAGCATTATTTACTGCCAACTAAGTTCTGTTTTTGGTCCCATTTGTTCATTTTGTAGTAAGATACATGGTAAAACAGCATGTTCACATATTTCAATTAATTCTCGGCTCGTCTGGAGATGGTTCACTGTGGTTGATGCATATTCCTCCAGAAAGATTTTCTATCATCAAAACAATAAACTTTAAGCACTCTTTGGTGGAGATATGTCCACTCTATGTGATGTCCAGTTTGTGTATCTGCATGTGTGTGCAGTTACCTTGTTTCCTGCAGGTTGTTGCCAGTGTAAATGTGCATCCTCTTGACCATGGCCCCATGTGGAATCTGCAGGGAGGCCAAACCCATGGCAAAGTTAGGCTGCCAAGGCAAAACAACTGGGAGTAGTACAGGATGGGTATATACTGTGTTTGTGTGTGCACATTGACAGACTGTACATATTAAGAAGACACTGCACAACAAACTGATCTTTAACAGAAATACGTGTTTACCAAGCACCGAAAGATGTGATAGTGTATGATAAAGCACTGTGGAGTTCAACATTTCATAACACACTGACTGACCTAAATACTCACATTCCAGAGCAGAAAAACTCAAACACAATGTTTGCACTGATTAATGACACTACATTTTAATCCAACTTGGATCTCTGTCAGATAGCAAGTTTTTATCCATGAGAGTTCCAGTATTTAATCACAATTCACTGTGACTCAGCAGAGGTTACTTCATTTGGTTTCTCATTGTTTGCATTCGTCACCACGGAACAACAGAGGTGCAAAATGGCTGCAGAGGAGTCTTTCTCATATTAAATCAAAGCAAAACTTTGCAGGTTTTAATGAACTTGCACAAATTATCCTTAGTTTTACAAGGTTTATTTGCCCTGAGGAAAGTTTCCAGACATTAAGCATCAATGGAAAGGGGGCAGCATTCTTCAAAGAACAGCAACATTACAGTGACCAACATTTAAGAGGATGGAATGGAAGTTTGTCTTTTTTGTCATTATTGTGTAGATTAACAGGAATAAAAATCACAACAAACGTGGGACAGATTCTGAACAACGCAAAGAATCTCAGACGCATCCATCTGCCATCTGACGCTCAAGACAAACAGGAAACAACCTGCAGGTGAGTCTGGAGCTCTAGATAAATAAATGTAAATATCACAGTTCAAACTAGAAACTGAAACTACCATGTTTGTACCTGCAACTAACAGATGACAAGTGAGCATGAACTGTTGTTTCAGTATATCAAGCAAAAGCATTCAAGCAGCTCAACACGCATCTCCGGGCAGACCGGAAGGTTTAAGAAATAGTCAACACCGTTACAATCTTATCACAGATATGCTGGAGCAGCCAAACGGCTTAACCAGAAAGATGTGACGAGCTGCAAAAACTTTGTCGATGGGATATGAAGGCAGCTGAGGTGAACTAAACTTCTGAGAGGGAGCAGTAAAGCCGTCACTACACGTGTGCTTTCACAGTGGCGAACTGCAGAATGGAGCAGACGGCAGAGCAGCTGGTTTAAGACATGCATCACCCGAAAGATCCACAGCTGCACAGTACAGACAGCAAAGCCTCCAAAAGAGCTTCTGACTAATTATACAAACCTCAATCCAGACACAAAGCCACAAAGGCAAAAGCCTAACACCTGATATTACAGACAGTATGTACAAACGTGCAGTTTGCAGATTGTTTTAGAAATCAGAATTGTAAGCTGCTGGGCATCTGTTGTCTTGGAGAATGTAATTATGAACTCATGCTGCCCGAGCAGTCCCTCAACTCCCTGCTGCAGTCAGATTCTTACTGCTTACATAACACTGAAAGGAGTCTTTGACATATCAACAGTACACGACTGGAATTCATACTTGGTGCATTTTGAGATCTGTCAGAGGCATTCAAGACAAAAAAAAAATCTTTTGTGCCCAAGTACAAACAAGCCGCAAGACAATCACATTCTCAACATTCATTTGATTTTCATTCATTCTCACATCATTTATTATTATGACACAACACCAAGCTGACAGGGATTCAGGCACATGCTTGAGGTACATATAGGGCTTGACCTCAAAGTGTGCATATGAGGGGTAATCACTTCAATCACAAGGCTGCCCTGCTTCCCCTGGGGTGTGAAGAAACGACCACTCAGCCCTTCTTTAAAAGGCTGACAGGAAAATCGGAGGAAACATTCTCACCTCGTACTTTGGAGCTTCGTTCCATGAGTCCAGTTGGAAGGAGAAGGACAGCCCACGGAAGTTGAGATGGAACAACTGCTCTGCAGCATTGTAGACTGCACAGAGGGGGAGGAAGAGGAGTAAGATCTCTTGAAAGACAAAAACAAAAACAAGCTGAAAATGCAAAAGCTCATTTGGGAGAGCTTGTTTGCGTTTTGTAAAGTACCTCCTGGGTGTGTAGCTCCAAATGACTGGTCTATTTGCTCTATTGTGGGGGCAATGGCCTGAGAGTTGAAATGGACTCCACTGAAACACAACACACAGACGCACGCAAGCATGCGCGCGCACACACACACATACACACACAAAGCCAGTGTTAGTCTATTAACATTCATACAGGCTGTGCTACATTAGCGGAGGAGCTATTGCAGGAGAAGAGAAATGGATTTCACTGAAAGACAATCACGCACAGAGTTAAAGAAACACATTAAGGCAGGCAGACTCCATTACTGACGTCTTTCACTAAGCAGCTGTATGCCTGTCTGTGAGGGGCTATGACTTGTAGCTGAAAACAAAGTCTGCTGCAACATAAAATGGACAGTGTAAACACACAATGATCATTACATAGATCCGTGCCTGTAGATAAGGGCTATATAACAGTAATAGCTGAGAGTCTAAGAAGGCTTTCATCCTTGCTACATAACATAGGTTTGTAAACCCCTTTGACTTCATTTTGGCATGATATACTTCTACTCACCAGTATTTCAACTTGACTTTGCTCAGGTCATACACTTCAATCACCTGTCACTCAGAAAATGAACACAGTTAGGGCACAATGGCTACAAAACAAATGATCAGTTAAACGTTATTAACAAGAGTCTAAAGCCTTTTGCCAGTTATCTAGAAATCAGAGGAAGTTTTGCAGCTGTGGTTAGCTGCTGCTGTCAAATGACTGCGGAGAAATACAACAGCCCCCTCATTAATATGGGTGTGCAATTCCAAATTCAATTCAATCCCTGTCAAAAGTCCTGTCTATTATCAACTAATATATACTATCACAGCCAAACCCCGACCTTGCTGAGAGGCAATCTCTTTAAAATCCTCTGTTGGGGGGACAGCACTGGAACCACACTGCGGATCTCTCTCTTTGAGTCTCTCTCTTTAAGTCTCTTTGAGCTCGAGTCTCTGTGCCCACACACCACTGGTTCTTCTACTCCCTGACAGTTTTTCGCATCGCCCACCAGTTCAACCCCTCCCCTGAAAATCAACAATTTTCACCTTGAGTCTCTGATTTGTGGCATCAAACAGCAGTTTAATCCCATCCTGAGTCAAGTTCAGTATGAGGTCATGGCTGAGTGGCGTCTGGAGGGGAGATAAACAAACTAGTTAATTAACAGAGTGGTGGGAGGATATGCCCTCATGAACAGATATGCAGATAGGCAGTCGGGATCAACTGCTTTTGAACTTAAGGGAAACAAGGCACACACCAAGATGACGATGGCAAATATATTTCAACACATGACCCAAAACAGGCCGTGTCGTTCATGTTAAAAACAACCTCCCTTGCTGATTTGAGTCACAGCTATTGAGCCTGGGGAAATAAATCAAATATAGTCTGGCTGATACTGGACTTTTGAGGCTGAGACTTGAGTTAAAAAAATTAAAATAAAAATGAGATACAGATTTTTCAGCCTATACAAATGTTCTACATACAGTACACCCGGACATATACAAAATGTTTTGATTAAGATCCTTTAATCCTTTTTAAAGAATATAAAGAAAACCTGCAATACTTGTACTGCTGCCCAAAAGGGGATTCTTGAACAAGTTGATTAACATTGATGTGTGTGTGCGTGTGTGTGAGAGAGCACATCTGGCATCTTACCTGTTCACTGTATAGCACCTGGACATTTTTGATGATGCGGCAGTGTTTCTGCAGAATAGAGATGGCCTGGGCCAATGGCATCCCTGAAAATTCATACATGTAAGAACACACACACGAATGAAGTGAGGCGACAGTATTTCTGCCAGAGCATGAGTCATTAAAAGTTAACAACAACACTAACATGGTAGGAAATTAATTGGAAATGTGGCTTCAAACATTAACAAATGGCTTGTAGTCTCATTCTCTTTCTCCGTCTCTGTGTTGTGTGTTTATAACTTCAATAAGTTGTTGTAAAACTCACCTAAGGCGAATTCCCATTGCTCATTTCCTAGTGATCTCTCAGGCACCACCTCCAGATCCAGCATTGGCAAGTAGTGGGGGGCAGCTCACCTCACCTCAAGACACAATGGGACCCTCCGAGGGACCCTTTCTCCACGCCTGTCTCTCCCTGATCACAGCACTGTCTCACAATAGTTTCAGATGGCGACTTTAATTCATTACTCTATCTACTTACTTTTCTAAAGCTACCAGATTCATGAGTGTGAGCATCCAACAGCGACTCTGTGAGTTACAGTAAGGAGTGACGACTTGATCACGTCATATGTTCTTGACATTAAAACGGTACCAAAGAAGAATGATAAAATGTGTTAAATATTTAAAATGACATCCACCACGCCGCCTAAGGCTGAACACACTGATCACCTAAGGCTGACAAAGATACACAAGTTTTAAATAACAGTTTAACAAGTTACCCAGCACAGGCTGACAGCTTGCTCACAAACAAATTACGCAACCTGCTAGCCAACCTAAAACGTACAAGGCCAGCTGTCAGTTAACCTGTTACTTGTTTGTGTGCTTTAAGATCGATACGGATTAAAAAAAGCAACCCTGAATCACTCGATTTAAAATCAGGAATAAACGCAAGGACAAGTCAAACTTGTTCAACGGCCACAAACGTCTCCTACAGGCTTCGATTTAGCGAGTGAACATCAACTTGTTCGGCTACAGTGTTGTGTCCTGTGTCACAGTACAACAGAGCACCTGATCCAGTGACAAACAGCAAATAAAAAAATACAGAGGCACGAAAATTATTTCCACAAACCCGACTTTTCTCCCGCTGTTAGCTATAGTTATCTGTCACTGTCGGGCAGTTACGAAAGCATCAAAGCTTGACAACAAGACTGTTTCTTTGCGCTACGGGCTAACGTTAGCTAACGAGCTATCTGCCCTCCGCGTAATGGTAATAAAGTACAAATATAAATACCGTATGCGCAGAAAATATCTCAATTAAAGACAAAGAAAATTAATACCGCGGTTCAGACTGGCACGACATAAACAAAGAAAGCACGCCAAGCCGTCGGCTGTCTTTGCTGTTTTTCTTTCTTCTGTCACCGAAGGTTCAAGCTTTGGAGCTAGCTCTTCTGCCGCTAGTGCGCAAATTCAAAGTCCTCGTTGCGAGACGCTTCCCTTATTACTCATAAGCTCGTCAGTCGGTAAATGCCCACCGTGCCCCTCTCTAAGGTTTAATGTGTCTTCAATGTCAGGAGCAGGTAAGAGCAACACAGTGTCCAAACAACAGCAACTTCGGGCATCAACAACAGCCAGCAGGATCAGCTGATAATTCAACTTCCTGTGTCGGACGCACGTTCACGTGTTCTACGTGATGACATCATGATCAGCTGACACGGTCGAACAAGAAGTCGATTTCCCCAAATTTGCTGGAGTTTCTAAACGTGCTCGAGTATCATAAGAGTTTTGATTTTATGTAAGCGAGGCATACATGCATTTAGCCTAAATTATTTGTAATTTTTTATTTTTTTTTACAGTCCTCCAAGATATTTATTCATATATATCTGGATAGATGTTTCAAATGTTTCATGAATCCTTTTCTCATATGGCATAATTGTTTTCCATGTGAAATGTAAAATAATGTTTTGGCAGGAAAACAAGCAAAAAACAACATAAACTGATTCCTTGACAGATATCTTTGAGTTTCTTTGAGTTTGGCAAGGTTTTTTTTTCAGATGCATTACTGTATATATACTATATGTTAGTGTTCTCTGTGTGAAATTAATGACCAGTCTTCATTCCAACACTGAATACACTGCACTGTCTATTACTTTGTCACTACAACCACATAACAGGAATAAGAAATAAAAATTGACTATTTTACAGTAGTTCTATGGCATATTGTGCATCTTAGTTTCATCTTTATTATTATTATTACTTTTCTGAAGTTGCAAATTTGGAGACTATCCCCAGAGCAAAATGTCTGCTGTGAAAAAGGCCTGTTTAAGGACCAGCATTCTCACAGAGGTGTTTTTACCTTTTCTGGCTGATTTAATTGAAGGAGGGCAGAACTATGCTGGAAAAACCATGATGTCACCAAACATCATTAAATCAGGCAAAGTGTGGCTCTCGCAGAGCTGTGCTCTTTAAGTACAGCTAAGTGTAAAGAACAGAGACAATTACAAGAATTCGTACATGTTTATTATGAAAAACATCCAACATTTAGAATTGAATATCTCATATTTCAGAATCGTCCGAGAGGACAAACTCAACCCTAAAACAGAGGGAAAGACAGACCACACACAGAAAGGAGAACCTTGGGGAGTGTGTACAAGCCACTAGATATCACAGAGTTCTTCTTTGGATCTCTAAGTAAAACCAAAGTATAAATAAATTAAACAAATAAGAAGATAAACAGGTAAAAAAAAACTGAAAGAAAGAAAGAAAATAATTGTGGTTCATTTTTTTTTACCTTAATGCCTGCATTAAGAAAATTGAAGGATGGAGTATCAACTATGTTGTTTACATGGGTAACCATCTAAATAATGCTATGATGATACACTGGGTGGGTGTAGTGGGGACAGGGTTGTACACTGTGGTCAGTTTCTAACTACAACTGAGAAATTTGATGTAGTTTGTCGTTTACAATCAATCCCTCATTGATGTTTCTTAACCTGAGGACAATGTTTAAATCCATAAATTAGATTTTCATGGTTGAGCAAGAGTTGCGCCAGTTCCTACAGACGGCGGATTTCCCATGGTCACCCACAAGTGATGTTATTTCTCAGATTTATCTGCGAACAGCTTGATTGGCCTTTATCTAGCTGAAGTACTGATATAACCTATAAATTCATGACTTACAGCTTTCTAAAAACCTAAAGCCTGAGCTCTACCTCTACAGGCTACATCATCCCAAACTGTCCCTCACTGTCCACCTACGTCTCACCAATTTAGCCTAACTGCACCATCATCTACACAATCAGAATCAATAACCTCCTGATCAGTCCTGCTTGGGTTTTCAACACTGGATGCAAGTGAAGAATTACTCAGCTCCATGGAAACATAACAGCCACTCTGCATGTAAATCTTTCACCGACATGACCTGAGCACTCATCATGGGCCACATCCCATTATACTCCCACATGTTCTAATGCCTTCCCCTGTTCCTCCACCCACCACACCTCCTCATTCAAAGTCTTAAATGCCACCTCACTACTGCGCCTCATCCACTGTTCTTTTCAACATAGCAACGTCAAACTCGGTCACCAAAAATCACACTGAAGGTGCCTTTAGACAGAAAGTGTGTTTGCCACATTCTTGAACTGATTGAGCACAGAGTCACACGGCCTGCTGACATGATCAGAATGATCAGAGAAAAATAGAAATATTTGTCTTCTAAATCCCTGCGAGACAAAATGGACTAAGGCTGCAGATTAAAAAAACTATGTTTCCTCCCATGCATCCAGCTTCTGCACTCTTTGTTGTTGTACCATTAACCCAATAATTTAGCCTTGTGAGTTTTTGTTTATGAGGCTGGGGAACAAATTTGCTACGGTAGCAGCAAGTTCTTTTGCTTCCTGGGGTCTTTTAAAATGACGTAGGTCGGGGGTCCTGTCATCACATTTATCATGTTGTTGGAGCATTCATTCACTTTTTTATTTCAATTTCAACTATTTTTAGCAAGAACATTTCTTTACTTCTTGAAAAATGTTACAAACACATGGCCATCAATGGATAAAAAAATCACCAGTTTTCTCTGTAAAGCTCATTAAAATTCTCAATAAGTCAGACTGAGAAAAAAAGAGAAGCATGAATAAACAAAAGGCTTTTCTTGGTTATAATAATGAAAATTAAAACCATTGAGTGCACTATATGTAAAACCGTAAATTAAAATGAGCTTCTAGTTGCAAAATATAAAAACATTTATATCGCCCAAGCACAGGACTTGAGTCAATCCACATCCCATGCATTTAACTGAGGAAGTGGATTTCATTAAAAAACAACAACAGAAAAATAAAAATAACATTAATAAAAGGAACACATGAAACAATGAAAAAACAAAAGCAACAAAAATCCTCAAAACTCCCAAATTTCTTGAGACATTTTGTAATTTTCAACTCAACTTTACATAAAATAGCCTACTGCTGCTACTACTAGTTCATAACAAAGCTGAAAGATGAACAAAAATGAATACAGAGGTGAGAAGTAATATAAAAAGTAAACATCATGACTTTCACACAAACAATAAGATAACAAAAAAAAACAAACAACACAATTCATTACACTAGTGCTGTAACAGGACAGGGAATAGTATTTAGACTGCGTTTTGACTTATACAGTCCACAAATGATGAGGAATAGCTGGGTGATTGATTGATCAAATGACTGATAATTGCTCTTATAGACAGAACAGTCCATGATCTGAGCTGATAAATTATTAATATTGACTGCAATCGAATGTTTCTATAGTAGAAGTGACAGATGTAAAATGTGACATATGCAGCTGGCATGTTTTGGCCGAAATGCATTTGAATAGTAGCATGTTACCTGTCAGTACTGTCCACTGAAAACCATGAATCTCCAAAATGTTTCTCGGCTAGGGAAAATGCAATGCATTTTTTCTGATAATCCAACGGCTTTTTAAACAAGTTTATTTATCTTACAAAGTAGGAAAGTCTCCTCAGCCCATTCAGCTACACTTCATCCTTCTTTCACAAAAATTACAAATCAAATCTTTCACTGGACAGGGCTGCTATGTTATGATGAGCCTGTGGTTCTGAAAAAGCATCGCAGTTAATTTTCAGTTCAGAGGTGTGCACAGATTCTAAGAGACAGGGGCCAATGAATGAAGGGTCACTCCCTTCATACACAATGTTGGTGTTCATGTTCAGCCGACAGTCACACCAGAGAGGCATGTGAGCCTCTGCAGAGAGGTGTTTTGTCTGCTCAACAGTCTCATTAGGACGCAAACATATCCTGTTTAAATGAAAATGATACTTGTGTGCATTGTCGAGCATGCTACTGTTTGGTTCCACGTCAAGAGCTAAAAACCTAAATTTGGCTTCACAATGAAATAGCCTTGAATCACCAAGTTATTCCCAATCAAAGCGCTGCATACAGAGTGCTCTCACGGTACATAGGCTGCATAGGGAACAATAAAAAACATAGGTAGGCCTGTGTTTGGGTTCATGCATATAAAGAAAATCCATGTGGGGAACAAGATTGATTGTATCACATAGTGCAAAACCCCTAAGAAGACAAAGGATGTTTGAATTGATCCCCCCGATCGCACCTCCAGATCCAAAGATAGCAGAGTTTGCAGTAGTTTCTTTGGTAACTGTCCCGCCTCGAGGTTGTTGCTACATAACCTGTGATTCTACAGTCAGGGCACCTCATCATCGTGATGTTTTAAAGGGATCATAGTACAGCAAACACTTCTTACCCCAACAACGTGGCACAGTTCTCTCTGAATGATCTGCTCCCATCTGCCCACATTTTAAATGTGACTCAGTTTCCCCTTTTGTTTATTTCCCTCCCTCCTTCCCTCCCCCCTCCCTCCCTTTCCAGCAAAGTGAACTTTGGTCTAAGAAAACAGCAGGTTTCAGGAAGTGAGCTGGGCATAGTGGGGGTTAACAAAGGCATGTTCACAAATGCGAAGTGTTGCACAACACTGAACAATGCAGAATCTTTTCTCTCTTTTTTCCCCACAAAATGTCATCTCCTCACTTTTTATGCATGCTCTCCTGGAAGTCCTGACCAATGAGTCCTGACCGTGACCCTGAACCAAACAAAGCTCTCCTCTATCTGCTCCTTCTAGCTTCTGTCTGTCCTCCCCTTTCCCTCCTTAATAACACCTCTATTTTCAACATGGACAGAAAATATACTTTTGGTATTTCAAACTACTCAAATCCATCAAATCCCTTAAGACCTGGACAAAAAAAGGTTTTGAATGACTTGATATCTACTTTATAAACCTAAAGCACTCATTTGATTCAAGAAACCACTTCAACTCTGATGTGTCACATTTGCAATAAAATGCTCAATCAACTGCTCATGTTCCTTCCTCTGTATTTAAATATGTTCAACTACTTTTTGCCCAGGTCTGTTGTGTCCTTATTCTTTTTAATCCTTCTTTTCTAGGGCTTGCTTCACTTTCAATTCAATCAGTTTCCAAGAAGTTTATTGTTTTCTACATTTAATCATCTCAAAAATGTTTGGCGTGTAAAAATGATCATATCAAACCTGTCAGGAAATACTGGTGAACAATTGCTCTACAATTGCAGTTTCAGTTGACATTGAGTTTCAGCTGATTGCATTGAAAGTGAATGGACATTTAGCACTGGGTTTCTCCTCTTCCTCCTTCCACTACATCCACATCCTCCTCAGCGCATCTTGTGTTCCACGTCAGCGTTGGCCATGTTTGAGCCAGGGCTGGGGTCCTGCTGTCGTCTGGACTGGGGAGAGAGAGGGATGGAAGGATGAAAGGCGGGGGAGAAAAGGGAGAAGGAGAAGTGAGAGCGAGGGTTAGACAGGTGAGAAGAGAGGAAGAGAGAGAGACAAATTAAGTACAATTTTCCAACTATTAACAGGTATGAAGAAACATTTTCTAACAGTTGAATCCCTTGAGATTTATATGATACAGAACACCATTCTCAACATCAGTGACAGTGAGGGGAGGTGGCTGGTTTGTTTACTGACTGGGAAAACACTCAACTTTTAACATCTCAACATTTAGAAGCAGTACATAAACAATTCATGAAAAGAAATAAAAACACACTAATTGTGAAGTGTAAGAAGCATCTGCCATGAAGCAGCCATAGCTTGCGTAACAGTTATTGAATAAATCTATTGTATATTGTAATGATTAGCAACAGCCAGTATCGCAGCTTAAGGAGGAATGTCTTAATTGTGAGTGCACAAACACAGCATGTTTAAAAGGTGAAGATACAGAATTCTATACGATAACAACTATATTATACTGTATTATGAGGCTGTTACAGTCTGTATTCTAGTTATGAGTCCTTTATAGGCACCGTTAATATAATATCTGCTCACACAAACACTTAAGAACCATTTATTTATTGTTTATTAACTACTCATAAATGGAGAGTTAAAATAAAATGTTACTTCTTTGGACCCACATGTCAGAACAACTGTGCTCAGTTTGCTTCCCGAAGGATGAATTTATTTTACAACTCCAGGCTGATGTGGGACCAACAAAAAAGAAGTTGCAGCTCCATAAACCGACACTAGAGGGAGCCAGAGAACGGCATCATAACAGGGCTCAGTGCTGCTGTTTATACACTTTACTGATGTTGGTATTTTAGTCAAGGTAGCTGGCAGACAGACAGGCAAAATGGCAGACAGACAGACAGAAAGGCAGACAGACAGATATACTGGCAGACATGCAGGCACACGCGCGCACACACACACACACACACACACACACACACAGGCGCGAGTACACACCATGTAGATCATTAGGTCATCATTAAAAGCCATCAGCATGACAAGACTTTTAAATATATTTCATGACTGGGTGAAGTGTGTGTGTTTGTGAGTCTGTGGCATGGCCTGCTCCTGCTGTAGAAAATACTTGTGGTTATATGTTTACACTTAAGTGATAGCTGAAGGAAACTGGGAGCAGGGAGGAAGAGGGAGAAAGGAGAGAGGGGTGACAAAGTGTGGCAAGAGGTGAGGCAGAGAGCAGAGCAGACAGAAATGCAGACAGAGATAGTAAAGGGGTTGCTTAGTTCAACAGGAATGCAGTTTGTGTCATCTCAATGACTCACCATAATAGCAACATACACACAGTCACACGCACACACACATACAGTATGTCATACTACCATTTTGAGTCGGCACAGCCAGACTGACTCCAGTTTCTGTCTGTCCCCCCTGGAAAGCTTTCTGCTGCATTATCAAAATACGCATGTGGGGCCCAATTGGACGACTGGACTTCGGATCACAGCGGAGTCACAGTGAAGTCGACTCTTAATTGCTCAGTACAGCGAGGTCTGTGCTTGTGTCAGCCCGGTCTCCCCAGGACTTCAGTTCATACTGGATGATTCTGCAGCAGGTTCACAGCCAGTGTTCAGTGCCAATGCAAGATGTAGTGCGATGGGGCTGACAATTAGTCTGATGGTGACCTTTTATAACTGAGTATTGTGGCTACCATGAAAACCTGCAGTTCCTCTCACCTCCACAGGACTTGGTAGCACGTTTTGCTCATCGTTCTAGCTTTCCCACCTTCACTGTTTTATGTTACTGTTTCAGTTCACTCTCACTCTGATAAATCCAGTGCGCACAAACGCTAAGTGCCCAGCACCAAACAGCACACAGAAAACTTATGGACTAGCTGGTGAACGTAGTCCAGCAGCTGAAGAGTCAGATATTTGCCTCAGGTGTTGGTGGAGACCAAAAACAGAGCTACAAGGAGAGTGAATATTGCAATTACACTCATCCAGGTGGCCAGAAACACAACTGCAAAGGAACGCTTGAGTTGTTCCATAACTGTCGGATGTGTAAATGAGCTGTTTGCTCATACGTTAGCTATAATGGCTTCAAAGGTGTTAGTAGGTCAGTGTGTGTATAGCTTGATTCTGTTCACCTCAACCGGCCAAACAGTCAGTTATCAGTTCATCTGTATCTTGACACGTCCCTCAGAGCACTCCTTCTTTATTGTTCCTAAACGAATCTGATTGACTTGTCAAAGCAGGAAAGGCACAGGTGGAGCGAATAACATCAACAGTGACCCAAATGAAAACCAGAAGATTTCCTATTTATTGAACTTATTCCTTTCAGCAAACACTCAGTTATCTGTTTACAACTTACAACATCAGCTACGTGCCATTTTTAGGTTGGAGTGACTTAAAATACATCCAGATGACAGACGTGGACAAGACTGAAATAGGATCCACAACAAATTCTATAAAAGCCAGCCTGTAGAAACATGAAGACAGGGCGCTCTGAGTGGATGAGGTAAAAACTAAGCTGCTCACATCACCGCTGCTGCTGCTGCTGCATCACGGCCGCTCGTCGTGCAGCGTTTGTCTTTGCAGAGGGGAGTGTTCTTTGCTAATCATACGGGCAGGAGAACTTTCTGTATTGATCCACACACAGATGGAAGCCTGCTCGGCCACTATAGGCTGCTTAACCACAACTCAATACTGGAGAAGTGTGTGTGTGGCTGTGTGTGAGAATGAGTGTGTGGTGTCGAAGTCAGAGCGGATTTGCTGCATCTGCCAGTTTGCACACATATGTGCTTGTACAGTATCTGAATATGTCTCTGAATGTGTGTGTATTTGTGCGAGTGTGTGTCTGTGGTTGGGTGTGTGTAAGTCAAAGCAGGGGGTCTGATGGCGATCAATACTAATGATATATTAATGCTTTCAGTGCCAGCTCATCATTCACCACCAAATGTCTTTCTGCTGAGCACTTGGAGAAGTGTGTGTAAACGTGTGTGTGTGTGTGTGTGTGTGTGTGGAGTTAAAAAGCACATTTCTCCTCGATCTATTGCTTCTCCATCCATCATCCTGACAGGTACTTCTGACCTTGAATGACTGGAACGTCACTGCTTTTGGATGAAAAATGTTGTATCTGCCAAAATGACAAGGCTTCGGGAAGTGAAGGGGAAACAGTTTTATATTCAGCGAGCACAGCGGTGAAAAAAAGACATCAGTGTTCTTCAGCTGAGCTTTACTGTAATGAAACGCTCTCAATCGAATAAGAGGAATAGATTCAAAGCTGGAGAGACCCCATTCTTTAAATGTGACGGTCTCACCTGTAAGCTGCTGATAACCTGCAAAACCTTCCTTATTCTGGGTTTGAATAAGACAATTATGTTTGAGATTTTGTCTCAATATCATTCACTGTGTATCAGTTAAGGCCTCATATATGCTCCAGGCATGTACATTATACTGAAATGTTTTTCAAATAGCATTTTTGAAATATTTCAGTTTGTTGGCAGAGTAATATTTGAGCAGCGACACAGTGCAAGCATGAAATCTGCACGCCTACACTGAACTGCATGCCACCCCTTCATCCCGTGCCTTGCTTTACTTCACTCCTTCACATTTCCTTCTCTTTCACATCTTCTGTTTCTCGGCCTTCTCTGCCTCTATTATTGACTTGCAACACAAGAAGTCACAATGCATGCTTCACAAATATAGACTGCAAATATAAGTGGAAAAACTTCACTTCATTTCATTTAAATTTATACAATGCAACCAGTACAAAAAGAACGTGGTGACTTCTGACCGACAGAGGAAGACGTTGACTGCGCCTTTGACTTACATGCAGTGCAGTCAGAGAGATACCGAGATCGAGAGCTTCAGACAGAAAGACAGACAGAAGGAGAGGTGGAGCTCAGACCACAGAAATGCAGAGGCTGAATCTGTGCAGCTATTCAGCAATGCTCGTCAGTCACACCCAAAGAAACAGCTCGGAGCGGGATCCCACTGTGACTGCTCTCTAACTAGCTTATCTGTAACATTTGGTTCATATGGACGTTGTGCCGTGAAATGAATTTTGCAATGGCTTGCCTAATTAACAGACAGTTTTTTCAAATGCTAACACCATCTAAAGTCTCCCATATCCAACATTAGCCTGCTTCCCCATTACTCTTCATCTGCTCCCTACTCACACTCTGCAGAGGTCACTACTGCACTGCCCACGGAGATACGTGAAGTCATACCAGACTCTGTGGTCTGAAACACACAGTCCGTCCAGGTCCTCAGTTTCTGAATTATCAGCCAAATGAAAAGCCTGAAGAGGGTAAGATTCAATTGTGAAACAAACTATGCAATTTGTTGTTTAATCACTGAGATATCCAGTGAGTTATTTTAGAATGTATGGCAGTTGTAGTAGTAGTAGTTGTAGTAGTTAAACTTTATACTGTTTTCAATCTACGTCTGCAGAGAGACACACAACAACACATTATCCCTGTTTTTCTGCCTGTTCCTCTGTCCTCTCAGCCTGAACTCCGTCACATGCTTCCGATCCTTTTGATGTCTTCTTTTTGGTGAAGTGTGATGTCAGAGATAGCAGCTGTTAGCTTAGCTTAGCATAAAAACTGGAAGCGGAGGGAAACGGCCATCCCGGCCACTGGGCACCTCTGACGCTCGCTGAAACGTTAAATCTCTCGTCTTCCTGGAGTCTCGGCATTGCCGTGAAGCTTTACATTTCTGCTTGTGTGCGGTTTAATCACTTGACATATACAGCACACAGCATGTCAGTTACTGAGCTTTAGAGGAGCATATTTTTCTTTTACTTTGAAGAGAGCTAGGCTAGCTGTTTCCCCCTGTTGCCATTCTTTATAGCAAGCATAACAGCTTCATACTAAACACACAGATGTTACAGTGTAATTTCACATGTATTTCTCAAAGGGCTGAACTATTCCAGGCCTTGACCTTCTCGTAAACACCTTAACAGAACTGTTCGGCCTACTACACATCTTTAAAACTGTCTCTGCCAATGAAAAAAGATGAGGATTGCTGTGGTGAAGAAATGGATGTGATGTTTGGGACCATCATATAACCTTTAGTGGGACAGTTTACATTTTTTTATGCCAAATCTGAATTTAGTTTTTAATTCCAGTGCTAAACCGAATCTTTTTTTTTACAGTGTATATGGGTTTTTTAGGGGATAGTGCTGGTACTTATATTGATTCAGCAGCAGACACAAGGTTTTCTTTTTCTCGGAGAGCCTCGGGGAAGAAACATGAGATCAGTCAGATGAAAGGCGACATTCAATAAATGCCTCTCTTCCTCTTCTTTCTTTCCTGTCTTGCTGTTCTACTCATCTGTGTTTCTCACCCCCCTTCTGTTCTCTTCCTGCCATCTTCTTTCCGCGGGACCATGTGCTGCAAAGCTGTGGTAGGTCTCCATGTGCGTGTGTGTGTGTGTGTCATTGTGCAAACTAGCCATGAAAGGGTCCCATCTCGCTGTTTCTGTCTGTCACGCCACACAAGCTTTAAACAAGCACGAGCAGATATTACGGTCATACATTCCTTCAGAAGTGCATGCATATTCATGAACACACACACTGACAAACACACACAGACGTGACAACAAAAACACACAGACAGCTGCCTGTGGTCACAGACACACACAATTAACAATGGACAAACACAAGAATGCACATACATAAATTTAACAGGTGGACACACACACACAACCACACACGTGCACACACACAGGGTGGTTTAGTGCATGACAGTGTGATAGATGGTGAGAAATGAAGGACACAGACCCTGTTCTTTTCTGCTGGCTGTCTGTCTGTGTGTCATCAGTCCCAGATTTTAGAAACCACAGGGTCCTAAAAAATAAACAATTTGGGGTTCATTCGTAGGGCGTCAGCTTAGGAAGGATGCCATTGATCTCCCCAAAGCCTTGCTGGGAAAGTGAGTTTGTCTCAAGTAATTAAATACATTTGGGACGATTTCAAAATTTGAACCGACAGCGTACAAATTGCTGAATGTGAATTTGTGTACGTGTAAGAGGCAACACAACTTTGTACACGATGATAATTCAAATAACAAAAAGCAATTTCAGAACAAATCTTAGGACAATTTACATTTCTGGAATTGGAATTTCAAAATTGCTGATCTCGGTTCATCAGATCGAGCTTTTTTTTCTGTGATCTGCAGCACAAAGTGAATAAACTACTTTCCCCTCTGAGGCTTTCGGGACACCTGACAAAACTGAATCAGTCATTCAATAGTTCAGTAATATCAAATCAAATCAATTATCACTTTAGATTCATCGTCTAACTGATCATGCACTAAACCTAAGACTCAAGCTGTAAAAATACTCTTTAAATAAAGAATAACTAAAGCACACACCCACACATCACACAACCCTAAGCCACCCCGAGCGCTAAGCAAAGAAAGTCCGACTGGAAATTTGACTCTGTGGCTTCAATGAAATTTAGTCCTCTTTAATAATAATAATATTATAATGTAATTAATGTAGGACAAATTAAGGACAAATCTGCTAAAAGATTAACCATTAATGTCTGTTTAAAAAAGTATCTACAAGTTCACTCTTAATTTTACTTTCGAATTTCCAGCTGGGTAAGTCTCGCCTTGCAAAGCCAGCCCACAAACGAATGTGCAACCTGCTTGAGTGTCTACTGTCTTTGCTTCCCCTTTTCACACTTAACAAAACCAAAACCCATGGCATCTGTTCTCTGAAATGATTTGTTGAAATCTGTTCCTGAATAAATCTGAATAAAGCCCAAAAACATCATGCAGTTTCTGAGCCGCGCTTTGCTTCTTATGGACAGCGGTTCACTTTACAAAGCAACTCAATAGCAACTGAAAGCTTTTGCTGTCCTCCAGTGATGCAGAAGTGTACTCAGGGTGTGACCACTGAATCATCACTCTTTCGTGTGCTCACAGGTGCACGCGTCTGACCACACCCAACAGTGAAGATGGTTGTGGTCAGACGTACAACAGGTTTGAAGTGAAACAATGGCTGGAAAGTCCCAATATTGTTCATCTGTAAACCACAGTGTACACATACAACTCATAGTTCTCGGATTGTTGGGAGCAAATGACTCCCAGAATATAGCAAAATCAGAATTTATGACATTTAGACTGGCTTTGCGAGGCTGCGATAGGTCTAAAGAGGAAGCAGATTTGTCCTGTGACAGTTGAAGCTGCACAGTAACAGTCCACTTGTCTTTTTGAGGGCAGACCAGCATCAGTCCTCTACAAACAACAGCAGTACACGTCCCTCTCACCTCTAGATCCTCTCTGTGTGACCGATCTCTGTCTTCAAAGTCTCTGGTTCTGCGTCGAGCCTCTTCAAACGCTGCCTGGGCCAAAGCATCCTCATGCTGCACGCACGCACACAAACACACACACACACACACACACACACACACACACACACACACACACACACACGGACAGGTAGAGAGTGAGAGTGGCTTCAGTTTTCTATCTTTTGCCTAATTAATTTAGCATTGCACTGCTTAAACAATGACAGACGTGGAGATATCATTTTTAATGCACGCATTCTTCTTCCTTGTCAAAACCCAATGCCAACATTTCCCAGAATGCAACTTAACTGCAGACGAGCCAGTCGGAGATTCCGACATGTTATAGTAGCACCAGCTAATATAGCCTCAAGCTGCTAGCCTCAAGCAGAGATGAGCAGCAGGCTAAAGAGCCCTGATAAGCTCCCTTTTTCTCCACACCTCCATGTTTTTTTCATTTTCAAACTTGTAGTCTTCAGACTTAGCTGACTCTGACATGACTTAAGGCAATTTATCAGACTTTCCCCAAAGACCTGTCAGCAGATTTTGATGTAGTTCCCCTTCAAACATGGCATAAATAAAGATATGAATTCAGGTGAAAATGAGGAAGGTGAGACAAGAGGAGGATGTGGAGCGTTTTTCTGTGCGCACACACATTAATATACATTCCTCTGTCTGTATGCACGTGCTGCACGCTACCTGCGCCCTCTCCTCATCGTACTCCAGGTATCCCATCCCATCCAGCCTCTGTAGGTCGATCCAGCCTCTCCAGATCACACACACCCCATTCAAGATCATAGGAGCCTTTAGATGGACCTGGAGAGGAGAGAGAGAGAAAGAGAGAGAGAGAGAGAGAGAGAGAGAGAGAGAGAGAGAGAGAGAGAGAGAGAGAGAGAGAGATTAATGCCAGCTGCAGTTTTTTCTTCATTTGCACAACATCACTGCAGCACTGTATCTGTATTTCCAGTTCAGCAACAGATCTGAACCTTAGCATTAGCTCAGTATTTTGGTATTTCATTGAGCATGTGTTGCTGTGTTTGCTCTGCTGGTGCTGTTTAAACCTCTCTGGTTTACTCTTCTTTAGAAAGTCTACGGCGTTGGGCCATATGGAAAACCAGATCAATGAAAACAGAGGACAAACAGACTGAGAGCTGGTGCTTTTCCACAACCAGACAAGGCTGATTCTCTGTTTCTCATGACTCTGGAACAAATATCGGCCAGTTGAACATTAGCCTGAGGAAGAAGCAGCTAATTTCACCTTGAGTTATACATGAAAATGCTATTTGAAGTCAGAATCCGTCAGCTGTTTGTCGAGAATAATAAAAGGCTCTGTGTCCCTCCCCCCACTATTACTGCTGTGAAAGAGGCAAAACCACCAACTACGTCAAAACCTCTCCAGCACAATTGAGTGTTGGACTTGTAAATCACACACACACATGCAAACACACACACACATGCAAACACACACATGCAAACACACACACACAAACACACACACACACACACGTGCATTTACATATGCATGTTTGCAATCACTTGAGCTTAGCGGGCCTACATGAGTGTGTGTTAGCATACATTTGTACAAATCTGTGTACATTTAAGTATGTGTGTGTGTGTGTGTGTGTGTGTGTGTGTGTGGTGTGTGTGTGTGTGTGTGTGTGCTGTTGCTGGCTGTCAGTCTTGTTTTAGTGGAAAAGTAAGCATTTGTATTGGACTATGTGGAGACAAAGTGATCCAAAGTAAATATCATATGCTTAAAAACATTTTCTTCTCTTTTTTTTGTGTGTCTGTGTGTGTGTGTTAATATTTCTGGCTGTTGCCCAGGGTCTGTGACTTATTCAGGGGCTTTTTTCACACACTGGCAGCTAAAATACTACGACTTTGTGGTGTTTTATCCTGGGATAATGGTCTCAGCCTGCAAAGCTCTTGTTTTACTTATTTATCCATCGAAAATAAAAGTCATGTTCCTTCGTCTGTCTTTATCTGTGAAGGGGAGAGCAGGATAGTGGGAGAACGTGCAGTGATAATGAGTAGACCAGGCGTGTAGTCTATATCATACGCACACTGAGAAGCACAGTGAGCCCAGTCTACAGCGTCAGACTGTCAGCCAGACAGAGGAGGGTCAGACTGCGTCTCTTTCTTAACTCCTGGTTATATTACATGGCTATGGCTCTATGCCAGGAGGGCAGCAATGTAAACACTGCGTGTGTGTGTGTGTGTGTGTGTGGAGCTGAGGGAATGTGTTATGTGTATATGTGTAGGATAACAGAGCCATTTCTCTGCTTAGATTTGGCAGTCTGTTTTAGCTGCTGTGGGCAAATCCAAGCTGCTGAACTGGGGACTAAACTCAACTGTTTCCCGACACTCACACAAAATAAAAACCATCTTGTTAAGGGGCGAGATGACCTTTTCCTGATAACATCCAGGGAGACTGGCTAGGTTGTGGAATTTACCAGTCTCTGGAGCTCTGTCTTTGAACACTTCCAAAATACTCCAATATTTGCCTTGTTATGTCCTAGATTTCCCTCTCTGACTAGCGGTGCGCGAGGAATTTGTGTCATTTTTGCCACCAAACATAACCTGATTCATTTGAAAGCAGCTATGATCAATTTTTTTTGCTTTGGTTTTTTATGAACAGTGGGTCACATGACGACTTGTATGTGAAGGCGGTCACCCATTATGACAAACCCACAAAGAATTATTGCGCAACTCCGTAGTTTCCCTAAATCCGACAGAGCTTTTTAGCATCTTTCTGGCTGAAGAAACAGCAGAAACACCTTCTGAGGGGAGGCTCTTTGATTAATTTGCCCTAATAAAGACTGAATTATCATGTTGGTGTGTAGTTTTGCTTCAACTTCATTTACTTTCCTCAGGACTATGAAATAAATGATTTATCTAATCACTGTCAGGCTGAGAAAATATGCACACACACACACACACACACACACACACACACACAGTCTTACTTAAACACAGCTGTATGAACTTGTCTTTCAGCCAAAACTGTGACAAAAAAACTTGATAAAGAACGAGATGAATTCACATTTGCCCCTTTTCTTTTTCTTCTTTTTGTCTTTTAGTGTTCCTCTTTCCCACGACACTGATTTCCATGAGGAAGAGACAACAGACAGTGAGAGGCAGTGAAACACACAGTGTGTTTTTCCCAGAGTACAAAGCTTTCGGGTGGTGTTTTTATCCAAGTAAACAAGTATTATTAAGAAGAAATTAACAGAATAAAACACCACACAGACACAAACACACAGATGACTGGATTTTTCTGTGTGACAGTGGGCAAGCTCCACGTTCCTGCATTTTTACTCAGGCTATTTTTGGACAGCCTCTCACAGGGACCTCTTTTACCACAGCTACCCACACTGCACCGGGGCTGCAGGGAAGCCCGCACTCCAAGAGACTGTGGGTTTTTGTGTTTATTTTTGAGTGAATGTTTTACTGTGTATGTGTGTGTGTGTTAGAGAGTGATGTGAAAGAGAGAGAGATGGCTTCCACATCTGTGGGGGTGCACAGTGCTTTTAAGAGAAAGCTTCATTTGGCTTGACAGGGAAAACGTGTGTGTGTGTGTGTGTGTGTGTGTGTGTGTGTGTGTGTGTGTATGTGTGTGTGCATGTGTCTGTGTGAGGGGAAAATATGTAGAAACGGCCCAACCACAGACTTCCTCTGAGAGAGAACCATGTCAACCCCCACATCCATTTACTAACACACACACACACACACACACACACACACACACACACACACACACACACACAAAGACAGAAGAACTCTCACACACTGCAGCAGGCTGTGAATAGGAAAAAGATGCAGGGTATAATGCAGTGGAAATGCAGAAGTTTAACAGAGAACACCTTATAATGTGTTGCTGTACTGATTTGCTTTCACCTGCCCGTTCTACACATGCTACACATGCTACACATGCTACACATGCTACACATGCTACAGATGCTACAGATGCTGCTCTGTGGATGGTAGTCATTCTGCTGTATTCTGAAGGCTTTCTAAAAACATCTGGACACAAACATAAACTCCTCCACTACATGTATTTGACAGCTGTAGCTAACAGTTACTTTGCAGATAAACGTGGTACATGCAAAACATATGGTCATCTTATCAAATATTACGATGCAGAGTCAAACGTCTTTACAAAATGAGTCCATGTGAAGTTCAGATTCTTATGTGCGCACTGAGTGCACCCGCGAGATCTAACAAATGTGATGAATACGTCTCCTTCTCCGTGAGACATTTGCAAAAACAATTTCTGAAGGAGTGACCACTAACTGCTGCTCGCGAGCCTCTTTTCTGTAGGCCTCCCAGTGAACATGGCTGAACCGGAACCAAACACAGCCTCTGAGGCCAGCAAGGGGGCTTATTTCAACCAAACCAGAACTGTATATTTCCTTTTTTGACATTTTGTGAGTTTATTTTATTTCTTCATTGGACTAGAAAAGCTAAAAGAGCTTGTGAAACATAACAAACTTGCTGCTGGTGAAAGTTTTAATCTTAAATTCTGGCCATTTTGTACCCATTGCACCTTTAAATCCAGACTTGTTTGTGTCAGTGTTTGCTCTCTTGCAGTCTTCTTCTTCCCTGCCTTTGCTGACACACCTGTCAATCAGTGAAACAGTGTGAAACCATTGGCAGGGAGGAGTATTGCGTCACCTGTGTGTGTGTGGGTATGTTTGTGCACATTGAAGAAATAAACAAAATGTGGAACCACTCATGGAAAAAAGGCTCCGTAGTGCAACTAGAGGCCAAAAATAACAAAGGGAACCTTTAAATGAAATACAGCTTCATATGTGACAACTTCACATTTTGCTTTTGTATGTTACTAAACATTAACGTTGCCCTAATAACATTCAGACTGTAGCCTGAATGTCTTAATAATAGAATTCTGTAGCTCTGTTTTGTGCTGCCGTGGCCACAAATGAAAGGAAAACCCTGAATAAATGAGTGAATCCTTTGATGAGTATGATGTGAATCATATATTTTTCTGATAATCAAGCTGAAGATTTTGGACCTTTCCCCACCACTGTCATCAAAACACCCACTGAGGAATATCTTCTGGATGAGGGTGTCCGTCCCTCCAGTGGAGTTCAGACACTCAAGGTGACACTTCACAAAGACGCTCATGTTCTTCCTTTAAGTTGTCCGAGCAGTCATGCGTGCAATGCGGAGTCTTGCGTCATTTGATCCCGTGATTCTGGCCGGATCACATTTTTGTGGACAGTCCTCTGCATCACATGAGATGACATCCATCGCAGATGTGATGGGTATATTGCAAAACATCACATTCTAAACTTAAGTCCAACTTATGGATTTTATTGCTAACGATACTGGTCAACATTGGCAACTAATTCCACCGTTCACAAGTCCTTTGTGAAGTCCTCTGCGGATGGCGTTGCACATGCAAAACAGTTTTGCATGTTTCCGAAAAGAAAGTTGACATCTGACAAGATTTCATATGACAACAGCAACCAGCTGCAGCCCTGTGAATCACTGTGCATCATTTTTACAGTCATTCACACGCTGAGCTCTGTGACGTGTGAGCACACTCTTCTTTGAAATTGCCTCCCTGATCTTATTTTCTTCCATTTGAACCCATCACCACCGCTGAGCAAAGAACACATGCTGATACAGCCTTCAGCTGGCCAGTCAAATCTCCGCCTTTTGATCTGAACCTCTGCAAGCTACTGTAAGTGCTTCCTACACAGTGTGTGTGTGAATGTGTGTGTGTGTGTGTGTGTGTGTGTGTGTGTGAGAGAGAGAGAGTGTTGGCAGACAGTGCGTGACGCAGATGTAGAGGGATGTGTTGGCATAGTGCCTCTCATTCAGTCTCGTGCCAACCATCTAGTCAGCACAACTGCCCACTGCTGCACAGACACACACACACGCACACACACACGCACGCACGCACGCACGCACGCACACACACGCACGCACACACTGACCAGTGCCCACGAGGTGTGTGAAGACAATGGCCATCTGTGTTTTCAGTCTCGTGAGTTGTGGCAGTGTTGCCCACACACATGCGTGCAAGCACCCACACACGCACCCACGCACGCACGCACGCACACACACACACACACACACACCCACACACACACAAATAAACAACACAAGATTTAGACATGTCTCTTTTAACTCTGTCAGCTCGACTAGCTCTGTCTTTCTTTTGTCTTAAATATACATATAGAGTCTGTGCTCTTCTACTCCACTTGTTCTGCACTGTGTGTGTGTGTGTGTGTGTGTGTGTATGTGTGTGTGTGTGAACTGTCTAAACTGGAGGCACCAGCTGATTTAGTGCAGTAATTATGTTATTATCCAGAAGAATGTGACATGATTGACAACCAGAGCGTCTGGGAGGCTGCGCGTGTTACATTAAAAGAGTCAACATCACTGTGTGTGTGTGTGTGTGTGTGTGTGTGTGTGTGTGCCATTTATATTAAAGATCAGCGCAGTAGTGAGTGTCTGCAAATCTGTATGTATGTGTGTTATTCATACAATAGACACGTGTGTGTGTGTGTGTGTGTGTGAGTGTGTGTGTGTATCTGAGTCAGCAGCCAGTCACAGACAACTCATGCTTTCTTTTTTCTTTCTTTCTTTCGGCTTAAATACCATCGCTCATCATCATCCCCTTCTCACGTCTCAGACGAGAAAATTGAGGATTTTGAAGAAAGAGAAAAAAACGGCTTCAGGATAATTGCCAGGACAATATGGCAGTCCAGTTTATATGACATGAATCATTCCTGACTCACGCTCCCTCTGCACAGCACACTGACACATACACAGCGACTCTTTCACAGCCAACAGCAAACACATAATGACTCTACTGAACCAAACTCCAGCATGGACGTCACGCTGTCATTTCTGGTAGTCGGAATAAAAGAGAAGATAAAACAAAAGAAGAGATCACGGAGGTGAGAGCAGACAGAGAGAGAGACTAGGTAGATTGAGGCTGTTTCAACAGCAGAAGAGAAGTGTGGAAGAGAAAATTCTGTTTGTAGATTAGATTGATAATTATTGATAGATAATTAATAACCATTAAAACATAAATGGCAGCACACAGATAACTTTTTAAGGAAGCGTGAAATCCAGTGGTGGAAAATAGGGGTGACATGAATTAATTGTTGTAATTGTAACTGAATTGTTTCCAAGCTTAAAGCCTTCTGCACTGCCTTTGCTATTAATGGTTAAAGAGTCTACTGGGGACCTTTAACGATTACTCGATGATCAAAATAGATCATCATTTACTGTAAACCAGCGAATCAGTTAATTCTCTAATTCACTCGTTTCAGCTCCACGAGGTACAACAACACGTTGACTATATATATATAAAATATATCTAAAAATCCAAAATTGCCATAAAGCAGTTCTGCTCTCAGATTTGCAATGATCTCAAAGGCCCAGAGCCAGAGATGGGAAGAATACACACGATCTCTAATGGCAGACTGATGCATGTTGTCACATTTCCGACACTTGTTTATATCACAATCCTCTTTTTTCATGAAATGTGTAGTCTCATTCACGTTTGACCAATTTCTTACTTTTTACCTTTAAAACCCTAAACAAGACAGAGAGAAGATACAGAGCCAGCTACATGTGGAGAAAGTGATACGGTGAGAGCCACAGACAGGTGAGCAACAAAAGAGAGAGAGTGAGGGAAAGAGACAATGAGAGAGAGGATCTGAAGCTGTAATCAGTGTGTGTGTGGGTGTGTAGGTGGGTGGGTGTGTGGGTGTGTGTGCTCGCGCATGTGTGAGCAGGTGGAGATAAAACACGTTACTGGCCTTCTGTTCCTAATACAACGTCTACTGACCAATTGTCTCTCTCTCTCTCACACACACACACACACACACACACCACCTGCTAAAGCAACAGTATAATAGCACGGTACTCTCCACTGCATGATCACTCTCTCTACTTCACCCTGCAATTATAAAGAATGCAATGCATGTGCACACACGCACACAAACACACACACACACACACACACACACACACACACACACACACACACACACACACACAGATCACACTCAAGACACAGCCAGGTCCTCAGGGATGATGTCAAATATGTTGTTCTTTATGCTGTTTACTTCTAAATTGAGTCGGAGGCAGCTGTGAGAGGGAGGTGCTGACCTGCAAACATCACAAGCTGACCAAAAAATCCACAGCTTTATATTCTGTGTGTCGTTCTGTAAGAAATCATAAAGCCTGTGTGTCTTTATTCAGGGTTCATTCAGTCCTCGCTGAATGAACTCAAAGCAAAATAGCTGCAACCAAACATCATAACTCATATCTCATTTTTCATCAGTTGTTTCACGTTCAGAAGTTCAAAACCTTTGTCAAGTCATACGGTTTCTATTGCAAAGTACTTGCTCTCTGGTTCACTGGCAGTTTGTATTTCCATTGTGAGTTGAGTGAGTTGGACCCTTCCCTGTCTGAGTCTCTAACTGCCTGTAGACACATAATGTGCATCATTGCTATGCAAAGTCCTCTGTGTGCACACAGGAGGGCAAAAACCACTGTTTGTCCCTATGGCTTTCATAGACATGGAAATATCATGCAAATCCACACACAGGCTTCAGATAGAGTTACAAACACAGAGACAGAGAAAGAGGGAGAGGCAGAGCATTGCGCAAAGCCTTTAAATTGGCAAAATTAAACACAATTCCATGGACAAAAAAGCTGACAATCATTCTTCTGTTCATTTTGATTAAAGCAGAATTAATCGTTTTTTGTTTTTTTTTTCTGACCGCTTGCGTGCAGCAGCTCTAGCTGGAAACACTGACATATTATCATTTTAAAAGGTTGCAGTGGCTAAAGTGTTAGCAACTGCCCATTTTATATCCAGCAAGCACAAAGCAACACTATCATTCACTCAAAGTCATGTGCCTAACAAACTGACCTTTTAGCTCGGATTTGGTCTTCACCATACCCTGAGGGAAATATCTGGCTTCTCAGCTTCTAAATGTTCCTCTGCATTCACCAGCCAGTGCTGTTTGGTGCTGGACAGGTATTACACAGAGCTTTGGTAATTCAATATGTTTACGTACTACGGCTTTGCAAATCCAGGAGGTGTGACATTCTTGCACTGCACAGAAATGACAGGGAGGCTGAAGTTTGTCCTGGCTGAAACACTCGGTTAAGGTTAGGGAGAGATCACGGTTGTCACGGCCCTGGCCTGATTTTAATCTGCAGTATGTGTAGAGTAGAGCAGGAAAAATGTCCACTCCGTAGAAGTCCAGGTGAGCAGTGTTGCATACTTCAGTCCAGCTCAGCACACAGTTACTGGAAAAGACGACTAAGAACAGAGAAACAGAGCTGACACACACATGCAGGATTTCACACCAGACTGACATCTGTCTCTACGGTTTTCTATCTGAACCTTGTGTTTTTCAGCTCACACACACACGCACGCACGCTTTATCTCGCTCTACCGTGTCTGTGAATGGACTTCAACACAAAGAAATGATGCCAACATAAAACACTGGGACACACAAAGAGCATATAAACAGAGGACCCTGTCTCTGCGTGCGCTGCAGTGCATTATGGTTGTGGGTGTGGTCATTGATCTAAGGCCTGGAGCAGGAAATATGAAACCCTGTGGGAGGAGACGTTGATGGTACTGGTGTGTGTGTGTGTGTGTGTGTGTGTGTACACCAAAGAGGTTTTGTGGTGCATTTAAGTGTCTTAAACAGGGAGACTCTGACTGTCTGTGGAGACGAAAGTTCTCTTATACTGAATTAAATGAAACAAGCTTCATTAAAATATACTGAACAATCACTCAGGATGTACAAGTTGTAAAACACAACTGCACACACACACACACACACAAACACACACACACACACACAATGTCGGATGCAGAGCAGCAGTAGCAGAGGGAACCAATTAGTGGTCTGGCTTTGATGATGTCACTGACAAGTCACGCACTGGTGGCACAGCTTCCGTTCAGAGGGAAACATGACACCACACAGAACACGCGCACGCATACACACACACTCTCACACACACAAACAAGCACGCACACACATACACACGCACGCATGCACACACACAATGTTGTGATGTTGATGTGCATGTGACAGGAGAATCCTGGAGGCTTAAAGCTGATGACTAAATTAAAGGGCAACAGAGGTGTCAGACAAGAAATGATTTTAGAGGGAAGCATGTGTGTGTGTGTGCGTGTGTGTGTGTGTGAGAGAGAGAGAGTGAGAGAGAGATCACTGTCATTTGCAAGAACTTTTTCATTTTCTCTGGGATGCAGGGTGTGAGTAAATGGAAAACATGCCTGGAGGACAAAAGTTAGAAAACGTCAGGATCATGAGGACAGAAACGCAGTACGGATGAAGAAATCGGTGAATTTCGCTGTTTGTTTACATTGAAAAAACAGAAAAGGACGTACAGACAGACTCGAGCTATTTCACTGACATCCAGTAACAGTCATGTTGATAGCTGACATCTTGAAACACTGGCTGAACGCGGTGCTTTCCCTTCTTTTCTTATTTCTTTTTCTCTTTCTTTGTTTTTTTTCTTTCCCGACCCTCTGAGAGGGAGGGAGGGAGGCAGGCCCCGCCAATCCCATCCCAGCCCGTCCCCACCAGAGACCCGGCCGCGCTGCCAGAGGGAGTCACCCGGCCGCCCCGCCCCTCTAGCCAACACAGACCGGCCCCACATCCCATCGCCCTTAGTTAGCAAAAAGTAATAACAATTCTATAAATCAACGAAAGGAATACAAAGAAAAAGGCCACAGGAACATGTGAATGTAAGAGTGAGTAATGCGACAGAGGGGCACTTTAAAAGAAGAAGAAAAATAAATAAACAACAACATCACTGCAAATATCCAGAAGAAAAAGTAAAAATTAATAATACCACTACCAATCTAACCAAGAAAAAAGAAGAGGAAAGAAAGAACTGGGGGGGTCTGAATGTGTGTGTTTGTGGGGTGTGTGTATGTGTGTGTCACATTACAAAGTGTCGGGATCATGGTGTAATGGCAGACGTGTGTGTGTGAATGATGGAGTGAGTGTTTACTGTGGATGGTGGACAGGCTGGATGTTTATCATGACTGATACCTGTGGTCATTTCTTTATGTTCTGTTTTGAGTTCAGATGATTTAAGTATTCCAGCTCTCATGAAAGCCTGATGTATTGTTTTTATTCTCTCAACTGAGACGTGTTCTGTCAGCAGGTCGATCCAGTGAGTGATATGATGAGATTTTTTTAGATTTCCAGTTTTGAAAGATTACTGTCTTGGCCGTGGTTAGAGAGATGAGTGATGGCTTTCTTTGTTTAGCTGGGAGGGCAGCTTGTCTCCCAGCAAGCAAAGCAATGGGGACAATGGGATTCTGCAGGCCAAGATAGTGAAGAGTTTCTCAGTTCCTGCAATCCAGAGGCAGTGAAGTGTTTGGCAGAGATAAGTGGCACGACAACAATTGTCTGTGCTACCCAGAGTGCATTGTGAACAAATGTCTGTGTCAGCCAGTCCCAATTTAAACATTTTGCCATGTGTGATGTGAGATCTACAGTTTCATGTTGTATAAGTTGCACATTTGTGTTAGTGGTCATACGGAAGATGTTTTTATTCATTTGTAGCCACAAATCAGGTTTGGGAGAAAGAGCCCAGTCATTTTGTGTGTGTGTGTGTGTATGTGAGTGTTAGAGAGGTATCTGAGATGAATTTGAGTTTGAGATGTGTTTTTTTTTTTTCGGTTCTGTTAATGGATTTGAATTGTTGGCAGTGGAGCCGAACGTCTGCATTAGCGCACTGAATGAATTGGTTGATTTGGAAGAAGTGATGGAGGTGGGAGATTCTCCTTTCTTGCCATGAAGGAAAGCAGACAGGGGTGTTGTGCAGTCACATGCATCGACATGGTGTCAGTGATGATTCAGTGATTTTATGGGTTTTCCACCAGGCTGTCAGAGTTGAGGAGCTGGTGCTGTTCTGGTAGTAATCCAGTTCCTTTGATTGATTGTACAATAACAATTACAAACTACTTATACAGTTTGTTATTTTCATTCTTTCCTTATCATTACCTATTGTATTTATTTATCATTTTCTTCTCTCCCACACATTACACTCATTTAAATCACAGTAACTGCAAGATGTTTATTTCTAATGTAATTATTTTAACTATTTCATCCTTGCTTGTTTTGTTTTATATATGCATCATGCCAAAAAAAATAAATAAATTTGGTGCTTTCCAAAGATTGGACTGGAGCTACAGATGTGGGAGGATCTGAAGAGCCACCACATCATAATCATGCTATCGTATATAACCCAGAACATCTTGGACCTATTATATTGAAGGATCCGGCTCGAGCACTGATTGGCTTGGACCTGCTCACCTTCTACAGTCGCACTGTACAACTCCTGTGAATCCTGTTTCACTGACCAGATAAGGATAAAAAGATTTTTTGAATTTTTAAGTTTTATAAGGGAACTTTTTTCAGCTGGCCAGATGGATGCGCCATATTTTTTAATTAAAAGTTAAGAAATTTCCACTTTAGAGTATAAAAATAATGGTATAATGTGGGATGAAGTAGGAAAGTTGGGGAGTGACCTCTTGTAGCATTAATGGGCCAATGTTCAGCATTTTGTAAGAAAAATACAAGCCACGCCACACATTTATTACAATTAATTCTCAAAAAAACATAAATGTTTGCACCAAAAGTCTAGGCGCTAAAAGTAAAAAAATATGCAGGAAATGGTTTGAGTATGAATGAAGCCTCACACATGTGTGTTTCTGAGTGTGTTTGAGCTCCTCCCTGACAGTCCACCCTCCTCCATCATGTAGCTGACGGATACTCATCTGCTTCTCATTTAGCCCCCCCAACAACCGCCAATCTCTGTCTGTCTCTTTCTGCCTCTTTTCACTCTTTTCTCTCTGCTTTGGGTTTTGTTTACTGTTTATATGTTTGTGTGTTTTTTTGTGTATAGATGTGTGTGTGTAAGGCTTAGCACGCAGTCTGGCGCCGCCGTCTCATCAGCATGCAGGGGTAGTGCGCACACACACACACACACACACACACACACACACACACACATACACACACACACACACACACACACACACACACATAGAGAAACAACCTTCAACAGTGAAACTTGCACAGTAATTCCTGTGGTTTCAACCTCATTTAAAGTCACATCCTCAGATATGATTTTTCCACCAGCAAACGGTTGGTACTGGAGCCAGTTTCCAGTTTCCGAACCAAATCTCAAGTTCCAATTGATTTCATGACCGAAAAAGCAGTTTGGGGCCAGAAAAAACGGCCTGTTGAGGCCTCTTCACGCTGACACTTGAGTAAAATGGAATGGGAGTGTTATGAAAACGAGCAATAACTTGTGCTGAAAAAGACACAAACGTATATGTTTAAAAAGGTTAATGCATGCACCCCTGGTTAAAATCTGAGGCATTACATTTACAGACACACACACACACACGCACACACACACACACACACACACACAGTGGAGATCGTTAGGCAAGCTGGAGGGATAGAGCGCAGGACAGGAAGGAAGGAAAGACCAGTATCTGTTTTACCTAAAGGACACAAGCATGGCAGTTTCTTCACACAAAGGAAACCACAAACAAAACTATGGAAACATTCAGAACAAACAAATTCAAAACATTTAACATCAAGACGGACATGTATGTCGAGGAGACCAGGAGGGGCAGGGAGCTGAGGTAAAGTCACAGACAGCTGTCTTTGAAAGGGAAATGTGTTTAAGTGATGGTGAAAGGGCTGTGCTAAAGGTAAGGATTTCAGGCAAAAGTTCAATATCAAAACAGATGATACAGTTTCTATGTGCTTACCTCCACATGTGCTTCAATATACATGATAATATGAACAGCTAGTGATAATATTGTCAGACTATTACAGTGTGGAAATTGCAAATGTACCTACTGTGCAATGCAGACAGTGAACTGCCTGCCTGTGAATTTAGTGCACATGTCATGTAGCATTTCGTTTTTCTCAAAACTGGCCACATTTTACCTCATTAATTCTGCATCTCTTCAATAAGGAGGATGACAGTAAAGTAAAACCTCAAAGACTAAAGCCCACTGACTTGGAGGTGGGGGGTCCTTCCAAACTCGTGCTGTATAGTCACACATTGTTAAAGCACATAGAAATGTATTTTAAATTCTAGTGGAGAGCCCCAGAAATATGTCCCGCTGGATTCAAATGATGCACAGCAGAGCTAGAGCGTTTCCTTTTGATTGGAATAAGATGCTTCTTCCAGCCTTCAAGCTAATTAAATGCAAAAAAGGAAAAAAAAAAAACAGCATGTGGGCCTAAAAGGTCTATTTAAAAAAAAAAAAAAATCAGTGAAGTTAACTAGCACCCGACACAACAACCCGACGTTCCTCCTCCTGTTTCTCGTGCTTTCATTTTGAAGCAGGCAGCCAAAATGCTCTTAGTCCAACAAAGGCCTTCATTCTGCTCGACTGGTCACCAGACCCATGCCTGACTTCTAATGCAAAACGCATCATGGTTAGCCCGCATGGACGAGTCCAGCTCTGGGTGCCACACAGACGCAGGGTTAGCATGAGTCTCGCTCATGGGAGCGACACGCCACCATCAGCCAGTGCGGGAACAGTTGCATCCTGTTTTCAAATCCAGCTCCAAAGCTCATTTTAGAGCCTTAAAGGCTGCTGATGAAGCAGCTGCTGATGCTACAATTCATGTCTGGGTTCATGCTTGCTAGGAGGTTAGCTGCTAATGCTAAAATTAACCTCGTCCACAGCTGGCTCCCATTAGCCTGCAACAACACTGAGAGCCTGTACTTCTACTCCTTCATGCACGCACACACACGCGCGCACACACACACACACACACACTCTATTATTTCGCCAAGTTTAACCTGGCTGTGCTACCCTTTTGGTTTGGCACCGCGTGTGTTTGGAACCGAAGGCGGGAGAGAGGGAGGGAACGGAGGAGGAGAGCGGATGGAGGGAGGACAGGAGCGAGTGAAGGCGGGGAGGTTAAAAGGGGGTAGCGGGGGGATGTACGCAAAAAAACATAAGGAACGGAAAGAGGGAGGGAGAGGGGAGGGAAGGAGGAGCAGTGTGGATGTTCATATAAAATGCCACAAGAATAACAAACACAGGAAGAAGACGGGAAGCTGAAAATATGTAGGGAAAAGAAATAAAAATGAAGGAAGAGGGGCAAAAACCGTAACCTGGACCCTCAGTCTGGATCATAGCTCGTGAGCTACCGTCTCATCCACAGTCCACCCTGACTTACAGCAGCAAACTTTATTATTATTTTCATTCACGTTTATCTTCAGTGTTACTGCAATCACTCTGTGTTTTTATAAAGAAATATGTTTGGCATAAAATGAAGAATTCAAAAAAGGATTTTTTTCAACAGAACATTTTGGAAGCAATGAATAAAAAAATGACTGCAAGAGAAATAACCCCACCAAGCATCAGACATGTGTGTGTGTGTGTGTGTGTGTAGTTTGACAGTAATTAAGAGAAAAAGTTGCAACGTACACAAGATCTCTGCCTCGGCCTGACAGTCGTATTCCACAGGGAGGTCCGGCAGGAATCCGAGGGCGGGGTGGGTGTGTGTGTGTTTGTATGTGTGTGTGTGTGTGTGTGCGTGTGTGTGAGAAATGAAAGCCGGTATCGTGGCAGAGCAACGCAGCAGAAAATGTACACTCACTACACAATTAAAGGCTCAGCATTGGAAGCCACTTTCTTTTAAAACAATCTCTCTTTTTACTGTACATTGTAGTCAGGAAACCACATTCTGCGCTCGCCTGTCCTTTTTTATACAAGTGGAATATAAATGAATATTACATAAAAGTAAAGACTGAAAGCTTGTACTTGTGTCTTCTGTTGGAGCTGCATGAAAAGAACATTTCAGCGATCTGGAGTGACTTATCGTGAGTCGCTGTGCTGGTATATTGCGACTTCTGTTTCTCAGTTTAAAAGATGAATATGGTTGAAAAGAGGCGACTGTCAGCAGGTTTATCTGGATCCTCTGACATGTGTGAGTATGTGTGTGTGTGTGTGTGTGTGTTGTGCGAGCGCGTCGCTTCAGTCCTGCAGAACCTGCTTTACATTGACGACTCCTAGCCTCATTAAAACTTCATAGATCTGTGAGCACCGCTGAGGTGACAAAGGAGAAGGTATCGTCTTTCACACACACACACACACACACACACACACACACACACACACAACCACACAAACCTCTGTTGCTGCCATACACATGCATACCGTCTTCTTCTCTCTTTGTCTGACAGACACACACGCCACATCAGAAAGTCTTCTTCTGCAAAATGTCTGACGCCCATCAACGCAAGCACACACACTCACACACACACACACACACACACACACACACACACTGTTCCCAACCATCAGGGCACTTGTGTTAAATAATTAACAGTGTGAGATTAGTCCGTCAGCCTTGGGGCATGGAGGTCCATCGATTCCCCAGAATGCATTTTTAATGAGCCGCCAGCAAGCATTCATTTCAGCTAGCCAGTGTCCGTGGAGGACCTGACACACACACACACACACACACACACACACACACACACACACACACATGCAAAGTCCAGGCTTTGCGCCAAGGGAGACAATTAACATACACATAAACACAGCAGCAGCAGCACCTCTGCATTGTGCAGCACAGTGGATATCACCTTGACGACAGCAGCAAACCAGCATCCTCTGAACTCTTTAAGTTGATTAACTTTGATCTTGATCAAGCACAAGCACGACTGAGCTAATAATGTTTTTCATCAGCCTACTGTTGTGTGACAGGAAGCCCAGCAGTGATTTCCCCTCTGTGACCAGGATCACCGAGATTCAGAGTGTGTGTGTTTGGTGGACGGCTTGAGACGGTGGGTTTCGTCTGAAAAGCACCACAGAGCAGTAAACGCCCAGCACACACTGGTTTAAAGGCTCGTCTTCCCAGACCAGGGGGCTGATTACAAAATGATCCCTTTAATTTGTCTCTGTGGATAAAAACCTGACACATAAAACAATCGATTCTGTCGAGGGCAGATGGCTCGACCTAAATGTACATGTTAGGTGTCAACACGCGCAACCCTGATATCCAGACACACATGTTCAGGAGGATGAGAGTCAGCGTTTGCATTCGTGAATTCACATGAACTTTTCTGTCTTGCGCGGGTGTCTGGACTGACATTTTGATTCCATAAAATAAAAGAGGAACAGAAAGCGAAACAGCCGTCAGAGATGCATGTGTTTTTTTTTTTGTTGGTAACAGTTTCACATTGTCGTATGTGAAAACAAAGCTGGGTGAATCAAGCGCAGTCATGTGAAAGCATGAGATAAGAGGCAAAGATGTTTTCAAATGTTGAAAGAAGAGATTTCGTCAGCGGTTGTTTTGGTTCAGATCTGGGTGCCACAGGCCAAGTTACTGTGTTTAATAAGTGTTTTCCAGCCTCTGTGCTACAACACAGACCATGTGACCTTTACAACAGGTGAAGGGCAAAAGAGAGAAATGTGTGTGTGTGTGTGTGTGTGTGTGTGTGTGACCAAGTGGGAGGATATCTTGCACTTGTCCTACCTTTCCTGTCTCTCTCTCAAAGTCGACATACTCCCTGGTGGGAACCTGCCTCTGATCTCCGTGCAGGTTGGCTGGAAAGAACTGCAGAGAGAGGTTGGTACCTGTAGCAACAAAGGCCTGGAGAGAGGGGGGGGGGGCAGAGAGAGAGAGACATAGAGAGAGAGGGGGAGAGAGAGGATAAAGTTAAAGACAATCTTCAAGAAAAAGAATTAAAGCAGCATTAAGTGATTTGGTCTCCACTGACGCCTGAGGAAAATATGTGTCTCTTGAGCGTCCCCACCTGCCACATGTTTATTTGGGCTCTTACTGTTTCAGGGTACAGTTGCTTGTTAACAGGAAACTGCTGCTCACAGTTTCACGTGGTGGTGGTGGCTGTTGACGAGAGCTGCGAGACTCAAATGCAGTTAGCGTACGGTTGGAGAGCCCAGACGGTGAAGCGAATGCGGCTGCGCAGGGGGGTGTGATTTATTGGGTTCAGCGCGACCCACGAGCCCCTCACTTCACAATTTATTAATGGTAAAACTGCACTCCATTGATTCTACAAGTCAAAGTCAGTTTACTATTATGGGAGATATATCAAACAGCCTGTAGAAAGAGCTGATTAATGTCTTGGTTCTGGAGGAGCTTTGACAAGTCTGAGAAAGTCTCTCAAGAGACATCACGCAGTTAGCCCAAGGGAGGACACATTTACAGAAGAAACAACACAAAGTGTTACAGGCTGCAGGCGTGGAGTTCGGAAGACATGGGTGCTCACCAGGCAGGGAGGATCTGAACAAGGATGCTTTTGAGTTAAGTGCATCAAAGAGCATCAATTTGAGCTTTCTTTTTAGGGCACCATCTAACAATTATTCTCATTATCAATTTATCTGCCTATTTTCTTTATTATATTCCAGTAAATAGTGAAAAATGTCCACATCAGAGCCCATGGTGACGCTTTATAACTTTAGCTTTAAAACTGAAAAATGTTAACAAGCAGATAAAACATCTTGAAAGCAGAGAATTTATTCCTGTTTTTTTGTCTTTATTTTCTATTTAATTAAAAAAAAAATCAAACACTTTGATTAAATCAACTCATTGTTGCAGCTGTGATAGATTCTGGAGTTGCCCTCTAATATCAAAAATACGACTTACGGCACAGCAGATTCAAACACATTTCACATGCAGATATCACAGTTTCATAGAAATGCTTCCAGAGGGTTTGCGCATATATTTAACGGCTGAATGTGTGAATAAGTTTAAATGTCTTATTTTGGGTCAAAGCCTGGAGGAGTTTCAGTTTGATCGACGGCATCAGAGTTGCTCTCTTTCTCCGTCTCTCTGTTTCTTCTCAGTCTAGCCGCTCTCCTCTCAGTACGAAAGCACAAAGTGAACTACTGGCTCGCTCTCCTCACACACACACACACACACACACACACACACACACACACACACAAACACACACACACGCACACGCACACACACAGCAGCTTTCCTCATTTTTGATTTCAGTAAAAAGGCTTCTTGCTCTAATGGGAGACATTCCTATCACAAAAAGGCTGTACGTGCACACGCATGCACACACACACGCACACACAAACACACACACACTTGTGCACGCATGCATACAGAAACACAAATAAAATGAAAATCAATAGAATGCATTTCTGTTGCAGTCAGAAAGCAATGAATGAGAGAGAGGCAGAAAATCAAGTTAGAGAATGTCTGTTTTTTTATGTGTAACTGCATTTGTGTATGTGTGTGTGATGTGCTGTGTTTGCTGAGACAGATCAATACTAAGGGCATTAGGGCTGCGACTGAGCTGGAAGCATATGAATTATGCACCCTGTCAAGTCTGTCCCTCATCAGCGAGCAAGAGAACGAGGAAGAAAAAGTGGCTGAAAGAGAAGAAGGAGAGAACAACGGTGAGAGGAAGAGAGGGAAATAAAGCGAGGAGAAAGCTGAAAATGACTAAGTGTGTAAATGGACACACAAAGAGAAAAAAGCTCTATCATACACACACACACACACACACGTATATACACACACACACTCACAGAAACGAGAGCTCAAAGAACCCAGAGTCATCATTTCTGCTGTATTTGAAGTATTGGATTACAACCATCTGATACTCATTTGCTGCCTACTACTGCGGGAGAAAAAAGAGGGAAGGAGAGGCAGAGAGGAGAGAGATGGAGGGAAACTGAGAGACAAAGGAGGAAAACGAAAAAGAGAGGGAGAAACAGACAAATGGAGGGAATGAGAAGGGTGGAAGAGAAATGGAGGGAAATGGGACAGCAGTGGTAAAGACAGCGTGATGAATGTAAATAAAGTCAGACGGACAGAGAGACAGGACATGGAAGAGAGAGGAACAGATGAAGACGGAGAAAGACAAAGAAGAAGAGAGCAAAGGAAGTAAGAGACAGAGGAAGAGGGAGATGGGAGAGGAGGTGGAGGAGAGACCAGCACAGCATGAAAATCAATAGTAGTTGAGAAAGCGACTCATCTCTAATGAGCTGAGCTGAAGATAATTTACTTTGAATTATTGTCCCATTTATCAGATCAATCCTGAACATTTTAGTGTGTGTGTGTGTGTGTGTGTGTGTGACATTTTAGAATTCCTAGAAATACACAGCTGCTTAACTGCATTTTTAAATGGCATGTATATTGTAAAGATAATGGAGAGAATCAGCTTTAAAAATGTTTAATTCAAGGTAAAATTAGACATTTGCATGCATTGCTTTTTGACATGTGTTATATGATGTTTTTTATTATTGTTTAAATATTGGACATTATGTCATTTTCTGTATAACATGCAGAATATATAAAAAGGAATAAAAGTGAGAAGAAACTATTTTGGCAGTAATACAGCCAGCAGCTGGAAAACATTAATTTCATCCTGCACATATACAGCATATAGAACTGAGGGCTTTTCTTTTCTTTCTGCCCCTCGTTAACAGGCCTTTTATTTATTTACTTAACCAGCTTCTTCTTATAATAACAATTTGTTCTGAATTTTCTTGTAAAATGAATACTACATTTATGAAATTATTAGGAGACTTTATTAGAGTCAGTCTGGAGAGAAAACAGTTTTTAAAGGGATACATGTTTAAAGATCCTCTCCATGTAAAACAAAAATGATAAACTGTGCATGCTTTATCCATAATAAAAGATCAATTACCCTGCCAAAAGGTCTTCAAATTACATCTCCTCCTTTTCTGACTAATCTAAAGCTAAACTAAACTTCTATTTTACTGAAAAATCATGGCAAAAATCACACTTTGTTACATATTGGACTGTGACTGGCTTCCAAACTAGTTGTAATGTCTTTACGTACATCTCTTAAACTCACATTTAAAGGTAAAATATGAAACATTTTTGCATTCAAATGTCCAAGAACAACTAGATCTCCGTTAGAAATTGTGTTGAGTTGTGGGCTCACATTATCCCAAATGTTTCCAACAACGTTCAAACCGAGAGAAATCTGGAATTCAAGGTAACGGTGCGTTTCATTTATTCGCCTGTCAGAGGCGTCGTGTCCCCACTACCCCTCTAGCTGAAAAAACGTTAATACGTTTCCTCATCTGTGAAGATGATTTCTGCCTGAGTCCCATCATCGCCAGTGGTGATTCTTCAACAAGGAAGACAACAACTCCCATGATCCCACACTACTTCACAACGTCACCAAACTACGTCTTTTGTTACTGTTTTGATTGAGAGTGGCAGAAATCACACTCTCTGCATTTAAGGTAAGTACGGAGACATTTTCGCTCTCCAGCAGATGAACGTCAAAATCTGCACAGAGAAGAATAAAGTTCAAACAACATAAAACGTGAACGTGGCAAACGCTCTGCAACCAACTGATTTTTTTGTTGTGACGGACAACAATCAAAACACATTATTGATCAGAGAGGAACTTAAAAAAGTCACATGAACTGAATATTATCCTCAGAAATTGTTTTTGTTTTCTGTTCATCTGCCTCAGCTGTAAAAAAAAAAAAAAAGTGGTCCTCGACGGCACGTTCGAGCCTCACCGTGTCAGACAGTTGTGCACGCCTACCATGAAAATAGCAGAGGGTCTTTAGCGGCGTCTGGCCGATAGATAAATCAGCGGCATGATGTCACACCCGCCACCAAACCGTTAAAACCCTGGCCATCAATTTTCACAGCAGAAGAGGCTTATAAATACAGTGAGGACAGACAGACAGATGGACGCATCACGTCCCACTAAAAGATGGTAAAACTAGATGCCCCCGCCCTGAGCCCCCCCGTCATGATGACAACATGTTTGTGAAAAATACCTCAAGGATGACTAAGACGGCACAAGTTGTGTCTGTGTGCGTTCGTGCCAACAGCCTGAGGGCTTTTCACTCGGCTTCACCTTTTGTCGAGGACACCATTTAACAGATAGCTTCAAACAGGCCTGACACTGCGAAGCGTGGAGTAATTGCATAATGACAATATGAATGTGCCCTTACTTGCTTTTAAGTTATAAACTGCTCGCCGCAGCGCTGCACCCAGTATTTTCCAAAGAAAACAGAAGCAGCAAAAGTAAGACACGCAGACGTGTTGAGTTCCTGAAGGACATTTATCTCCTGCAGGTTAACATTTCCTAACCTGTGATGAACATATGACATACGATGCTTTGTTATACTGTGAATTAAACCACCCAACAGAATACAAATGTACTGCCACCTATAACCTTATAATCATAGTAATAATCCAGCAGCAAAATATATAATTACACTCTTCTGACATAGAGTATTTTGGCTGCATGCACTGAGTACTTCTACTTTTATTCTTTCAGTAAATGTTGCTGGTAATAAATCAGATTTTGAATGCAGGACATGTAGTGGATTATATTCTACACTGTGATTCATTTGGCTTCGGTAAGTGTTCACGTCCAGACCCTTTGCTTTTGCCATGTCAAAACTGGACAACTGATGGGATGCATTTGAAGACGTGGCCGGAGAGAAGCGCACTTTGGAAACGGAGGGAGGCACCGTCACTCTTCCACCGTGACACTGCTGCCACAAACTGCCTCCAGCTGCAATAATCAGCCGCTCCTCCAGAAATGAAAATGAGGAGAAACACCTTTCAGTGGAATCCAACACAACAGCACAACCAACGACTGAGATCAACACAAAAACAACTCAAGCCGAAACATCGACAGGCCTCCAACCGTCCAAAACCCCAAAGATACTCAGTTCACCATCACGTCAGACAGAGGAAAGCAGCAAATCCTCACATCTGACAGGCTGAAACTGGGAATGTTTGCCATTTTTTTTTACAGATTTTCTGTTAATTAACTAATAGATTACTCTTTTAGCTTTAAAAAATAAACACTTAGACGCCGGTCATATTTATAGCAGGCCTGTATTTCACTATTGACGTCATGTGTTTCTATTTTTCTGCTCTCTCGCTGTCTCTCTGCTTCATTCACTACATGTTTACTGTATATACCAAAATTAGACATGACAGGTGATATTTACTCAGGTGACCAATTTTAGGCCCCAAATTACAGCCCTGACCGTGTTTATCGTAACCTCAACTCGCCTGTGTGATAACGTGCGTTAATGAGAGCTTCTGAGACAAAAGTCTGCAGCTGCAGAATACAGAGGGAAGAAGTCTGTGAGTGAAGTTAACCTGGTGGGTCTGCATGTCTGATAGCACGTCTACTTCCTTGTACAGGGACACATCAAAACATCAGCACACACACGCACACATACACACACACACAAGTGTTTCTGCATTGTAGAGCTGCACACAGTGAACTCAGCGTTCTCACAATAAGGGTTCATTTGTCTCTTAACGTGGAGACAACCTTGAGATTATTGTGATGTGTGTGTGTGTGCGCGCTGGTGTGTTGATTAATTTAACAAAATAAATGTCACATGCATAAAGTTTGTTCACACATTTCCTGCTTGCTCTTCCAAGCAGAAGACAGAGGATGAGAGAGAATGTTTGGTTTTGCACTCACTACTTCTGACCGTCCGTCCCTGCAGGCGTTCTGGAAGCGAGCTTGTCTCTCCTCGTGGGGCCGGTCCCTGAACCCAGTGTATTTAATCTACAGCGAAAAGAAAACACAAACTCTGAGCAACATGTACATCTATACTCTGATGTGTACTGTTATGCTCTGAGTGCACGTCATTGTTTGACTTGGGATGGAAAACAGTCCAAACAGGGCCCTTTCACGGTGAATGGTGATGCCTGTTTGCCTCAGCAGGCTGTAATTTGAAGAGAAGCAGCAGGAATTTTGATTTAAGGCAAAATGCATCATTCTTGGTTTCTGCTCTTAATCACACATTTAAAAAAAATCTGTTCAAATAGGAAAAGAGTAGAAAGTAAAAGCTACTTGTTGGATTCATTTAAGCATAAAACAAACAAAAACAGCAAAAGAAGAAAAAGTCTAAAAAAGAAAATGTGCAGGCTATCACTGTGTGGCTTTGCGGGGGTTTGAGTCTCTCCCTCTGAAGTTACTGAATGAATTGAAGGGACCTGTCTGAGGCTTAGACGAGGCGAGCCGACATGCCTCCCCTCTCTCTCTCCCTTTATTTCCGCCGTCTAAAAGAACGGACCCAGTGTGGAGGAGCTCGGCTCACACTCACCTCACACTCCCTGCCCAACTTGCGGAAAAACTCCTCATTGTCAAACTTGCTCCTCTGGTCCGGGACTACCCTCGGCATCTTCACCAGCGCTTTCCGGCCTGTCGAGACTCACTTGGTCGCCCTTTAGAAAAGTTGAGCTGCGTGCGTCTGGCCGTCCGTGCCTCACTCTGCCTCTCTTTCACTCACTTCTCTTCCGTGTCTGTGTGGGCTTTTTTTTTTTCTCTCTCTCGCCTGTGTGGAGCAATGTGCTCTGTGATCCTGGTTGCCGCTCTCACTCTGATGATCTGCGGCTCCTGCGCGCTCCGCGTCGCCTCTGGCTCCAAATGGCTCTTATTAAGTGACCCAGCGCGGTAGATAAAGCTCAATTTGACCGTGTGGCGCTCTCTCTCCCTCCCTCTCTCTCTCTCCCTCACTGCCTCCCAGTGTCTCTCCACCTCTCTCTCTCTCTCTCTCTCTCTCTTGACGAGCGTGTGATCTCAAGCAAGTGGCAACAACCGAGCGCTCTCTGTCTGCGTCTCCAGCCTACCTGCAACTTTCAAGTGCTCCTCCCAAGTCGGCTAAACCTGCCGATTACTCGCGCATTCAAGAGCTTTGGGACACAAATAATGCACAAAGCACGAGGGATTAAGTGAGTATAGACCATGGAGGCGGCTTTAATTAAAAGTCATGAATCATATGGCCAAGGGCTGTTTTGTGATCTGGTGCCAGAGGAGGAAATATTTGCTTGGAATGTAGCCTGATTTACATTTTTATCTATGTATCATCATTAGGGTGGCAGCTGTTACAGCATGATTCAGCAAAACAAATAGATAAAAGAAATACTTGCTGCAGTTGCCTATAAAATGCGTTAATCTCGTCTTTAAAACAAATAGAAATGAAAAAAATGGCACAATAATCAGGAGCATGCATCGACACAGGTATAGTAGCACAGTAGCCGTATGGTATAATTCATCTTTCCATCAGTTGTTGATGGAGCTACAAAGCTTTTAAGCTTTTCTTCTTTGTAACACTTTGGCGGGTAGTTCTGGCGCAGCTGTCAAGTTTCAAAATTACGACAATTCTGCCAGCACTTGAAAGCATCAACAGTCTACTTCCTGGCTCCGTCGAGTCGCTCTTGTGACTGTACACCCAAAATACCGCCCCCCTCCTCCCCCTGCCCCCCCATTCACAATAATAATACTACTACACACGCTACTCGGGGCTGCCACTGCGCATGCGTGTGGACCGAAGAAACTTTATAGGATCCTTATGTGAGAAGTGAACGAGAGTGGGGGCATGGAGAGGGGGGCAGACACAGACAGTGTTTGTGTTTCACTGATAAGATAAGTCCTTCAGTAATCCTAAAATCCTGCGACATGTGACAAAGACAAAGATGTTATGTTACTATAGACATGTTTGAAGTGCTTACAAACGGGCAAGCCAGTGTTTTGTCTGTTGTAAGTGGATAAAGTCTATCAGGACATGTGTGAAATAGAGGTAGCCAATGAAAAAACGTACTGATGATAGTTTCGGAGCGGTAAAGCTCTCTGGAGCAGTTTCCCTCAGCTCCTGCTTTTAACCATCAGAAACTCAACAGTTTCCCATCAGTCAATTATAGGGTTACTGACATTTGAAGGAATGTGCTCGGTTTACACAAATGAAGGTCACTGCCTCCTTCACATTATTATTATTCAGTGATGGAAACATGTACATGCACTTTAGAACAACTTTGAGGTGCTTGGACTTAACTTGGGAGTTTCCATTTAAAGGATAGATGCACATTTTTCAAAGCATGTCTTCAGACTTCAGCAGCGTGAGTTATTCAAATCAAGAGTTAAATGGAACAATGTCCCTTTGTTTTTCCTCAGACAGTCTGAGTGTGGTGGAGGAATGGAAATACAAAGATACCTGATTTGTCGAACTCAGTGTCTTAGCTTCAGATAAACCTCTGAATTGATGTTTAGTCTCTTAATAAAAATCCCTCTCAGAAGGGATCACTTCACAGACAGTATAGGGTTTTGGGTGTTGTTTGAAGACAGGCTGGGATAAATGTGAACCTTTATCCTTTTCTGCATTTTTAAGCTTCTATTCCACTACAGTTATCTGGCAGCTATAAAACTTACAACAAAGTAAGATTCATATTTACACACAAAACATGGGATCAGTTTATGGTTGCTCTTCATAGACTGAACTCCTGAACAGTGGTTAAAAGCTGTCAGAATGATGCTGCTTTGGTTCATCAGATATCACCATGTCGCTCCAATAACATCATAACTCATGTTGCTGCAGGGCCTTCGTTGCAACCGACCAAAATGTGACAAACCCCACAGAGGGAGCAGGGTATGGCGGATGAATGGGTCACACACTGGAAGACGGGGTTCATGTCCCATTAAAAATATATATATATATATATTTGCAGTGATCCGCTGCAGTTTTTTTTTTGGAGTGGAAAAGTTATGACGCCACAACAATGTGATTGGTCAGTTGCAATGAGATCATTTTGCTGATAATATGTCTCTTCTTCTACTCAAAGTGCCCACAATTGATATTTCTATAATAACAAAGTGTCAAACGACAATGTGAGAGGAGAGAATTATCCCCTGAATCTGCAGCTCCCCTCTGCTTCACGTTGCTTTATAATGTTTTGCTGTCCAACCCAGAAATCTGTGTTTTGGTTTTGGTCACATTGACACAGTGTAGGAGGCTTTTTTCAGTAAAACAGCTCTAAAAACCGACCGTACACGACCTGCTCAGCAGCAGACAGCAGCCAGGCACAGTGAGCCACTATCTGGTGAACACAGTGGAGCATTCAGCAGATAAAGAGACAGATATTTGTCTGGTATTTGTCAAAGTTTGTCATATCATCTTAAACCCTGCTGATAAGTCAGTTAGATGTTTTATGCAGGACGTTCACTTATTGAACGAAGCATCTACAGCGTGTTGTTCCTGCTTTGGCCTCAGGAAAGGATCTGAGCGCTTGTTCCACCACTGTCATTGCGAGACATTGGTCCTTTTTCGCAGCAAACATTTTGACTTGTCATAGCAGGAAAAGAACAGGTGTTGCTGATAACATTAACAATGGCCACATTCCATTTAGGTGAGCAGGGCACTGTTTTTTTTGTGTGCTGGCTCACTGGCATAGCTTACTAGGACACTAAATGGACCTGAGCATCGGTGCTTTTCCTGCTATGACGAGCAAAAATGTCTATGAGATCCAAAAACAGCGTAGACCCGAATCTAAGGGAAACTACATTCACACATTGTACTAGGACGGTGTGACTGTCTGTCTGAACATTTCAGGGAAATTGCATTTGAAGCAGTGTTTTACACACACACACACATACACACACACGCACGCACAGGCTCGGGGACAGACAATTAAAATTTACAGCACAACAGCCGAGACATATTGGCACTTGCAACATAATGAGGAATGAATGTTTGATTATGCAACGAACAGACGGATATAAACACGCCCGTGAAATGTAGCACAGCTCCTTTCTTTGTAGTCAACACACCTACACACACACACGCACACACACATGCACACACACGCACACTTCCCTGCAGGTTCTTGTTCATAGTTTAATTAAGATCTGTGTGGGTGATTATGAAACTCCCTCGGGAGTCTAATAGTCATATTTATTCTGTATGTGTGTGTATGTGTGTGTGTGTGTGTGTGTGTACATTCTCATGCAGTGTTTCTCTGTCATGACACGTTTTGTTGTTTGTTTTGTTGGTGTTGGTTAGGCTGTGTGTGTGTGTGTGTGTGTGTGTGTGCATGAGTATGTGTGTGTGCAATGTATGTTTGTTTCAGAGATCCCCTGAGATGAATAGAAGAGAGAAATGAAACACATATAATTACGCTTTCATTTTTCCTTCGTTCACTCAACCTGTATTTAACCGTCGAAGACCCATCGAGGGCGTGCCCTCATTTCCAACAACGTCAAGAGAACAGTTAAGACAGAATAAATACAAACAAAAGGAATTAACGATTAATGAACAAAGACACAAACAACAAAACACAGTTAAAAACATAGTTTTAAATTGACTTGCACGCGGGTCTTGGAGCATTAGCCAATCACTTGAACAGGTCAGACAGTTTAATCAGGAAGTGATGTATGACAGCATGCTACCACGAGGCCTTTGTAAATAAATAGAGACCGGTGCCTGTCACTTCCTCCTGTTAGAGATGCATGGACAAACGTTTCATACAAGACGCAATGATGAGCGGAATAACCTACAATAACACGCACACACACACACACACACACACACTCACACTATAACGGAGATAAACTGAGAAGGCATGTGTGTGATTACAGGGATTCTGAAATCCAGTATTTCCATGTAAGAATACAGAGAATAAGAGGCATTCTTCTTGTACGAAACTAAAAATGTTGTTGTCCTACTTTTAGTGTGCCTGTGCGGCTGAAGGGCTCAATGTTTTAATCATTGCTTTTCATCTTAACAAGGGTTTTAGGCTGGAAATGAGGCCTCGGGCTACAGCATATGCTCCGAATCCTCCTTATGAAAAGAAACAGTCTTTTTATGACACCAGCGGAGTTGATTTCCACCAAACCCATTCAGATAGCCTGAGGATGACACACACACACACACACACACACACACACACACACACACACACAGACACACACACAGAGCTCACTATTTTACTGCCTCAAATTGGCCATTTGTGTGTTAGCTGCAGGCCAAACAGCGCGTGAGTAATTAACAACAGAAGCTGGTGATGCAGTAAAAGGCTCATTAATTAATCAGATAATGTGTCGGTGCCGAGGCCACGAATAGTTCTGACACGCAGTCTGGTCTCGTCTTCACACGGCTTCTGACTTCACTTCGTTGTCTTTTCAAGCTTCCGCTCACGCGCTCACCGTCCAGTCGAATGTGAGGTTCAGGCTAGTTCAGACTTTTTTAGTTCCTTTTTTTTAATTTGGATTTTTAGTTTGTTAGTTTATCTTTGTTTTAGTCTGGCCTGGTTTAGTTGAGCTGAAGTTTGCTTTCATTTAGTTCAGACTGACTATTGTTTTAGTACTTAAATTAAAAATTAGGCTTTATTCAATCTTTAGGTTGTTTGCATTTATTCACTTTATGGGTCTATGACAATCTAGACTTTGATATGATCTGCATTTGTATATTCTGTCATTTTGCCATACATGTAGCTACTGGCAGTATTGCCCTGTGGTGATGTTGAATTTTTAAAAAATCATTTTTGCATCAGTGTGTAACTCAAAATATCTGGATTTGTTTGGATTAACAAATACTTCTGGACATTTACACATTCTCTGTTAATGTAGTATGTCACAGTAAATATAGATATGCATGTTAGACTGCTCACTTTTATTCAGCTTTCATGGTCTGTATTGTTTATCTGTTCTAGTTTAACCTGGCTGCAGTATAGTGTGACTTACTGTGGAGGAACGGATGGAAATAAAGAATTTGACATTGTTCACTTGGTCAGAGTAGAGCAGCAGGTCGTCCTCTGGGAAGCTAAACTGACAACTTTCTGTGCTTTATATTCACAGCATCTAATTCCTGCTTTCATCTTTTAACCGTCTAGCTGTCTGTCTGTCTCTGCTCTGTATTTCATGGATGTGCACAGCTGATGTCATGTCTGAAACATTTGAACTTAACATGCTCTCACTCACGTGCACCTGAATTTGTGAATTTTTGTATCTGAATTTACTGAAATTGTGAAGCGCTGCAGCCTCCTAAACGAACTGAAGTGACGTCAATGATGGATTACCGCACAGAAAGCTCACACGATTTCCTCTGCTCATGTTTTCCAGTCGGGGGACTTCAGACCAACACTGGCATACGGGGGCTGAGAGGCTGAGTGGCCCCTTATCTACAGCCCATTAGTTCTACTGAAAACCCACTTTGTCAAAGAGCTCCAGTCTTCATATTGTTGCCATCAGGTGAAAAACCCAGCCTCTCTGAGAAGCTGGGGAAAGTCGTGTTTTTAGCTTTCTCGTATTTTGACCTACATGAATGATGTTGCTGTACGAATGGCTGTATTGGAATATTGGATTGATTTCAATAACATTTTGCACAGATATTTATGTTCCCCTCAGGATCCTGACATTTGGTTCAGCACCACCATGAAATCTAAATTTCAATTTGTCCAATTGGATTTATGACCAAATACCATTGAGTTTAGTGAAAAATCAAAAGGAAAAGGGACACTGTATTGATTAAACCCCTCAAGTTAGGTTTAAACACTAAAACATGTAAATTTCTCTCTGGAGATTAATAAAGTATCTATCTATTTATCTAAAATCACCAAACCATCAGCAAACAAGGACAAAGTTTAAGTACCGACTGACCCAGGACACAAACCCTCCTGTGTACATGAAGTGGCTAAAAAAGTTCCCTGAGACATGAAATCAAACCTTTTGCAGACAAAAAGAAGGAAAGCTGTCCTATTTCACACATCTCATAGATTCGTCCCTGTTGTTCCTCCTCATTGTTATTCAAGGACACATGCAGAAATATCTTGGCTTTGTTTGCTGGTTTAGAAGATGCTGCTGCTGCTGCTGCTGGAAGTGGCCTAATAAATATTTAAAAGGCATCAATAACACAGGAACACAGAAAAGCTAATGATGCTACAGTGACACACAGCTGACTCGAGACGATCGCTGTGTGTGTGTGTGTGTGTGTGTGTGTGTGCAAAGGAGGAGACTGAAGATGGCGTTCTCCACTCAGCTCCTTGATGTGTGTACAAAAAGAAACTTGAGCAAGAATATGAACCAAGTGACTTGTCATCTGCCTCTCCTTCAGTGCGCGGCTACCTGGCGGTTATCTCCTCCTCGTCAATAATGCTCAAACACACTGTAGTGCGGAAATTGAATGTTTGCAAGTTTCTCGACCGTCTGTGACTCTGACAGAGAAACCCAGACTGGGAACTGCCATCTGACTTGTCTACACGATTTCTGCTCTCATTGCAAAGCGCTAAAGGGGCAAATACATCATGCATGAGGGAAGGATATTTCAAAAAGACCGTCAATACAATATCTTATTCTCGCTGTCATACAATCTGTTTTTCTCAACCAACCAGTTTGGCAGCACTTGGAAGATACAGTGTTAATGGAGCAGCAAACAGACACATCAGCCTCTCCTGGCAGATAAAGTGTGTGCTGAGGGTCAGTCAAGGTTCAGCAGGGGGTCCGTGGTGTTCAGTGGGCCCACAGACAGCAGCTACGCACAGCTAATAACTCTGTTTTGGATTAAATGACCATTAGCAACAGACGGGATTACCAGGCGGCTCCACAAAGAGAGCTGCACGTGGGCTCACTGTGAGCCAACTCTCCCAGTCTGGTTACATCAGCGGCTGAGAATCAACCTCCTTCCTCACCCAGACATCCCTGCATCTCTAACTGTGATACCCAACACACACACACACACACACACACACACACACACACAGAGTATAGTATAGAGCACGGGGAGACGCCTGGATGTGTGTGTTTATTCTTGGTCAGACGGTGGGATCCCGTGGCTGAAAGACAAATTTGGAATGGCGCATGGTCCAGTATTTTAGTATATCAGTTACAGTGTTACGGTCAGCCAGTCTGTCTGTCTGACCGTCTGCCCGCCGAAGAGACGAGGGGGTCTCCTGCTCCACGTGAGTGCAAAAAAACACACCCCACACAAGCATGGAGCCACAAGTAGCCATGATGTAAATGACAACAAGCCAGTAATGCTGTGGTGTTTGCTTTTCATGCCCAGTGTAACATCTCTTAGTCCCAGTGCTACAGTTTCATCCATCTAACATCCCACAGACACCGTGCTGTATTTGGTGATTAACAAGCCTAATGATATAAAAGAAAACAAATCTCCAACATATATACTCTGTGCACTGAACCAGATGTGTCAACTTCAAACCACTGTGTGTAGAATTTGAACATTTCTGACTTTGCTGCCCTCCAGTGGGGGAATCAGAAAAGACACTGACACGGCTATAGACAAAGGGGCTTAAAGCAGAAACAGACTACAGTACTTTCCACAGGGAGTTTCTCACTCTTTTACAGACACAAGTAGAAAATATCAGAGCTTTGAAAGATGCTATAGTCACATTAAAGTTATGCACACGGGGGCTTTAACCTGGTGAAGTGAGGCTGAAATGAAAGATGTACAAGCGGTGCATCTGATAGGTGATACATGTCCGTGTGGGAAAGCAGAAAAGGTGTTTTCACATCACAGGATGTATTGCTACAACCTGGCTTTGAATGAGGACTGATGCAGCAGTTTGAAAGGTTTAAACATCAGCTTTAATTTGAATGTATTCTGAGATGCTGGAGACTGGACAGTCACACTGTCTCAGAGGCATTTGCATTTGACATGTTTTACACTTACAGGAGTAAAAGTGCTGTGCCAGCCACAGTTTCACAGAGTCACAGAGCTAAGCATCAGGTTTTCTCAAGAAAAAACAACAACAAAATGCATAAAATAATAAAAGAAAATACCCAGCAATCTTTGAAAGACCCAAAAGGTCATTTTACAACACTAGTTACTAAGTGTTTGTATGAATCTTTAAATGCTCCTCAAAACACCTGGATGAAAAAATATTCTGCCATCTTAAAAAAAAAAAATTCTTAACCTGTTTCTGAAGTTGTGACTGTATTTCTCAATCAAGGTTGTCAGCAAATCGCCTAACTCCTCTTAAACACAAAATATTCACACATTACTTTGTATGAAAATATAAAATCCTGGAAAGAAGCCTCATAAAATGTCATTATAATCGCTAATATATATTCATATCGTATTTGTCACTGCGATGTGAGATGTGTCATTTCCTGCCACCGTCTTTGATTGAATAAAGAGAAAGAGGGACAATTTGGGAGACAGATTGAAAATGTTTTTTATTGTGCAGCAGACTTTATGTTTTTTTTTTTTTTTTTTTTTTTTTAGGTTTTGAAGGCATCTTTGATGATTTTGTAAATAGTCATTGAATCCTCTGGGTTTTTCAAAGATCGTGGGGCATCCTGTACATTTTCTTCTCACAGACACTCTGCTTCAGGTCCTGCACGTCTTTGCATCATGTGTGTACTGTTACAGCTGCAGTCACTGCACCTGCAACACAAATTTATGAATGTTTGTTCATTGAAGAGGTTTAAGACATCCATTTCCCCGTTGACACATATAGAATAATTCCTCCTGACCAACTGACTGCAGGAAGAAATGAGAAGAGATTAACAGATTAGCTGGGATTTGGATTAAAATAAATTAGACTGAATTTATATTATTAAGTAGATTCAACTGTTTTGCATTTCTCCAAAGCAAAGGCGAAAACACCATGAACCATAAACACAGGCACCAGTAATCCTGTGAGGTAGCCGACACGTGTAGCTGCTCAAACCTCATGCAGAGAGCAGTCGTTATGGAGCACTCTGGGACAGAGGTTTCATGGGAGAACCAATACAATTATAACACACACACAAGCACACACACATGCATCTAATTACTCTCTTACTCACATCCAAATGTGAGCTGTCTGCAATAAACTCCAGCAGAGACATTAAGAAAAAGAGTTTGAACTTTATTCTCTACAAGAATGAGCATTAACATTGACTGTATACAGTCTGTAATCACACCCGGCCATGTTCACATTATTTCAGTCTCAGCATTTGATATTTGCACATATGTACATGATAATAATGTGTTTCTTGGTTAGTATGAGAAATATTTCCACTGTAGAAGTACGCAATAAATGCACAGCTGAGATGACGAGGCTTCAGCCAGAACAACCACATTTCGACAGAATAGTTTTGGAGTAGATGAACAGGTATAGGCTATGTTCTGGTTGCTGAGTGGAGGAGGAGGTCTGCGCTCTCTCTAGTGTGTGACAACAAAACCCTCCTTCCTCAGTCACTGTGGACCAGTAGAGGGCGACAAGGCAGCTTTATTCACCACGAGGAGCCTCTGGGTCACCCGCTGCCACCTTCCTCTGCTACTGAGGGGATGCTGGTGAGATGCCTGGACAGTTGCCATAGCAACCAGAGGAAAAAAAAATACTGTCAGCATTTGTTCCCCTCTTGTTCTCACTATGGTTACTGTCTGATTGTGAGTGGACAAAATGATGCTGTGAGATCCATGACACTACAGTGTGTGTATGTGCATGTGTGAGTGTCTATGTGAGTGTGTGTGTGTGCGTGTGTGAGTGTCTATGTGAGTGTGTGTGTGTGTGAGTCAGACAAACCATACTGAACATGCTCGTTTTTGTAAACAAAGTTAAACTGCATGTCTGAGAACTCTGAGCTGACTGGTTTCCTAGCAACAGACGGACTGGTGCTAGAGCACTATAAATATCCCTTTGGTTCGCGTGTATGTGTGTGTGCATGTGTGTGTGTGTGTGTGAGTGTTTGTGTGCATGTGCGTGTGCATGTGTATGTGAGTGTGTGTGTGTGTGCGAGTGCACATTTAGTAGCATGGACACTATCTATCTATCTATCTATCTATCTATCTATCTATCTATTGATTTGTCTGTCTGTCAATGTATCGAGAGTGAGAGAAGCAAAAATAGGACAGAAAATAGAGAGAATGAGAGGGGAAATGGGATGAGAGAGGTGAAGGGAATGGTGGAGGAAGGGAAGCAACAGCATCAGGCAGTAAGCAGTGACAGTGGGTTGATGCTCTGCAGTTTGTGTTATGTAGTCTGGTATTTTGTCCTACATTTAGCACCACGGTCACTGGGCGTGGTGGTGTAGTTCCCCCGTCTCACCACAGGGTGGGTCACCTGTTCCACTTCAGATGTAGAGCGACTGAGCAGAGGGTGAGAAGAAGAGAGAGCAGACTGCACAAAGGTCGGCTTGATTTAATGGCAGGGCCGGTCCGTTTTATGCTCTTGTGGGATGGGTTTGTATAGCTGAGAGAGGCAGGAAGAGAGAACATCCACGTCACAACTGCCATGTCTGCATGTGTCTGTACAGTTTTAGTTAGTTCAGTTCGTTAATAGGAAACATCCTGAAATGCAGCATAAAGACACACACATCAAACTTTAATCAAACTGTAAACACACTGTAGGCCAATTCTTGGAGCTGGACTGCAACTGAACTTCCTCTTCTGACATCCTGTCAGTTTTTTTGCGGGTGGCTGCTACCTCTGAACAGGAAGGGTGGGCACAGTACCCACAGTGCATCACTCCATCAATAGTAATATCACCATTCATTGATTACAGCAGAACCTAAGCATTGGTTTTAACTATATCAAACATGTTACGTGCTTTATGAGACATCAGTCTTATCAGTCTTTGTGTGTTCGATTCACAGTGTAAGCACTGTAGGAAACTGAGGAAGCAACAAGCGCGGTTGTTTTTCTGGTCACAGTCGGTTTGCCTGCAGTAAAGCACAGATACAGCACAGGAAGTCTGGCAGGTGATGGGAAACTGGCAGCGAGAGACCCATGTGTCTGACAGAAAGTCTGACAAAACATGAAGCGAAAGGCTGATTTCATTTTTGAGGCACATATCAAGGCTAATATGAGAAGGGTTACAGGAGCATTTTGGGAAAAATGCTGTTTTTTTTCCCTTTGTGAGCATTAGCGTAGAAGAATGATAGTGTACCACTCATGATTTGAGCCGTTTGTCCCTGCAGTCTGAACGGAGCCTAAAGCTCATAAGTAAATAACATTTCTTGATTTTGTGCAGATGGAACAAACATTTTCATTGATGAGCTTTAGAGGTGCTGCCAGGTGTTGCCAGGCTAGCTGTTTCTACCTGTTTCTTTATGCTAAGCTAACCTCCTGCTGATAACTGTATATTGATCAGACAATTCTAAGAATGGGATTGATCTTCTCATCTAATTTTTGGCAAGAAAGAAAAAACTTTTTCCTAAAATGTCAAATTATTTCTTTAAAAATACATGCTTGCTCTGTTTATGCTTTCTTTATCATTTGAATGCTGATTTGATGTTACTTGTACATACCGTTTTATTAAAACGTTTTATTCTCGGTGTACTTGGTGTTACATTTTTGTTTTTTACGTATCTCTTTATTTTTCTGTACATCACGATGTAATGCTGCTACGATTGTGTTTTTTTTATGTACAATACTTGAGTTGTGTGTAATAACCCTTTTTCACATCAGACATCTTGAGCACAGGCGCATCTAAAGTCATCAGTGACGCTCTGATCCATTTAAGTGATCGGACATGCAGAGGCCAGGAGAGCTGTTTTTAGGAGTGGGCCCCTTGTGTTTGTGTTGCACAAATACACACTTTTCTCATACACACTGATGGACACTTGGTGTTGGTAACGCACAAAGAAGCGTAGTAATGGTCCTACAAAGGCAGTGAAGAGGAAGACAAGCTGGAAAATGTGGATGTAAACAATGCATTATTTAGAACAATCAAAGAATGATCTTTGAAAATGTTTTCTGAGGACATGCATTTAGCATATTTATCAGCGCAAAGACACACACACAGTGCGTTTGCTCACTAGAACATTCCACAGGGCCCCTTTAACTTTATATGATGCTGAATTATGCAGCAACATGATGTGTTTTTGAGTCATACAGGCATCAAACATCATAGTGTAGGGAGCAAAGATTGCACAGCACTCCATAAAGAAGCCTCATCTTTAATGGAAGGAACACGAGTGTCAATGAAACGAGGATACGACGAATTAACAAGACTGGATAAATTATCAGTGCACTCGGCAGCTGTGGAATCTGCTGTTGCTGAAGGCCTTGAAGTTTTTTTTAAACAAGTCATTGTTACTATACTATTCCAGGTAGTATAATTATTGCAAAATAACTATTGGCTACTGTTTAAGCTCTACTATGCTGTTCAATAATGTGGGGAAATTAACTTGGTGTTATCCTAGAATCAGATCTAGGCTTCAGGTCACAACAAGGTGATGAGATTTTTATTTTCCACCTTAGAAACAGCTAAAGTACGGCCATTAATAGATAATAGTAATAAAAAAGGCTGAAAACTGCCCTTCATGGACCAAGCTACATTCCTAACTCCCTGTTAAGTTTTGAAACGCAGACACAGAGGCGGGAGTGAACGAAAAGTTAAGAAGTTCAATGATCTCTCCAGTAATGTTAAGCAGTCAAATCTGAGAGGTCCAATCAAGAGAGCAGACGAGCAGGTCAGAGAGGGAATCCAGGTCCAGCGACTGACGAGGCAGACCCACAGGGTGTAGGCCGGAGACAGGCAGACAGACAGGCAGGCAAAAACAGCACAGAGGGTCTTGGTCAGTCACGAGGTTGCTACTTAGAGGAGCACACTGTCTTCGTTTTTATTTTCATCCTCATTATCATTATCAAGTGGATTTTATTCTCCATCTTATGTTTACATATTTTTTTCTGCATGTTTTTATGTTCATTCTGTCTTTTCTATGTAAAGCTCTCACCTGGTGCAGGTGATTTCTTTGTTGTAAAGCAATTTGAGCTGCTATTCCTGTATGAAAGGCGGCAAACAAATAAAGATTGTTTTTATTATTAGCATTTTTTGTTATTATTGTTGATGTTATTATTTTATTCTGTGTATTGTTTTCACAGAGGTACTTGTTTTCTCATGGCAGTCTCTATTTGAATAAATGTCATGATGACTCTGCACAGACATTATTAGAGGGATGTCAGCACCAGTCATCAGGATGTGAGGTGACAATGGGAAGACATGCGGCGGATCAGGTAAACAAGACACAGGTAAATTCAGCCAGGTAGGTAAGGAGATGGCTCAAATCCGTGACAGTGTAGGCTGTCTACCCATGTTCCAGGCTGGAAAACAATCTATGTTACCTGAATTGTTGGTGAGCTGACAGGAAGCATCCGACGTGCAGGGGCTTGGAACTTGCTGAGGACCAGATGTCGACTGAGTGGGCCTGGGACAAAAACAGAGCACCCACAAAGAGAGCGTGTGTGTGAGTGTGTGTGTGTGTGTGTGTGTGTGTGTGTGTGTGTAACCTGAAGGCAGCCAGATGGTTGATGAAAACTGATGGCATCCAGGTACACAGATGTGATGTGATAAATCAATTTCACTTTGAGATTTGCATAGTGTGATGACAGCAGGCAGACAGATGCCCTGTTTTCAGACTCAGACTGAAGTCAGTTCAGACTGACATTTTATAATATGCACATAAGCATATACATACATACATATATACAGTATATGTACACAATATGTCTGAGACTGTACTCACTGTTTCGTGCTCAATAGCAGCAATGGAGAGATATGTCCACACCTGGAGAAATTAAATCAATAACATCTGCGTGGCTGCAGCAGATATTACTGGAGGAAAGCACTCGTGAGCCAGCGCTGGCATTGATCTGTTAATACTTTATGGCCCATGTATGAAATGAACACACTGGAAGCTCTGTGTAAAGCCCCTTGTGAAACAACAATTGAAAGTTGTCTTGTGCTGTGTATGTACACAGATGAACTGTGATGCAGCTGCTGTCGTGGATTAGCACTGGCAGCGAGCCAGGTCCATTAAATTGGCAGGCTCCCGGCTAAACATCTCAAGGTGAATGATGATTGCTAATTCTGCTTGATCTCAGCACAGGCCCCTTAAAAATGATTGCAAGGCTCCGACAGGCGATAAGCTTCACACTCCCCTCTCTGTCCTCATCTCCATCCATCGCTCCTCTCACTGCCTCCCACCTCTCCCCTCCCTGTCCTGCTCTCCGCTGCTTCATTCCCTCCTAAATCTCTTCAAGTTCTCAGTCTAACCTACGCAGCTTTTTTTCTGCACTGGAAAGCAATGCTCGCAGAAAAGATAACTTTTAAATTAGGTGTCAGCGTCTTAGGGAATGTGCTGTGATGTGTTGCTTATGCAGGGTAACGTTTGCTATGAAAATGAGTAAAAACAACACACAGTCAACCTGCTTTAAACCTGATTGCACTTAAACATGTCATTGGTTAATCGTGGCTGATCGTGACACCTGTTGTGAACATATCTGATGCCATTCTTCCCAGGCTTGGATCAAATATTACTGGGATCTAATATCACAGGAAACCAGCTTTGAAGAACTGGAAAGATGCATTTTACCAAGTTGCATAAAAGTAAGTCGAAGAAAAAAAGTCAATGAACTTTCTCTAATAGAAAGAGAAACAACTTGTCTCAGTGAGTTGTCAACTCAGCTATTCCTATGAAATGTAGCAGAACAGCGAAGCACTGAGTCTGGCGTGTTTTTTAATGATACGTGACTTGAATGCAGCACCAATGTGAAGCTATTTCTCCGTGTTTTCTCGGTATAAAATAAAGGCCGTTCTGTTCCAACTCCATTAATATTTGATTTCTAGATCTGACATTTGGATTTATGATCATTCATTATTTATATAAAGCAAAGAGACAGTACACTTACAAAGTAATAAGACAATGGCACATTTTTATTATGTTGGCTCTACACCAGCACTCTAGATTTGAAATAATGTGTTTAAGGTTAAAGTGCTGACTTTCACCTTTAAGGGCAAATGAACAGTGTGGCAAATGTCTCCAGTTTCATGCATAAAGCAATCCTCTTTGTTTTAGGATAATGAGCCTAATTGAGCTGTACAGATAAGTGAACCACAGAGCTTTTTAAGGCGAAAGGGATATTCATAACTGGCAGACTGACCTCACTCCAGCTGATGATTTATGGTTTATGACTGAAAGCCACAGAAACACAGCAGAAGCAAAGATGGCTGCAGATCAAACCTAACCGAGCATCTTGTTAGATAACAAGAGTCTGCTGAGATCTGAGGTTTAGAGACTTCAGACGTTATTGACTGCAAAGAATCTGAAAATCAAATATCAAAGTAATACTGGGGAAAATAGGTTCACTTTCTTGGAGAGAGTTAGATGTGAAGATCGATGTGTTATGTTTTACACACCACACACTGGACTGAATTCAAAAACCTTAATGACATGTTGTGGTTTTTAAGAGGGCTGCTGTGCTGAACTTCCTGGAGTCTCTGCCGGTTGCCCGGCCTCACAGGAGATGTTTTTACCAGAGCCCGGCTAGCGGGACATGGTTATCCCTGTCCTTGTCCCAAGATTGTCTCTGGTTCTGGATGTGAATGTCCTTCAGGATCTTTCTTCAGTCATCCACTGACCTGTTTGATGACCTTTGACCCTGTCCAAGTCGATGCTGTTTATTCACTCCAGGGTCGTTGCTGTTTCACCAGTGTACCCTCTGCACAGCTGCATGTGATGTCATCTTCTTCTCCGGTCTTCCTGTCTTCAGGCTGTACCAGCAGAGATCTTGAGGAGTGTTGAGGCTTCTGGTACATGATGACTCCTCGTGACTTGGAAACTCATGACATTGCTGTGGCTGTAAACACCCTCACATTAAAGCCGAGGGCCGGCACTTTGACCCCATAATCATAGTTTCATTTCAAATCCAAAATACTGGAGGACAGAGGCAACACAAGTGGAAATGTGTCCTGATACATTTTGCTGCTGAGAGCTTCATCTAACTATCTTTGTTGGCTTTGTTGTCAGCAGGACCTGAGAAGTCTTTTTAACTCTGCGCGGAAAAAAGCTTTACAACTCCAGACCAAATGGGATATTAAACCACCACAAAGTATCTGAACTGAACCTGACAGGGATTCCATTTCCATATAAAACAAATATTCTTTTATTGATCACAATAGCTCGCAGGCTGGCAACGACCATCATATTTCAGGCTTTACTTTGTACTCTTGGCTATTAAAATGACAGCTCCAGTAAACATTGTGCACTGAATCCTGCACGTCAACACAATAATGCATGAGAACTAGATGTTCATTTCCCTCCATCCAGCGAAAAACTGAATAACATTTTGTGCAGGAGCTCATCATTATCGGCGTTGGTTGATTTTTCTCATGTGCCTGCAGCAAATAAGTTGTGCAAAAGTACATGCATGACACAAGAGATGATGCAGTAGACCGGCATTTGCCTGTTACTGTGTTTCTAAAGCAGAGAAAGCATGGTGAGGAAGTTCAGTGCAACATTTTCACTGAATTAGACAACAGAACAAAGTCCCAGAATGGCTTGTTATTCAGTAAGAAATGATGAAAGTCTTTGCCAGTTGCAGTCCTGTTAAATCTGACTTCCCTGTGTGAAGCAGGCGCTGTGTCTGTTTCAGTTAGGCACAAAGCTGATGTGGCTGCTGTTATCTTGCGTTTCGCTTGATGATGAGTCATTGATGTTTTCCCCAGGATTTAAAAATATTTCGCCGGCAGCGAGGAGGTGAGGTCACTTGGGGTTACAATTTAAGATGCACGACACTCGACTGTCTGATGCAGCTGTCAGTCACTCTGCTCATTGATGTTCCCCTGCTGGTCTTCACCCTGACACATCAAAAATCATCTTCTGCTGTCCTGCTCTTGGTTTCTTCGGGTGTTTCTCGTCAAACCTCCTAATTCCCACTTCCTTGTCTGTTCCATTTTTTTTCTGTCTCTATAAAATGGCCACAGCTTGTTTGAAGAAATACAGCAGTGAGGTGATGAAGCAGGATTCAGGGAGCCAGGCTTGAGTAACAGATCCATAAGTTTGAAGGCTTATCACTGCAGCTACGTTTCTGCCTTGACACCCCTGTAGAGGGGTCACAGTGAGCTAAAATATGTGGACCCTGGAAACGGCTAACAGGGATCCAAACAAACAAAGTTTCAAGACTGTCAGAGTAGCCCTGAAAGAGCAACAGTGATGGAAGTAGGTGAGAAGGTGAGTGAGTGAATGGTTTTATTTTGGTAAAAAAGCAATTAGGGTGAGTGGAGCAGATAAGACTCCACCCCCTCCATCCCCGTCTCCGTGTTCACCCTCACGCCTCCTCTGCTGCTGTCTGATGGCTCGCCTCTCTTCTCTCTGTGTTGTGCTTGAACCCAGTGAACCAGCCTTTTCCTCGCCGCAGCCAGGATGAAAGACTCCTCTCTCCCTCCACTCTCTCTTCATGTGAATGAACACCGTCTGACACAACATCGCTCGCTCGGCCTCCCATCACTCCCAATCACATTTACTATTCTATCTGCCGTGACAGGGATTCTTTCTGATCTGTGTGTGTGTGATGTTTCAAGTCAATAGGACCCGCAGCAGAGTTGAAATACACCTTCATAAGAGGCCGGCGTGTGTGTTAACTGGTGAAGTGTGTGTACAGCATGTGCAGGATTACTCTCATGCTTTATGCAGTGTACTGACAGGACACGTCTCCACGTACAATGTGTGTGAGTGTGTGTCTGCACTGCAGAGACACATGCATCAACACAGGTAATGCCACCAATACTAATAGAGGATGAACAAGAAAATCCCATCTCCTGGCAGGGGATCTATAAAGTTTGAAGACTGCAGGTAAACACTCTTCTATGTTTTGTTTCGGGGTTGAGTTGAAGATGACATCTCCAGTATCTGACAGTGTGTGTGCGTGACATTTAGACAGTATGACAGCGTGATAGAAAAAGTGTGTTTGTCCTTCTGAAATATGTCAAACTCAATTCATAGCTTTCTCCCACTGGGGATCAACTGAGGGGAGGACAGGAAGCAACATGTTTGTGTCTCTCTGGTATTGTGTGTGTGTGTATGAGAGACAGATATGTGAACCATGCAAACTCTCTCCAGCTTTTCCATTTTCCACCCCCTTGGAAGAAACAATCCTGATTTTCATGGCCTGGGTCTTCACTGTGCTCACAGAGTCCCTCCTCGACGTTATGGTAACAGCTCACTCACGTCATCGCAGACGTTTGGGGATGAAGCGACACTTACTGGAGCTGCACAAGCCAATACACAGATCGACCACATGGGCAATCAGACGTAACAGCAAAATGGAAACCACTCACCTGGAAGTCAGTCATTAAAAGACTTCATTAGACAAAACTGAGCGCTGAAAACGCCCGTCAGCTCTTCCACAGCTGCTACCTGGTGCAACGTTGACATAATGTGGTTTCCATGTGTGCATGCAGTTGTGGATAATTACAACATTTCATGTGCCGTTTTTGTTTTTACTTGCAAATAAGCAGCCAAGAGACAACGTGGTTCAAGTCTACAGCCACGCTAGCAGCTGTGAGGCTGAATTTAGTCACAATGGTGCTTTGAGCTAAATGATAACATCAGCATGCTAACACGCTAACGGCGACGATGATAACATGTTTAGCAGGTAATGCCTACCCTTTTCACTTACTTTGTGTAGCCTGTTAGCAATGAAAACATTTGCTATTTAGCATGAAACATAAAGTACAGGTGTGGCTGAAGGGAATGGATGTATTATAAGAAGTGGACACTGGAGATGCCGCCCACTCACTTGAATGAAAATTGCTCGCTGAGCTGATGATGGTGCTGGATGTGAAGTCGCAACAATCACCAAAGTTACTACAGTTAATCTTGTGAAGCCAAAATGTAAATGGCTGCATTAGAAGAAAAGTTAAGGAATCACCAACATCTTTAGGAGACGTTATCTGATGACCATGAGCGTCTCTATCATATTTCATGGTTGTTCATCCAGTAGTTCTACAGACATTTCAGTCAGGAACACAGAGGTGGGCCAGAGGGCCGACATTGCTCTCCCTAGACTAACGCTGCCAGCATGGTTAGAAATCTGTCGGTTGTCTGGGAGCTGATTGGTTATGAAGCTGTGGTGATGTTGCCGCCTCTCCAATCAGCAGTAAAAGCTGCGAGCAAAATGTTATCACAACTGATGGGAATGACGCAGTCACCACGACTGTAGCTTAATCACATTAGTCAAACCTCCTGAGGTCATTTGGTCTCACCTCCCAAGGAGACATTAAAACCAGCCTGTGACTTTTAACACAGCGATCAAAATGTAAAAGTAATCAGTCACAGTGAAGAAAAGGGTGATACCCCTGCACATTCAGGATGGTGCAAGAGCTGAGATGAGACAAAGGGCTGCGTTGTCTGTGAACAAGTTTTCTGCAGATTAAACTGTGGTCGCTGTAAAGTTACTTGAGTCAGCCCGGCATGTTTTACAGACTGGATTGCAAATTGTGTCTCCTGAGATGACTGTCCTCCTCTGTGGCTGCTTGCTGCTGGCTACAGGACGGCCAGCTGTGAACGGCGAGAGCTTATTAAAATGCAATTCAAAGGGATCATCAGCACTGTCTCATTAGGTGTCACAGTGTGTACCAACAATAATCCTGTTTCAGCTATAGCACTGCGCTCATTTTATTTCCAGCGTGTGGGAGTGATTTCTGCTGGCAGGCTTTTTACTGAGGTGTTGTGTTTTCGGTGGCAGTGAACCATCAGACTACCCAGTTTACCAGGTGTCTGAATTCAAATCCAGCATCTGTGACACCAGCAAAGTTTCATTAGCAGGGTTTAACTTCAACGGCCTCTCAATGAACAGTGGTTTCAGATCACGTATCTCTCGACTGTGGGAGCTGAAGGGTAAAAACACGGACACGGTGATGCTGAATGACTCGGAGAGGAGACCAGGTTGGCTTTTTTTGTCATGAAAACAGTGGCTTTTTAATGTAAACACTACATTCGATTGGTTTTTCCAGCACGGACATCCCACATGAAATAACAACCATTCACTAAAGAGGAGTAGAGGGAGAGAGAGAGAGAAAAAAAGCTGCACAGAAAAAAGCATTCACTGGGTAAAGAACAGAACATAGAGGAGGTAATAATAAAAAATAATGAAGGTAACAGGAACAGAATGCCAAAGAAACAGGTATATCATGTCATTATACACAGTTGTTTTCTCTTTTAAAAACTAGAAATCAAGAGGGCAAGAAAGAGAGGTCTATATAGATAGATGGATAGATAGATCGATGAGGGGTAACATAGATTAGGTATGAATAGATAACAAATTTCCAAATCTACTTATTGTGTGTGTGAGTGCGAGCAAGTGTGTGTGTGTGTGTGTGTGATGTGAGAACTGTGCTTTTCATTGTAGACCTGGAAGGTGTGTGTCCAACTGAAAAGAGACAGAGAAGAAGAAGAAGAAGAAGAAGAAAGGAGCATGACTTTATACAGCGTCGATGTGTGAACATGCGGCGTCCCTAACTAGCAGACGCAGCGAGAAACGTGCTCTCCCCAAAAAAAGTGGTTTCTTTTTTTTCCTGAAATAATAAAAAATAGATATTGTTATAATATTATATTTAATCGTTCTGAGTCAGGCTAAAGTGAGGACACGGTTCTAATGCAGGGAAACAGGCAAAAACGGTAAAAGGAGAGGGGGTGGGGCACAGTTCAGAGCATTACAACAACACGGGGTCAGTCTGAGATCGTCATGGTTCCAAATCAGCTCGCGGTCCAACTGGAACCCTCTGCAAAACATCTTTATTTTAAAAAAGGGAGATATAGAGAAAAAAAAGTTTGTAGCTACAAAGCACAAGAAAGATTATCTTTTGAGAATATTACAGGTTCATCGTGATCATTGTTGTCGACGTTGTAGTAATACCCATGTTCGTTGGTTTTATTAATTATTGTAGTTATAGATGTAGATTTTTTTTGTCCTTTTTTTGACGATTTGAACTCCAAGCCTCGCACATGACTTTTAAACCCTATTCTATTGGACCCCGCCCCGTCCCATTCAGGAACCAATCATCTCTCTCCTTCTGTGGCTGCTATCTGTCCTCTTAGGCCTTTTTTTTTGTATTTTTTCCCATATTTTTTATTCATCTTTTGCTATTTTTATTAAAATGGTTTTTAAAATTATTATCTCAACAGTATCTATGTGAAGATTTTTTTCAGAGGTTTTATGAATCAACTGGTCTCTTTATACAAATGCTTGAGTATCACATGCTATCTGTGTCGGGGCTTTAGGGGGAAGTTGGAGAAGAGGAAGGGGGGGGTGGAGAGAAAGAAGGAGCCCTTGGTGCCCAAAATGAGGGCCCCAGAGCACAATGCAATAAGAAGGCAAAAAGAAGGAGAGATGGATGGAGGTGTGAGAAGTAAAGGCATGGTGGTGTGTAAATGAAGAGAGAGACAGAGGTGTGTGCAGGACAGGCGATCAATCAATAAATAAATTAATAAATTAATCAACCATTATCAAACCAGGAGTGAGTACATGGAGAATGTTAGTAGGTCTACAGGTTATAACAGTGAGGAAAGTCGAGTTATAACGTTGTGTACTTGCTTCTAAAAGCGTAGCTATCTACAGTACAGTACCTCTGTTACATGGCACTGATAGGACATTTAGCACATTTCCTATTGGCTCGTAGGCTCGGCCATGACCGATGGTTGGCTAACGGCTAAGGCCAGGTCTGGGAAACAGGAAGGCCTCACTTCCTGTCGACGAAAACCTGACTGCGGGGAGTAAAACGATCCAAGCTACTGGAAAACAAAAAGGAAATTGACAACAAACATCTTAAAATGTCTTGACTAATGTAAACAAGAGGCTAACGTTAAAATCATTTTCAGCAGGTCTCGAGAGGCTTTTAAGGTTTTCGTCGACCTGTCTGGTGTTTTTTTTAGTGCTATGGACATTTTCAGGTATTTCCGCAAAAAATGTTATGATATAATCACTACTATAGCAAAAAAAACAAAAAACAAAACAAAATCATACACAAATAAAAAGTGTCAAGGTGAGGCAAAATGTGAATAAAAATCAGTGTACAGACTGATACTCATGTAATAAATATACACACGATCAACAAAAATAAAACAGAAGTCATATTCATAGGAATAATAAAAAAAATCTGCGACAAAAAGTACAGGTTTTGTTTTTGTTAACAACAAAAGACAGAGGTGAGAAAGGAAAGGCGAGGAGAACAGGGAGCGGAGGCTTTCATTGACTTTGTTCAAGAAGTTATCAAGGCTGCAGATTTCCTGTTTTCTACTAAAACAAATTTGTTTGCTTGGCGGCAGGCCAAAGACCGTCAGGAGGAGAAGTCGGAGCGAGAAGAGAAGAGACAAGAACTAAAAACATTATATATATATATTTATATATACGTATGCCTATTTTTTTTAAATTATCCTCATTATTAATATGTACCTAGTTGCATTTTTCTTTCTTTTTTTCTTTAAATAATCAGCAGAATCGTCATCGTCGTCATCACCATCGTCATTTCCAGAGCAGTGTCAAAGGAACGGGAGCGGGGAGGGGGGAGGAGGACAGGAGGGGTGAGAGAGAAGAGGGGACAGAGGGGGGAGGACATCACAGGGCGAGTGGGCGTGCTCAGTACAAGCCACACCCTCGGAGGTTGTTGGCGATGATGATGTCGGTCACGGCGTCGAACACCACCTGGATGTTTCCTGTATCTGTGGCGCAGGTCATGTGACAGTAGATTTCCTTATTTGGAGAGCGATTCTTGCTCTCGAACTGTGCTTGGATGTAAGCTGCCGCGTCCTCGTAGGTATTGGGTCCTGGAGAGACAAAAGATACATCTCTCATACAACTGAATTATTAAAATGGCACCGGTTTTGAACTCGGGGATCAATGGCAGGCATTTTAGATCCCAGTGATCCCATGTGATAACAAAATAATTCTGAAGTCTGCCTCAAGCATTTTCAGCGTGTCTGTGTGTGTGTGTGTGTGTGTGTATGCGATGCTGTAGACCAGAGAGATGTTACCACACCACATCGCTGTCACAGTGTGTTTGTGGTTCTTTAAAATTCCCTCTGATTAAGAAGCTCTTTCTCGCTGTTCTTCACTTCTGAAACTTCAATTCAGGATCCACAATAATTCATTTAGTTGCGCAGAACAAGAGGCGAGAGTTCAGAAACATTATTCTCCAGGCTTCCCACGGGAAGGTAAGGGAGGATGTGACGAGGGAGGGGAAAGACAAGGCTAACTGTGATTATGAAGGCAGTTAGCAGAAAAGAAGAAAAGCGTGACAGACAGAAATGAAGAGGATTGGCTGAGAGGGGGCAGGGGGCGGCCCTCGCTCGCCATCTCCTCGCTGTTCATGGCTGGCCAAGCGTGACCGTCTCCCGCTCTCTGACTCCCGATCCCCTCCTTTTCATCGCCACGGCTACATCTGACTCTCACCTCCACAAGGAATCTCCTCTCCCTCTCTCCCTCCGCTGATCCCTCACCTCTTCTCTGCTCTCCCTCGAAACACATCGCTGTCTTCAAACTGAGGTTACGCTTCTTCAAACAGGCCGCATCAAACATTCCGTTATTTTTTCTCTCCTGCTACCAGTGGATCATCCAGACTGACTCAGCGCCTCAAACAGCTGCCTTGATTTTAAGTGCCACATTTCTCTGAATGGTTTACAACTGGGTGACAGCAGATGTCCAGGTGGGTGCTCGCTGCTCTGGTGGTACAATGCAGAACAAACCGACCACTCCGCTTTACCAAGCAGGGATTAATCAGCAGCCAGACACACAGGAGGGGTTTTTAGCTATTTCACCACTGGTAGTCACTCAAACGTTTATATTATCTCTTTTAACTGGTGTTCCTGTCTTTACCCCGTCTCATATAGTGTCACCTCAGTTTCTGCATCTTTATATCAGCTACCAGGCAGGATTATGTCAAGATCTTAGCCTGTTAGCCTAGCTTAGCATAAAAGCAGGAAAGGGGAAACAGTTGGCCTGGTTCTGTCCACAGATAACAAATTTCACCTACCAACATGTGACCTAACGTGAGCGTCGGAGGTGCTGGTAGGCGGATGTTGTTAGCTTTGGTCAGAGCCAGGCTAGCTGTTTGCCCCTGTGTCCAGCCTCTGTGCAAAGCTAGGCTAACAGGTGGTTCCAGCTACGTGTTCAACCAACATACAGGCGAGAGTGGCATTAATCTCCAGTCAGTGGTTTTCCCAAAATGTCAAAGTATTCTTTCACAGCTGCACTTGTACTAAATAATGTCTCTACTTGGCACTAATCTGCAGACGAGGAGTCCTCTACACCTCCTTCCTCAGTAGTGTGTGGAGGCTAAAACGTACAGCTGTGTTTTTGACATGTTTTTCTCATTTTAAAGCCTAACCAATTGATCAGTCAGATTGTGATATATTGGGCTCTCTTTTCCAATCCTGTGCAACCGGGCTCAGTGTCACTGGTTTGCAGCTATTTGTGTCTAAGAAATCAATTTGTGCACCTGTCAAGTTTTGTTGCTGCTCACATGTTCTGAAAGCTGTTTTTTCTCACCTATATGCTCTTGTTTTTTCTTCCTACCTGTGTATTCGGGGAAGCAGATGCTGAGCGGAGACTTCTTGATCTTCTCTGCAAACAGATCCTTCTTGTTGAGGAAGAGGATGATGGAAGTGTCGATGAAGAACTTGTTGTTGCAGATGGAGTCGAACAGCATCAGAGACTCGTGCATGCGATTCTGCGGAGGAGGAAGGAGGAGGAGGGGGAGAAAAAAGATGGAAGAGAGGACGAGGGTTGGGTGAGATTAGGGGAACAGGTGAAAGGAAGAGGATTAAACAGAGAGGGGAAAGAGGAGGAGGAGAGGAGAAAGAGTTGGCGGGGATGGGAAAAAGGAAATATTGAGTACAGACAGGAAGAGAAGTGAATGGACGATGATGATGAGGAGAGAGGAGGAAAAAGGGGAAAGGTAAAGTTACCACCAATCTATAACCTTTACACTGTGACACTCTGGCAAGGAGACTTAAGAAAGAAGATCATTGTCGTGGCCCCACACACACACACACACACACAGACACACACACACACACACACACACAGTGAGTGATCCAAATTATCAAACACTCCTCTCTCTCTCTGTCCAGTTACAATTTCAGTAAAGGAGTGGAGGAGAGAAGAAGGGGGGAATAAAGCAGGGGTTAAACTCTTTCTCCACAATTATTGCTTGTGCATCTTTGAACAACATCTTTTGATCAACAATTACAATAAATGATCACAATTTCACAGAGAAAGTAAGAGAAAATGTACAAACATCCTTAGTATTTCTATTTAAATATACTGGAAATAAAACACACACACACACACACACACACAAGACAGACACAAATAGAATTGGGTCAGGAAAATAATCAACCATCTCGAGTTACTCATGTGGTGCTTTATTATCATTTCTCTTGTATAAATACAACTTTCAATAAATTATCACAGCAGTGAGGAAAATACAGCAGACATATTACAGTGCTCAGTAAAATACAACAGATGCACGCACATACAGTACACACACACACACACACACAGACACACGCACACACAGACACACACAGAACAGGGTTGTGGATTTTGCTGTAAGTGATCTGCACAGTCTCGGCAGGTGTTGACTGGTATTGACAGAGGGATTAGAAGATGTGGACACTGGAGGGTTGAAGGCTAAAAGCGCTGCAGCACTTACGGCTGAGAGGACTTTTACCAGCTTATACTCTGCCTCCTAAATTCTACACGAGTTCACTGCGGTCACGTGCCCTGCGGCTTTCTGAATCCTCCGCCAGTCCAGTGGTAGAGCAGGACCTCCCTGCCTCTGCAGAGGCTTAAGTGCTCATTTCATCAATTAGCAAGCTTGAGCGGGAACTGAGCATATCATAAGACGACCCGAAAGCATTCGCAGACAAAACTCTACTTCTAAAATGGAAGCACAAACAACTCAGCAAAAAGACACTGCAGAAGCTCATTTACATGTAACATTGGAAACATTTGGCACTGGACTCTGGGTTCAAACTTCAGTCAGAATAGTTCTTCATCTGGCTGCCATTGTGGGAAGTTGTTTACGTTTATGTTGCCAAGGCACTGGAATGGCACAAGCTGCTAACATTTCTTTTGTGCCGCCACCTGCTGCCAGATAAAGCAGGACCTTTGTTACCTGAATGAACCATTGATTGCATTACTCACATCAGCGCCAGCCACCTAAAAAAAGACACCATTACCCATAAATCCTCTCTAGCATGGCCTCAGACTACATCACCCACCAATCTCTCCTTCACTGCAGCCTATAGGAGTCCATTATTTATCGCTGGGACTGAAGCCGGACATAAACTACGTTAGCCACTATTTCCCACTGGTTGTTTGGGCTTTATTGCTAATTCATCATGAGTCGAGACAGGCTGTGAAAAGCACAAACACACACAAATTCATGCCAACGCGCACACACACTGTGTTCAGCTCGTAGTTCCTCTCTGAGGAAGCATCAACCCTGTCTCCACCTAACAAACTACTAATAACTTCAGAGATATGAGGGAGGTTTACGTGTAAGAGGCAGATACAGTGAGAGGAAATCAAATGAGTTCAGTCTACCACGGACGAAGCTAGTGTTTAATCAAACTGCTCTGTTCTCCTTCAACCTGCATGCACAGGCTCTACACCATGTTAAACAGAGGGCGGATGTAGTCTCACACTTACTTCTAATTGCACAGTGGGCATGTTCTGATCCATTTCCTACTCATCACATACACTTTAACTGACAGTCTCTCGGTGTGCACTGTTGTGTTTAAGATCTGCAATGGCCTGCTCAATCCAGCATTTAAAATTATTTAAAAATAATTTACCCTCCTCTGTCAGAGAATTAGCTGCACTACAAAAAAACATGGGAGAAAGGGACAATCTGTGGGAATTTATTGTCTCGTTTCTGACCAAACCAGTAAGATAACGCGCTCAGACAGACTATTTTTCTCTCTTTGGTGACACAGATGAGCAGTTTGCCTCCCAGTTACTTTCTTGTTCGATGTGTAGTTTACCAAGCAGCCCTCCTCGTAGTCTGCTCATCACAGACAGAAGCACATTTTGTGAAGACGTGCAGATAAACATGCTACTTTAATCTGTTTTTCTAGTCTTCCACTTGTTTTCATTTAGCTTTGTTATCATGTCTGTGTTGTTATAATTGCAGTATCTTAGTGTGATAGACTACAAATCTGTGCTTACAGCTGCATTTTCACACAGCCATAATGAGTTTTTGACAGACACATCTCCAACCCAGACCAACACATTTCTTTGCATGCTGCAAGCTGATTTCATGACTGTATAAAATGAAAGTTAACATAAGGCTGAAAAACACTACAGCACATCAAGTACACTGTCTGTGATTTGCAGCAATTGATTTAAATATGCAAAAACACAGTTAGGGTCCGTTAAATGCAATCCCCTGCTAATGTAGTAATATATATAAGTGCTGTTACAGATTGTGAATAAATTGAGGGGTAATTCACTTTTAAATGCATCTGATATCTCTCTGACTCATTTAGTATGCCTCTGAAGAATCTGTCCAATAGAAACACGGATACATCCCACCCTGTGCGCTGCCTGAGGTTAACACCGGCATTAAAATGAAGTCGGAAGACAAAGCTCGAGCAGCAAGCTGCCACTGCCACCCTGAGGGCAAACACAAATGCAGCCATTCCCTTTCATCACAACGTGAACTGGAGCTTGCTAACTTACTTCGGATGGAAATTCCACCAGCCCATTGTTCCTCAGCTCATGCCTACTGCTGGCTGCTCTTTAGGCTCTCAGGCATAAAAATAGTGGCATAAATGTATTTAAAAAAACAGGCGAGGGGTGTCTTTGTGTAATTATAATAGCAGTGTCTCCACCGGTGCCCTGCCCCGCATTAAGTGAGGATGATGCTAAATTGAATTATTCATACAACAAGTGTTAGGGCACTGCTACAGTGGCAAAGCACGGCAGACATGAAAAAGCCTGAAATCTAATTGTGCAAAAGCAAATTTACAAACCAAACTGGACACGCACACATACACACTGTGATATGTATTTTAATAAAGCAGGGGAGCTTCTATGCGCAGTGTAACATGAATTAATAGAATTCGTTTGCCTTAATTTCAGGACAAACGCTTTATGCATATTTCAAGTCATATCTCCAAAGGTGATGCACTTCCTGAAACAAACAACCACAGAGCTGATGCAGTAGGATCATTTCCTTTCACATCATACAATATTAATGTAATGAGTGAGGAGAAGGTGGTAAACTAAAAGCCTGCAGCAGCATGGCCAAAAAACATCTGAGGCTCTTTGGTTGGATACGCTGGTGTCATTTGGCACCGCCAAGTAAGGTGTTGTGACATTTTCAAGTCCCACGGGTGTGTTTGTGTCTTCAGTGCGTGTGTGCATGTGTGTGTGTGTGTGCTGAGGGCCTGTGTGTGTGTGGAAAGGGTAGACAGGTGCCTTCTGGGTAATTAATCCACAGATACTGACTCCACCACAACACCCATGGGCTGACGTTGTCTCTCACAGAACACATATAAATGTTCATAAACACGTAGCACGCGTGCACGCACGCGCACACACACACGCACACACACACACACACATTGACCTTTCCTGTACTATCAACAGACACACACAGGCAACTATATACAATTGGTAAACCCACACAAATACACACAGGATACACAGAGAGGAACACACACGCAGACACACAAACACACACACACACAGCAGGCTGATCAACAGCCTTAGGCAGCTCTCTGTCTCTAATTAGGAAAAGTTGGCACAGATGTGGTAGGACGAGCTGATGACGTCATCTACCTGTTTTTTTTTTTTAAAAGGCAGCTCTGAGCAGAGGGTGGAGACATGCCCTCGCTGTTTGAGTGTCGAGGGAAGAGTGGAATATAGCAAATGCCCTGCTCATACATAAATAAAGAAGCTGTCTACCTCTGTTTGCCAGGGAGCACTCACACCAGTAAAGCTGTAAACACACTCAGCTCAGTCAATTCACGCAGGTCCCACAGACAAACAAAGCTCACTTTCTATGTGATGCTGCAAACTGTTGCTTAAAGAGAGCGAGGTGAGGAGCTGGTGATACCTTCCTGCTGCTGTATGCATCTCTGTGGCTTTAATGTCAAGGCTCAAACTTCAACTGTTCCCACAAATTACACGCATCACTTTTCTTTTCACCTAAGCTGCGCTCTGCATCAGACCTCAATCCTACTAGGAGCTCTGGGACGCCTTCCATCCGGCACAAATGGAACTCGCTCAGCAGAAAACAAAACAGCAGGGCTGAAATAATAGTCACAAGGTTGACATTCTAGTCCCAGGGAACCACACGTACTCACCAGCACACAATCTTTAACAGCTCACCTCTGGCTTATTAAGGCAGAGTGGTGGACAATAGGGATATTACACTGTGCAGCCCCACACAATGGATGCGGCCCCAGGGCCCTATAAAATCAATGCTTCCTTTGAAGCATTATCTGGGAATTGTGCGGTTGAGTCAGCACACTACCTCTTGTAGCTCTTCGTTTAAAGTGATTTTATAGTGGACCTATACTCGCCGCAACATGAGAAAAATCAATCCTAAAATATGACCAGAGGTGGCATCCACAGGGATGAAAGATGAGGGCAGAATAAACAGCATAGAAAGCAACTTCCTCACTATGAATTTAAACATTGGCTATGCATTTAACATTGAGGGGAAAGACAAGAAATGAAACTGCTTACCTCCTTTAAATTTGATCAAAAAAACAATTTCAACTATACTCTCTTATGGAGATCAAAACAAATTTACTCTCAAATAAAATCCATCCAAAGCCAGAACAATAAGGTTGAAAATAGTGCTGTTCCTTTACAGCATGGAAACACACAATTGAGTTCTGCTGTATGAACTCCTGCTGGATAGCATTCAACAAAATGACTGAACTCCCAATGACCATGTCTACTCTTCAGTCAAATGACATCACAAAATATGAAATAAATATTTCCTCTAATAATTTTCAAAACAATCTTATCTTCTTTGAAAAGCGCCAGCGGGATTATAGCATGTTTAAAATGATTCTACGGCATTAGTGTCTGACTGTAGGAAACTGAGCCGTTCCCAGTCAAACATGATTCTGTCAAAGTCAGAAAATGGTGAAATCCTACACATAAGGGGCTTGAAGTTAGAGAAATTGGGCCTTTAAAAGCTGAACTAGGCAACCTAAGTGCCATCAATTTGTAATGTACCAAAAAATAGATATGTGACTTTGCAGGGAAACAGTCCTAAGTGGGATTACCTTTGGTCTCATTACATTTAATATTCTGAACAGTCCGCTCTGATAATCCCTCTCCTCCCACAGGTTTTGAACTGAAGCTGGCGTGAGGCTGGGTTTTTGAGGCCACTGGAGGACAGGACGAGATGAATGGACTCTGTGTTGTTAATTATTCCTTCTCGTTGAAGCACCATGTGAAGCAAGGTGTCACACAGTTTGATATGGAACTACAAAATGGGCAATATTAGCATATAACAATGAAAAGGGCATTATTACAACTAGACATAAATTAAATTATATGAAAAAGTACTGAAAAATAGACAAACTAATGAAATTAGAAATGATTTAATACACAATTAAAGCTGAAATGATTTTGTCATTCTTATTTTGAAACTTCATGATGGTTAATTTGAATTTTATTAAAGCAATTATTTTTCAAAGTATATTTTCACTTCAGTGACAGTCTTCTCACATATCAAACAATCATATGGTCCCAGCCTCTTAGCTGGCTCAGCAGCTGCTCTGACATCAGTTATTGTGATCACTTTATAATAATGAGTTTGACTTTTTCAAAATTATTTCACAATCATCGGTTCATCTATTTTTTCTGTATTAATCCATATGATGACTTAATTCACAATGTCTTATTTATTAACTGAATGCTGGTCATTTTAGAGCTCCATATTTACAGAGCATGGCTTAGTGCAACAGTGCAGTGAGACACTATGCAGCGCACTGCATACAAGAGAGCAGGCCTGTCACCAGAAAACACAACAAATGATACAACACAAAATAATGCAGGAGGCAAGCACAAAAAAGCTATTTTGCATAAATAGAAATAGAACTGCAGTTTCTTTGCTGATGACTGACAATTTTCTCTGAACTTCTTCTTATTAGGCTGAACATAATCTTGTCAACGGTGTATTATCTCACGCATATGATGAAGTCACATGAGGTCTGAAGAACATCTCGTGACATAAACTGAGAGTGGACTGAATTTGACCCAGATTGGGACTAGATGGATGACATACTAATGTATTCGGTTCCAATTCATGTGACTAAGGCGTAAGTCCAGGGCAGAGAAGAGGAGCAACTCAAACTGGATTCAAAATAATTAGAAATACTTTGGGGTTGAGAAGCGTTTACCATTATACCAGTTTTGGGGGGCATCTGGAGAACCCCTTAGATGGCCACACTTACTATAATTTGAGTCTTTGAGTAACACAGCACAACTGTACTTACAAACAAGTCTTAGGAACCTTTGCACCCCTGAAGTGTCGACTGTGCAAGTTGTGCAAAACTTCAGCAGCACACCAGTAAAAGAGTCGTGCTTTCGGTTCAATCAAACACAAGTACAGTGTTAGTGGAATTTTCCATTGCTTCTTCTTTAGGGGGAAGTAAAAAAGACAAATACATTAAAATAAGTCTCAACCAACAAATGAATGAACCAACCTGCCACTCAACCAATCAATTCGTTAATTAAGAGTCAAGTTGGACCAATGGCCAGTCTTACAGTAAAGCAGAATGGTGTCATCAGGAACACAGACCATACCCCATATCCGAGTGATGACATCACTAATATGGGCCACACAACCTCCGTGGTTCCCCACACAGGCAAATGCAAGTCAAGCACCCTTCATCCATTGGTTGATACTAAACAGAATCATCAGTACAGCCCACAGCCCCGCAGGTTATTTGCTATGATGACATCAGTGACAGCATCAAACACAAACTGGATGTTGTTGGTGTCTGTAGCGCAGGTCACATGGGAGTAGACCTCTTTGTTGGTTGACTTGTTCTTGCTCTCGTACTGACACTTAATGTAGGCTATTCCGTCCAGGTAAGTGTCTGGACCTGAGGAGAGACAGAGAGAGAGATGACATACAGTGGGAGGCTTAAAAGCTGTTCCTATCTGAACCTTTGTATCGGTGGGCTATCAGACGTTTTCTGTATCAGCACTATTTTCAGACAACATAACCTGCGACTCTCTGGCTCAGCACACATTCTGCTGAGGTGTACGGAGGGCCGAGCTTACTGCTGGCCAAGCTTTAATAAACAGCATACAGACGGCTTTTTTACACAAAATGGAAAAGTGATTTTGGGCTGACAAATGAAATGTGACAGAAAATGTTATGGCTTGTTATTGGTCTGTCAGTTTTTGAATATTGCCAATGTATCAAAGTCTTTATACAGCAGCAGAACGAGTGTGACAGCAGTGAGGTCCTCCTGATTCAATTTCCAGCAGTGCCAAATGTATGCCCTTTCAGTTCAAGTCCATGATTAACTGTGAGCGCTACTTCTCCTTGTAATGTAAGCATTTGGCAGGCAGGGGATTTAATCAAGAGTTTGAATGTGTTAATAGTGCCTCTGGAATCAGTCAGACCTCAGCGATTGGAGTCATTTCTGCTCAAAGTGTCACGAACATCTAGCTGACCCTCAGCCATCAGCAACACTGTGGTCTGTCTGATTCAGCGGCATCAGAACAGGCACAAGGTCTGGCCGTGTAAAAGGATGAAGAGAAAAAGAGGAGGGGAAACAGGTTTGGAATCCTAATTCTCTCTTTCTCACACTCTTGCTGTGTTGGTCTCTCTCCATCTTGCTTTCCCACAGTCTTGCTTTGTCTATGTTTCCCTAATTTTCTCACACTCTTGCTCGCTCTGTCTTTCTCACGTTCTGTTGTTTCCCTGCGCTGTCCTATCTCTCGCTCTCGCTCGTATCCAGCACACTCTTCTGCTTCTTTCTTTCGCTCTCATCTCTGTGCTGATCTGCTTTTTTTGTGTTCCCTTCAATCTCCTGTTTCCCATTCTGTCTATTTGTCCTGCATTCATCTCTCACCTCACAACCTTTTGTACACAGTGTAACTTTCATCAGGGCAATTGTACTTTTTATAAATATTTGAACTCCTTTGCACTTGATAAATATAGCGCAGTATACAACTCTTACACCTCAGATAAAGGCTGATGCTATAATTGATACTTTGACACGAATGAACTAAGTTAATATGTGCACAGCAATATATTCAATTTATCTGATTACTGTAATTTGAATTTGTGTTTCTGCACCATGCCGCCTAAAATTAGCTGGCTACAATGGTTGTCTCCACTCATGAAAGCCCGGTAAGCTGTGACATGAATAGTTACACATTATGTGCACCTGCTGCAGTTTCCAGGACCGTCATGGCTCCAGGGCTACGTTCAGACCGCAGGAACAAGTGGCCCAAATCATTTTTTTTTTGTCATATGTGACTCAGATCAGATATTTGAACTCTGATTTGGGTCACTTTCACATGTGAATTCATGTGACTTTTATGGCCTGTGCCTCGCATACTCGCCGGAACTGGGTGTCTTGCCTTCAGAGTTTACACACAATAAGCCTGAATTATTAATTTGGCTCTCTTTCTCCTCATCCTCTTTATCATCTGCTCAAGAATTTGCTGGCCTCCACTGCACATCAGCTTATAAATGAAACTGTAAATGCTGACTTTAGTGGGCTCCAGTGGACTGCTTGTTGTTGAATCATTATCTTGTTATGAGAGGTGAACTCGCGGGAGTCAACTAAACTAGTGTGTAGATTCTACATTGTTCAGTCTGTCCCTACCTGGAGAGTAGCTCACGCTGGCCAGCACGTGCCTGCTGATATCAGACTAATGTCAAGAAACACAAGCGACGGAAGTGTATGAATTTCTGCTCTATACGTGTTGAAATTGATTATTAATGTGGATATCTGTGCTCTTCTTAGCTGAAGCAACTGGTACTGAAAGTCCTTTGCTGGAAAACTACTATAATATATACTGCAATAACTTAAGTGGGAAAGCTCATCATAAACTTGGTGAGATGACACGCTGTAACAATTAAATTTGGTGATGGCTGTGAGGAGCTATATTGTGTAGGAAAATACGCTGTGCCCGAGCAAGTGACATCCACCTGGGACATGTCTCTCACCTGCAGCTGGGCTGTCAGGTGGGTATATCTGGCAAACATTACTTCAACTTTTGATGGTGCAATTATTTGAACAGCTATAACATCAACTGCACCAATTTGAGAAAAATGTCTTGAGAGGGCACATGTGATTCTATATAGTGAGTAATTCAATCCACAGATCACTGAAATCAGCTCAAATCAACCACTTCCATTTAAAGAAATATACATATTTTCCCAAAGCAGTGATCCAATTAAAAGGACCCTGGACGATGTTCACAGATTTAGGAGTTGGGTTTAGTGTTAAAAAAAACCCCAAAAGTTAGATACTTCTCTTAATCGGCTACTCTTTAAATGGTTGTGAAAACTGGGTGATATGTACCGGTGTACTCGGGGAAGCAGATGGACAGTGATGACTTGATGATCTTGTTTTCAAAGATGTCCTTTTTGTTCAGGAAGAGGATGATGGAGGTGTCCTTAAACCACTTGTTGTTACAGATGGAATCAAACAGCTTCAGAGACTCGTGCATGCGGTTCTGTGGGAAAGACATTAGCAAGGTTTAAATGGGCTTTAGAACACACTCTACTGCATGCTCACAAACGCAGAGGGTCACGCATATGAGTACATAAATACACACACACAAAAAATCAATCAGATAGGTGTACAGAATTAATGCATGTGTTCAAAAAACACATGCACACAAGTGGCCAAATCAAGAATACACATACTGCATTCACACCATTAAAACACAAGGAGGAACTGAAAACGAGGAGTTCCTCTTCCTATGGACACAGTATTTCCTTCTGCACAGTCAGTGGTACTTGTGTGTGTGCATATGTGTATTAACATATTAGTAATAGAAGTTATTAGTAAGCTGGTTGCTGCAGCTGAGTTAAACAAAGCCATGCACTTTTAGTGTTTAAGCTGTGAGACACTGCCTACTTTAACCCTGGTACAGCATGTAACCCTGAATAAATGATAGCTTAAAGGTACCCTGTGGAGTTTTTGGACCAGTAGGGGTGCTGTACAGCAATGCTCCGAAGAGAAGCTCTCTGCACTGAGTGTGTTAGTCTGCAGCATATGCCTGCGGACAAAACCTGCTCACCGTGAGCAGGGGTTTATGTAATCTACATTTTTGCAGACTGCAGAAGGCTGCAACAGTTTGTGGAGGTAATGAATTACGAAGGAAGCATTGTGCCAACGAAGGAGGAGAAGAAGGCAAAACGAGCTGATGTAAACAATGCACACTCAAATCAAGAGCTTTGCAAATGTTTTCTGAGGTAGAAAATTGAACATGTTCCTCAGGCCGGATACAACAAATGCATTTTGGTAAGAAATGCTGAGTGTAAACAGAATGAGAAGCACTGCTGACAGTGAAAACTCCACAGGGTGTGTAAAGAATAAACACTACAATTAAACAATATATAAGACATAGATGTAAACACTGTTAATTTAGCATCTAAAATGAAACTAAGGTAGTTACAGACCATCATAACTTTACTTGATTGCAAAAACATATGATTAATACATTAAAGATTAAACGGATTTTAGTATTTTAGAAATTTCATCATTAGGCACTTTGTCATGTTAGTGGATGATGAGATTTGTGGCTCTCTAGATTGTGTTGTTAGCACAAGTAGAATGCTTTGTTAGCAGAAGCACTTCACAAATTAGTCTGCCTTGATCTTTTCTCACCAGAACCCACTGCTCTGCTTGCTAATGAAATCTGTAGCATCTGGTGAAAAACTGTTGCTATTACTTTTCAGTGCTCATGCAAAAAACTAATCAGTGAAGAAACCTGTGCAAACCGCGTACAAAGGTGCCTATTGATGAAAACAGATGAGACTATGATTCTTTTTAAAGAATGAGTTGAAAGCAGCTTCTCTCTGTTTATGACCCAATATTACAAAGTTTAGGATGGTGGAGGGGGGAGAAAAGGTGATTGATGAGGCCCATCAACCAGTCAGATTACAGGAAACTATAACTGCAGATACATTGCTGGAGATTTAGGCAATGCAGCCTCAGACACAATGGAAAAAAGAGAGAAGGTTTAAATAGCTACAATAGATTAGAGAAATAATAAAGTGATCAGACGGACTGTCAGACAGTCAGATGGACAAACAGAGAAACACAAAGGTAACATGCAATAAAACATTTTGCTGAACTGAAAACAAAGCTGTGCAAAGACGCACAATGACAATTCATTCCATGGTTCACAAACAGAAAGAGGCACCGCTTTCAACTCATGGTGAGTGTATCAACCTATCAGGAGGTTTCATACCTGTCTGTGGGTGGGGCATCTGTAGAAGATCTGACTGCTGATTGGTTAGAGAGGACAGTCGGTGGCGAGAGCGACAGGAGGAGCGGAAGGAGCCAGAGATGCTGCAGGGTGGAGCTTAGAGCAGGAACAGAAAATGCAAGGGACCCGCCCACCCAGCTAGTCCCACTTCCTTTATAGAACCCCCAACCCCCACGCCCCAAACACACACGTATACACACATACACACCCCTAGTGCTGCAAAGAAAGGGTTAAGAGGCAGGAGGACAAGACTTTATCCAGACAGTGTTCGCCAGGAGCAGTTGTCATTTCAGAGTACAGACTGTGTGTGTGTGTGTGTGTGTGTGTGTGCGCACGTGTGTGTGCGTGTTTTCAAAGAAACAAGACAAGGAGAGGCAGAGAAAAACACAACGCAAGCAGTTCTTCTATAGAATGAAGGGAATTACAAAGCACAAGTAGTAAGAGTTGTACTGCATGCGTGTGTGTTTGTGTCCATACAGCACACATACGGTTATATCGATAAATGCTGTCAGAACCTTTAGCGTGGGCCAGTGAGATGGTCTATTACTGTCTGACCGTCCTCTCCAAAGGACAAAGACACTCAAAACAACACATTACCCCATTAATCTGGCAATACCATACAGGTACTGCACAAGACAGGGTATCTGGTTGTCCTGAAAAGTCTCTAAAGCTGGGGAGCTCATGAACTCATCATGACACGGGTCTTTAATTAATTCAAATCAATGAATCATTTTTCCATTGGTTAATCCATCCATCCATTTTATGCCACTTGTCCAGGTCCAGGCCGCATCAATTATAATACTACTATCACTGGGAATTATTGTAATATACTGCTGGGAAGTAGTGAAAAAAATGTGATATAATCATGAATAGTTTGAGGCCATATTGTCCCTACTGGCTTTCCATCATACTTTTATACTTCGGACTGTATGATCATAAAACAGGTATTAAATTACATTCTATGAGGTATCAAAAGGTCTTTAGAAGTTTGAAGTTTAAATTAGTGAATCCTGCAGAGACAATGCAATGAATGAACTTTGAAGGAAAGTCTATTCTTTAAGGTTATTGTCCTGATGGTTAAAAGTACTGTCATCAATAATTTTGTTTTTAAAAAACTGCTTTGCTTGATTTGAGATTAAAAAATAATTGTAAATGTCACCATCTATGACTCCTCCATTTCTCTGACTACACTGCACAAGACTTTAGGAATCTCCACTATCTTCTTTTAACCCACCCATGGAAACTATTAAGAGCTTGAAACATTGGTCTATGCACTGTACATGTAGGCATTGCTCCATGTAAAATACATAAAAATAATAAATGTATACACTTTGTAAGAGGCTGGTATACTGAGAATAGTATTACTATATGGGGAAAAGGTAGAAATAGAGCATAATTAAATTCATGGTGTATCAGTGAGTTTAATGAGCTGCCCAAAAGGGATATATGTATTACTTTATCACTCCCATTACTGTGGATGGGTCGTTATCTCTCCTTTTTTGGTTGTAGAATATTTGTACTGTGCACCATACATGTAATTTCTGAATCACAGACCTGGTAGTGTGTCTGGTAGCAGAACTGATGGAGGATGTGGGCGCTTGCCAAAAAACATTGGGTTATTTGCCTGGTAATTACAACTCCCACGCTAGTGTTTGCTCTTTAATGATAACACATAATGTTGATAAGAACACTGTCTCACAGATAAAAAAAAAACCCCATCAGAACTGCTATTAATGTTATCTGAACAGATATAAATCTGGGATGCTTCAGTTTCCGTTTTGGTGGACCCATTTTTCCACATATTGCCTTGTATTCATCTATGTGAACTTGCATCTTAGCTGTGGGCTGTTTTGGTGGAAAGGTAACAGTGGCCGCAGACTCAAACAACCCCTTTATTAAAAATATCTTATCACTGCACTACAGTAGATCTACTGAGGTATTGTCGGAGGAAATATTGGTATCTTTTACAATGCATTTCCCCCTGGAAATAGTGAGTCTAGATATTCGCCATTGTTCTTGAACTCAGGGACGGAAATTATGTTCACTATTGATGTTGTACGGTGAGACATTTTCTACCATCAACAATGGTAGCAGCTGTGCTCACAGTATCACCATGACCTTACATTGCCTAGACGTGAACAGAAAAACACCACACACCAATCAAATGGACTGAGATATGTAGCACACATACGAGAAGCAGTTTGCGAGCGTGTTTTATGATGGATATTTCCTCTCCTCATCTGACGTTCTTCTGGTGCTCCCAGCTCAGGGGGAGGCTTGACGACATCTGCATAAATAGAGCAGCTACTGAACACAATTTCCCAGCTTGGAATTCTCAGAGGATACGCTTCAGGCTTATAAATAGCAGTGAGCACCGTGCATTCAAATCAGCTTATTTGTTTTAGGTTACATGGCATCAGCTTCACAGCCACATGGCCGGTTGTGGCCTTTTGTTGAGGAAACACAGAGCTACTCCGCAACAGGAACCTTAATTTTACCGCACATGTAATCGGTATATAGTTATTATTTGCAGTTTTATCACTTCAGAGCTCGTAAAACAAACACACAGTGACAGTTTTTCAATGTCAAAAATTGTGTAAAGCATGTTTTTGAAAAAAGAAATGGTAAAAATTTGTAGTGTATAAGGTTTTTATTTACCGATAATGTTCTGTGCTTACAGAACAGTCAAACATTCTCTACATCATATTGTATTTTAGTGTTTGTTCGGACTAAATTTACTGAGAGAATTCCTCTCAGAATTTCCTGAAAAATAAAGTGAGTGAATACAGGCATCTCAAATATTTGGATGGCGTCTACACCTACTGCATGCCTTAACAGTTAATACAATTTGCCATTAGACCAAACTAATAATCCTAATGATAATCCTCCCCATCATTTTAAACAGGTTGCCTGTTTTGACCAGAATGCAACTTGGTTTGCAGCGTAAACGCAGGGCGAAATGATTTGCGTAAAGAAAAACAACTCAGGCAAAACAAGTGTCCCCTTTTCACACCGAAACCGTCCAGCGGTGTGTTCACTAGAGACGGAGCATTGTTGCATTAAGTGTTTTGTTAAACAAACAAGTCCTGCAAGTGTTTTGAATATGACCCTCAGCGGTACTCTGTCGATGTATTTACATGTTCTGTGATGATACCAGGGTTCAGAGAGATGTGACGATGTTTTACCGAAAGGAGATGGAGAGCACACCACAGAAACTCACACTGAGTGTAGGGAAAGCATGAAGTGAGGCAGACCACTGCCGACACTTCAGGGTTGTTAAACACCAGATATTTAGATAGATGCAAAATGAGAGAGTCTGTCTGTACCTGTCATTCTTAAAACATGTAAATATACACATTTTAGGGCATTCATGCTTTAATTTATTTAGCAGCTCATCAAAGAGCTGCACAGACATTTATCCCTCCCTGTCTCAAGCTTTTACACAGACCGCGTGTTTAATGTCAGCTTGCATATCGTTTCTACATACAGAACAAGAGCATACTCTGTCTTCATACTAGGTGTTATACAGCCCATGTCAGAATGCATTAGGGGATTATTACCATGTTCCCACATCCTGAATATATAAAATATTATCTCCTTTCAAGGTGTGTTCCAATATTTATAAATGGGTCAGAAGGCCACAAAGTGATGGTGAAAAAGCATCAGTGAGAGGGAGGTAGAGAGGCGGATTGAGAGAGGACAATCACATGTGAACATCTGTCCTTACCGTGGTCTCGTCCTCATGCAGCACCTGGTCGTATCCGCTGAGCGCCACACAGAAAATGATGGCTGTGACATCCTCAAAACAATGGATCCACTTCTTCCTCTCCGACCTCTGACCTCCCACATCGAACAGCCTGATGGACAGAGACGGACGTGAACAAACACACACACACAAACCTGTCTTTTACATCGCACTATAAAGATTGTGACCTGCGCATGCATACAGTATACACAGCTGTGTAAACCAAAGTGGACAGGCAGTGGCTTCTGAAGCCTCGCAGCTGCCTCAGCATTCTCCGTTGCGGTCAGTTTGTAGGTCCATTCATAAACGGGGCCTGTTTCTGTTGTTCTGCTTGCTCGTTATTCCAGCAGTGGCACACTGCTTTCAGACGTGACAGCTCTGGCCCTCTTCCCAGTCCATAAAGTGGTTCTCTTTCCTGAAATGATCTGATATTGTCAACTTCAGGTTGTATTATCCAGCGTGTCATTTCGACACCCAAGTGTGTGCTCCTGGAAAGTCTCCTTTCCACACTATTAGTTTCTTTTTCTGTGTTCAAAAAGCTCAGCCAGCCTCTCTAACATATGTGAGACACATTGGATCTCATAAAGTCTGGCACTGTTTTTCTTTATTGTAATTTTATCCTTTGGATGTGGTGAGGTATCACTGGGAACGAGTAATGCCCTTAAATATAAGTGTGACCACTGATGTGACATTTTTTGGTCTTTAGCCGTTTAAAGGCATCTTTTTACTGAACACAGTACACACATTTTTGACTGTGTCAGAAATTTAGGAAGAAGTATTCAAAGCTTGACTACTGGTCGACGATCCACAAACCAACGAATCAGAGTACACTCGCCCATTTCTGTCTATATTGCATAGAGAGACAAAGACCTGTGACGCTCCGGGGAATACGGTCAAGCAAGTATGCTAGTTTATGAAGAAATAAATAGTTCATAAACTGTTTCACGTCCTGTCTTCATAAGCTTGAAATGGACACTTTTTCATGTATAAGTTGTATTTTTTTGGCTTTTAAAATACACGACCAGAGAGGAGTGAATCCAGTCCCACGTGTGATGGATATAATGGTAGGAAGGTTGATGGGTTACACCCAGTACAGGAACACTGCAGACTCCCACACACCGCCTGACTGCCCATAATAGCAATTGAGCTGACAAAATTTAGAGCTTCTCAACAAAACACACCCAGCACACCACCTACTCAACTGCAAGAGACACAGTGGAAAGCACCATTCAGCAGAACCAACATTTCTCTGCATGTTTAAGTTGAGTGTGTCTTCGTACCTGTACAACAATTAACATGGTGTGTGTGTGCATGAGAAAGATTGAGCCAAAAAGTGAACAAAGTTGAAGTGTGCATCCATCTGGAAAAATAACCTCTCTGCTGCCTTTGTGTGTGTGTGTGTGTGTGTGTGTGTGTGTGTGTGCGTGCACTCGACAGGCAGAAAAAGAAAATTAACTAAATCACAGGCCAGAAAAACGCTCCTCCCCTCTTTTCTCTCTCATTTCTTTTTCCTTTCCTCCCGCCCCTCCCCTTTGTCATCATTCCCACAGCTCCTCTAATTGAATCAGGTCTCATTAAAAAGGCAGACAATCATAAATATAGACACTTGTTTAAAGCATTTAATCTGATTAATTACAGACTGCAGTTCCTACTGTATGTATGGACAGTGGGGCAGGCAGAGAGACGAGGGCAGTTAAGGATCAGAACTTAATCACTGTCATGCGTGAATACTGACCTGAAGTGGAGGTTTTTGAAGGTAAAGTGTGTCTCGACAATGCCTGTGGTCTTCACTCGGGTCCTCAGGATGTCCTGCTCTGTGGGCTGGTAGTCTGCCGCACCGATCCGGTCTAGGCTGTCTAGGTAGCTGCACACAGAAACACACGACAAAGACACAGACTGTAAATCAGCAGCAATCTACTTCCCGCTCAGCTATGGAAAGTAGGCCCGGTAGGCCTGTCAAGCTTTGGATTTGTCCACATCCTGCAGTGGTTTACGTGTGGCAGTAGTGAGAGAGATAGTCTGCATTTAAAGGGTTTACAGAATCATTTGTTACACTGTCGACAAGCAAAAACTCAAGAACATGAGGGCAGGTAATGGACTAACAGTGATTCTCTTCTCTAACATGGGCTACAAACGTTAGCAAGTCCGCTAAGCTAACTAGCTTACCACCTACAACGTTAAAAGGCAAAAGAGTGTATCATTAAGTAACTAGTGTGTGTGGTTATGGGTCCTGGATGCTGCTAGAGTTTAGTCTCATAACGTTAAAAGTGAAAACGTAAATTTTGAAAAGAAGAACAGGTTAGCCAAGCAGCTAAACAGGGCTACGTCAGAACAAAGTAACAGCCTGATCTTCACTGGTACATCTTCAGAACACCAGGACTAACAAGCTCTGTGCTGCCGTACAGGTACAATGTTTGGATATCTCTGTATTGATATGTTTCACCATAGAACATGCTGCTTATCGCTCCACTAGAAACAAGAAAGTCAGCCAGAGACAGCATTTTCAAGTAACTCTTTGAGCTAACATTAACTTTAGGAATTATTTCAGGAAATTAGCTAGGTAGCATAGCTAATAAGATCTGCTGGTGAAGCTGTCTTTTCAGCTATCAAAATCAAAAGTGACGAGCTAGAAATCATTGCTGCTTTTATCTGCCAAGGACTCACTGTTTGAAAAAGAATTTTCACTGGTAAGTCTGCCCCTCTTACCATTATTAACTGCATATCTGCTGTTTGACAGCCGTAGCAACAGTAACTATGGGCTGTAGTGAATGGTCAGTTCGGATGCTGGTTCCTTCCTTTACAAGACGGCTATTTGTCTCTCTTCCTTTGAAGCCTGCCACAAATCCATTAGTAGCTCTGTGCATCTCACCATTTAGTCTCATGTAGGCTGGAGCAGCTCAAAGGCTAGATAGTTTTCTGATCACACTCACACAGTCGGAGTATGAACTCTTAAACTGGATGCATTTGTTTCGCTGTAATCAACTTTGCGTTCCAGTGTAATGATGCATGTCATGGCTCAGATGGGTGAAACAGGAAACGTTACATAACAAGTAGAATCTGACAGCCACCCACTGGATTGCTGTCATTAACAATGACAGCAAATGTGCTACTCTACTGACTCTATTTATCTCTATTGGAGGTCAGAGGTCAGGGTTAGTGACATATCAGCTCTGTCAGGACAGGTAAGGAATGTGCGCCCTCCTTTTACAGTACTATTCAATGTAATTACTTACATTTACTCCTGGAAAACAGAACATTTTAAGTGGTAACGTCAAGGTGTCCCAAGGAGCTGACAAATTTTCAATGATGCCCATTTTGATTCCCATCAAAGCATTGCCCTTATCTCCCTGATTCCTGCACATTAATCAAATAAGGCTGTCAGCCATAGCTGGCTGATAAAATACATATGGAAACTAAGTTACCACGTTAAGTAGCCACTTGGTAAGAAGTGAGAAAGGGAAGTTGGGGGCGTGATGACGATGATGTTGAGTTATGTAATGGAATATCCCTGGAAGTGGACCTTTATTTTTTAATGTAGAAATATAAATCAAATAACCTGGAATAGTACCTTTCAGAGATTCATTTCCCAGGCCTTGCAGGGCATCTCTCTGGCTGAGGGGTGATTACTCTACCTACATACAGTATTAATCCACCCCACCATCAAGCAAAGAATAGGAGAGACAGTGAAGAACGAGCTGTGATTTGATTACATATTCACTTTTATACCCGAGACCATCTTATTCTGATTGGCTGGCAGGTTTCCATCATGTTCTTTTAATGCCATATCCTTCGCCTCTGTGGGCTTACAATTGTGTAATGCCCACCATGGAGGGTATCATCCCTTACATACTCCCCTCTGAACAGCTTCGCTTCTGGAGCCAAGTGCAGAGTGAGGTCTCCGCAATGCTAATTATTTTTCCACACAACGACCACTCAAACATTTCTGGTATTCTAAGCCAACAGACATGGGCTGACAGATAAAGACAGAAGAGCAGGAGAGATGAGCAGAACATATGCCCACACCATGAATCCCTTTAGCGTAGTGGTGTAAAGTTGTATTTATAGACCGGTGAAAGTGTGGTTCCAAAGCTTTTAAATGGATGCTGAGTTACTTCCAAGAGAGAAAAAGATAAAGGCTAGAGAGGGAGGAGATACTGGGCAGAAGAATTGCTTGACACACACACCACACAAACACACGCACAGACTCAGTGATCTGAGAGCTATTGATTACACAGAATGGAATATGGGTTGGACCTTTGATTTTGGGGAGGATATAAACAGGAAGAGAACGTGAGAGGAAAAAAGTGATACACTAACTCACTCTGACTTAAAGGATAACTTTCATTTTTTACAACCTAGACCTTATTTCTAGCATTAAATATGACCATTTACTCACCCAGACAACTTTGGTGGCATTTGGAGTCGTTTTGAAGAAATTAGCCCCAGAGGAGTGGCGTATATAATGCAAGTACTCGGGGGCATCCATGCGCAGCCTCTATATAACGCATAATCTGCGGCGAAACTCGTTCATATTCCAATATTTTGTTATGATATGCTGGTGCTATTCCCCTCTGAGCCCGTGGTGGCATGTTATCAACATCCGGCGTCTCTAGACAACTACCTCTGACGTGGATGACGTCATTACCGAACGCCGGGCACTGCGAGCAGCCAGCCACAACACGGCTGACTCTGCAGCGGTTGGCTACGAATACGCAATAACGAACCATAGCTGTGCCAAACTACAGCTAAACCAGCCGACCGCCGGCTCAGAGGGGAATAGCACCAGCATATTATAATGGTTCATTATTGCGTATCCACGTCATCCACGTCAGAGGTAGTTGTCTAGAGACGCCGGATGTTGATAACATGCCACCACGGGCTCAGAGGGGAATAGCACCAGCATATCATAGCAAAATATTGGAATATGAACGAGTTTCGCCGCAGATTATGCGTTATATAGAGGCTGCGCATGGATGCCCCGAGTACTCGCATTATACGGATATACGCGCCGCTCCTCTGGGGCTAATTTCTTCAAAACGACTCCAAATGCCACCAAAGTTGTCTGGGTGAGTAAATGGTCGTATTTAATGCTACAAATAAAGTCCAGGTTGTAAAAAACGAAAGTTATCCTTTAATAACTGTATTAACTGTCCCCATTCTATAATCATGCAGTCATTACTTTATTTTCCAACACTGCTGTTCTCTGCCAGAGCCAATTGTTCTGTCATGTTTCAACAGAATCTACATGGAACTTAATATAACAGAGATCTATGTGTTAAAGCCAGACCAGAAGGTCCAAGGTTTAAAAATCACTGTGGCTGCCCAGTGCTCCTAATACTTAAGATGGGTTAAATGCAGAGAATTAACATCCCTATTGGGATCAGTAAAGGGAGACTTAACTTTAACTTATTGGTCCGTACAATGCAAGAGAGAGAGAGAGAGAGAGGGATGACCCAGGCTGTGAGAGAAGAGCACAGGGGAGCTGAGTCAGTCACTCATGGACTGCACAAGGCGTGAGAGCTGAAATGACAAGTTGATAAGTCAACTGACAGAAAATTAATCAGCAACTATTTTGGTAATTGATAAAGTGTTACAATCGCTGGTTCCAGCTCCTCAGACGGGTTGTGGTTTGTTGGTCGTATAAACAGCATTTGAACATGTCAGTGTTGGGCTCTGGGAAATCATAATTGACATTTTTGATGACTTTGTGATGTTTTATAGACATAACAAACAATACACTGAATTTCAGGAAGATAATCAGCAGACTAACATAACAACAATAATGGCTAGTTGCAGCCCTGCTGTGCATTATAAAATGCATGGTTAGCAGTCTCTCCAGTTGTTTGCTATACGTCACTGAATCTTGTCCCCATGTTTGACCACTAAGGTATCTCTTCAATAATGTTCTTCTCTTGCTGTCTTTGTCTCTGTCAGACTTCACTAGCTGTAAAGAAATGCTGAATCCCGAGAAAAACAAAAAACAAAGCTAGTAGGCTGCATATTTTTACATAATTATTTCACTACTGAGTAAGAAAGGTCAAAGTTGCCATTATCATTGTGACTTTGATGACTTTTACCGCCATGGGAGGGGGAACTGTCTCTGAATAGAAGCTGCTTGCTCCAGTGAACAACACTGTTTCCACCCTGCAGTCACTTTTTAGGAAAAATACTTTTGACATGAACGTACAGTACAGGACAACACAAATGCATATAGAACTGCCGTCCCCTGAGGGTGTCACTCACTCACACACACACACACACACACACACACACACACACACACACACACACACACACACACACACACGCACAGCAATGTAAATGACATTAAATCATGCCTGGGCAGGCTAATGACTTTTGCATGTGTAGCCTGGTTTTTGGACAGCATACAGAATGTAGACCACCACTGGATTATTCCTTTTCCTCATCCTGATATCACTCCTCATGGTGCACTCAGTCAATTAATAGCGATATCTATATTAAAGATTTCATTATAGATTATCACCGAAAACAGTGTTTGGCACCGAAAAGGGAACTGCAGACATTGTTATCTGTGATAATGACAAGGATGAGTGTGTTTGAGTGTTTGCAGCATAGAAAACTACAGAGTACTGACAAGCTGTATTATTCAGCATCACACACACACACACACACACACACTCCACCCCTCCCTCTGTCGGAGACTGTTCTGTTTTCAGGAGCCTGCGGTAACTGCTGCATGCAGTGTGCAAAAAAGAGTCACAGCATTGACCAGTAGCATTAACTAAGGCACTTGTATTGATAAGACAGTGGCTTGACGCTAAAGAAGATGGTGTGGGGGTCTTTTATGCATTTTGGGGGAAACTGTAGAATGAAGGATAGGAAACCAAGGCGCGACTGAAACATCTAAAGACTAACACAGAGTGAGAGAGATGCAGATAAGTGGGTAAGTATGCAGGCGAGCGGGTGCCATATTGATCCCTTGCTGTATTAACTCAAGTTCAATACCCTAACATTAGCCATTTACACTGCCATGTGGTTCACTACAGAAATTAAAGCCATCAAACAGGGTCACAGGGCACAGAAAACTAGAGTTCGTCCATGTAGTAGCACAGTGGCTTGAAAATATAAGGGGCGGCTGACAATGTAATGAATCTGCTACTCTGATTTTAACAGGAAACATATTTCAGTTCTATGAGTGCACGCTGTAAAACATGTCTATGTTGCATGTATGTTTTTTACAGTGTCAGTCAGAGGGAGGTTGTTCTACTGTCCTGCTTCATACTGTAGCTGTCGCTGAGTCTCTCCCTCGCCCACACGAGTTAGACATCTCTCCATATTTTCATCCGGCACTTGTGACTTCAATAGACCCTGCAGCAACATGATGCAACATGATACAACCTGGCCACAGCATAAAAGGGCTCTGAATCGATAGAGGAAAAAGCCCTGTCATTATTTAGCCCAGAGAAGAAGAAGATAAACCAGAGGACTTCACACTGGCAGTGCAGACGCTCCAAGGCGCATCTTAAATCAACACAGACCAGATTGTAGACTATTTTGTGTTTTAGCCTTTCGTGAAGCGTGCTGGCCTTTCAACCGCTGTCGTCAACAAAAGATAGAATACAGAAAAAAGCCAGCAATGGAGAAATAACAGTACGCACCAGCACCAGGAGGAACTATATATGTTCATCAAAATCAATATGGCTGAAGTAGCTTTACATTATTACCCTGTACAAAGTTCAATGATGCTAAATAATCAAATGCAATGCAAGATGCTGAATCAATATGTGTAGTAAAGAATGGAGAACGATGCCATCAGGTCTGACATTTAGCTTCAATTAGTTCTAAACAAGCGCACAAGTCAGACTGCCTGCTATTAGTGGCCACTAGCACTATGCACTTGATCTGTTAGATACTGCGGTCTGTCAGTGTAATAGGCCAAAGCACAAAAGCAATACTCTGGTCCAGTGTCCATTAAACTACTCCGTCTGACATCTTAATGTCATGTGTGTGCGTAGAGGAAGTGACTGTGTCAGTTTTCTAATGGAGGCCAAGTGGGCACATGCATACCACTGTCACAAAGGCAGGTGATGTAAATCAGAAACAGAGTGTATGTGTATTGTGTTAAATGGGTCAGCACATGCAGAGCATCTGCACACGCACGCGCACACGCACACACATGCAAACACAAAGACACACACAGAGACACAGAGAGAGAGAGAGCAAGCGAGCAGTGGCTTCAGGCAGTACTTGCTCTTCTCAGAATAGAGCTCTCTGCTTTCTATGGAATAAAAACACACATTACATGCGTGTGTGAGTACACACACACTCACACTAACACGCCGTACTCGTACTATAACCTTCATCACGAAACACTTTACCTTTTTACCTTCCTCTAATAGCTACAACTGCAGAGCTTTACAAAGCAAAACCTCACAAAATATCTTCACTTTGGGTAAAAACGTCATCTACTTTCTTCACGCATTCGTCCGCACACACACACACACACACACACACACACACACACACACACAACCGAGTGTGGTCTGACCACGTGACACCTGTCCTATCAGTTCATTGGCTGGTTGGCCTGTTCTGCTCCACAGGCCACAACATAATAGGAAGTGTGCATCAATCTTTAATGTGACATTTAAGACAGATACACAAGCAGGCACGCATGTGCAAACACACGAAAAACACACGCGCGTCCGCTCACACACAGGGCGGATGCTGTTTGACTTAATTGACCGCATGTAAATGTTGATAGGAATATGTTCGCACTCCTTCCAAGATGTCTGCCATGATGAGAAGTAACAAAGTGCTGTGATTCTCTCTCTCTCTCTCCATCTTTTCCTGCTCTCTCATCGTTTTTGACTTTCTGACTGGACACTTTTCCTCGCCACTTCAGTCGTGTTTGTCTTGCAGTGTGCATTATTCAATCATTTTGATGGGTTTTCTTTTTGTCTAAGCCTCTGTTTGAATTCCTCACCTCAAACTTCCCCTCCCTTATCTCTCTCTGTCTTCCTCGCTCTTTCTCTTTCTGTCTTTTCTCATGTTCTCTGCTCTCTTCAGTCTTCTCTACTTGTGCTATTTATCCTGTTTTATGCTGGATCTCTACCTGCAGACCTTTGCTTCTCCACGCTTGTTTCAACTGGTAGATTACCATGCATACGATGCATTTGATCTCACCTCTAGATGTGGTTCCAATGTCTTGGGATGTTTGGGAACTGTTTTTTCCCATTGCCTCTAAATTAGAAGTAAGATATAATACATACACTAATGAGGCATCCTCTGATATATGAGGAGGAGTTTTTTTTTGCAGTTATTTCCATGTCATCTTGGGGTGTCTTCTCATGCTCATAACATGGTCACTGACCAAAGACAAAGTAGTGAGTCTGTTCTGGCAGTTAATGTGTTTAATTCTAGTTTGGTTTTGTTGCACCAGACGTAAAGCAGAAGCATTATTGCTATGGTTACCCACTCATTCAGAATAGTGGTTAAACTGTTGACCTGAACAATGTTTGACGTGTCCTAATATATGATTTTACCAACCACCTGCCAGCCAGTCAGAAGCAATTACTGGCCCTGACTGTGGCATGAATAAAATTTGTGGACTGGAGTTGGTGTGCAGCCATTACTCTTTCTGACACATCCTGCCGCCTTTGATGTCAGTACATTTTAGTATCTTAAAATGACCCAACTGAAACACAATGCCAGCCAGTTAACAGAAGCCACAGAAACCCAAAGGCAGCCAAGCTTTTGTGCGACTTTTCCTGGATGAATATTAGAACATGACTCACTGACATAAACATAATTCAATAGTATTTTCAGATGAGCGAACTTTGTGCTTTTTCCCATTAAAATACACTGTTGGCATATGACAGCTAAGAATGATATTTAATATGAATTCCTGTTGTCAAATGGTCAGCGCATTCACTACATCTGTAGTTAGAGCCTATAAGAGTGAGTGGTGTACATAAAGTGGATGTAGTGCACACAGTGACATAGATATATGACTCCATCCGTCATTCTGCTTCATCTCTCTTCATGTCACTGTGTAATTTGCATTGGATGTATGGTGCACAATTAACCCTCCCACACCCCTCAGCACCCAACATAAATCAGGTTTACTACTTGCAATGGTGATTGACTGTGTGTCATAATAGCTAGTGTATGAATACATTCTGCATTGAGAAGATTAGAAATAAAGAGTGGTGTGTGTGTGTGTGTGTGTGTGTGTGTTGAGAGCATGTTTTTTCATAGTGGGTGGATTAAGGAGGCTAATGAGTGATGTATTGATCTGGACTTGGAAGTTCACGACTCAGCTGGGCAGATGAAGTATCAACACACACACACACACACACACACACACACGCACGCACACTCTTACTATCGTGCTGAGTCAGTGATATGGTTCTTCTGGGGGTGTAATGTAATGTAATGTCATTTATTTATTTCAACAGGGACAGCGCACAATAAGACATTAATCCTGTACAACAAGAGAATATGCATTGTGCCAGGTTATAGCAACTTGCTTATTTCCACCTGTAGTCCCTGGGCAGGTTGATGGAATAATACCTGCTAAACAAATGCCACCAAATTCAGAACACACACCCTGTTTTGTCTTATTGCTTACTGTAAACACACACCTACACTTGCCCACAGCCAACACAAGGATGGTTAAATGTGCACAAACTCAGTTTATCCGTTTATTTAAGCCCACTCTGCTTGGCTCTCAAGGAGCTGCAGCATTTATTTGGTGACAAACTGTAGCTCGCACACACCGAGCTGCTCCACTCTGCTGCCTTCTGAGAGTATTTACATATAGCTTTCTTCTGCCCTGCGTTTTGTTGACTGAAACGTGTGCTCATGACTGACAATGACAACATCGACTTGACATATGAAGTGATCCCATAAAGCAAACTGACTTAAGTTAAGTTTGTTATTGTACTTTCTGCCTTTTTGAAGGGATGAATTTCTCAAATATACTGAAGACGCTCAAATTTGGTCAGTTAGATAGTCAAATTGATTTCAGCAACTGTTCGATTATTCGCCGACATCTGACACACACACACACACACAAACACATGACAGCAGATTCTGTACGTACTATTGCGCTGAATCGTTGAGCTGGTACTCTCGGGCGCGGCTGAAACACTCCTGGATGCCTGAGTCGGACCACAGACGCATCATGGCAGACAGCAGCTCGGCGGAGTAAGGCTCTGTGTCCTCCATACGACTGACCACGTCACACACCATCTTAGCATCCGCCTGGAGGAACCACAAGAAGGGTGGAGAAGGAGGTTAGTATTCTTAGAGGCCTGAGGAGCAGCAGTGTCTTCAGAATGACTCCAAAAAGTGTTGCCATTACATCATCACTCAAATTCAGACACTAGCATAATAATAATAAAGAAGCATAACCATTGCAGAGAGAGTACACTACAGTATGATAAACACTGTGTGCTAATGGACAGTGTATGTGTGATGTATGTATGTGTGCCACTATTACATATGGCAGAAGAGCAATAAACAAATCACCTGGAGGAGGGAGGGTTAACATGGATGGAGGATGAAAAGGAAAGAAGAGGTCAGAGGTAACAGGAGACGACAGGAGAAAAGAAAAGGATTAAGGGGAGAGAGAAAAGAATGAGAACATTTCAGCTCCCTCTGGTCCATTTACTCTGTGGGTCAAAAGCCTTCACAAAGGCATAATTTCAAATCAATGTGTCACAATTGGCACAATTAAACAGAGGGCATCAGGATCCATCCCTAGAAAATAATAATGCTAACAATGATGCAACAATCTGCTATATGACATATATATTCAAAGACTCTGGGGGGATTTTAAAACTTCACTAAATCGGTTTTTGTAGCTCAGTAATCTTCTACTTTATATGAGGCTAAATACTACATATTTATGTGTCCATTATTCTTGCTGTCATCACCACCATCATCCCTCGATTGGTCTGAAATTGTCATCCGAAAGAGGGAACAAATCTTTTCGTTACATCTACACACATTTCCGTGAGGGGAAAATAGCCATATCACCATATCACCATATCATAACCTCATCAAGGCTGAGGCTTTCTATCATTTTTTTTAGATTAGAGAGATTTTCCCATGCATCTTGACCTGGACATATGTTAACTATAACCTGTCAGCTCCAATAGCACGCTGTGCTATCACTAGCAAGCCAGAAGGCTGAACAGCTGGACTGAGGCATGGCTACTATCTTTAGCTGGTACTTGCCAACTGTCTTGCAAATCTCGTGTGTGTGTGTGTGTGTGTATGTGTGTATGCATACGTGCTGTTGTGAACTGATTTCAACCTACAACTTTTGGAAAAAACAATACCACAGGGAAAGGGGTGTGTGACTTTTCTGAGGTGTGATCTCAAAGAATATGTTTGACCCATAATATACAATAACATAACTACAAAAAACAACAGTAGTAAAATAAAAATACAAAGTTTGTGGAGAGGCCTGAGGTCAAATTCTGTTTTAGTGTCATTACAGTGCAAAGTGGGCACACCTTCAAGATGATGCCCTGACAATAATGCTGGCTGCTGTTATGCAGCAGTGACCCGGCTCTGGTTCCCTCAGGGTCTTAAAACCCAAAGCTGTTCGGGTCAAATGATCGTAACAGTCCTGTCAGTAAGCTGCCTGCTCTGGTTCACGTCAGGCTATTTCATACATTTATTGCCCGATATAAACAAACTATCAGCCGTACAATTCCTATTATGACATTAATGTTATAGACAAGGATGGCAATTATTCAATGAGATGATTTAGATGGAACTCAATCTTCTAACTGCAAATACGAGTGTCACGGGATGATTTCTAAAACATTATATTTCTTTTGTTTAATAAGATGTGTCATTGTGTTTATGGAAAATCTTGCTAGTCACTTGGCTATGGATAAACGAGCTGCAGTGATCTCACTTAGATTCCGCTGCTGGTACCAGCATCTCGTCTGAATCCAGCAGCTGATCCCCAACCCCCTTCTCTGCTTTCCTCTCTGCTCTTATTGATTCCTTTTCCGAGCAGTTACCTCCTACACGGTCATCTTGCCCACACTAATGACGGCAGCACACTGAGGCCCTGACCTTTGCACTCCTAATGTTTGGTGGCTTCTACCCCTCCAACTGTACCAGACAGCAAAATTACAGAATCAGTCTTTTCTTATTGAATAATATCAACATGCTCGGTTTGATTGAAAATACATTCCTGACTTGTCAGAATATCTAGAAGTCGCCTTATTACAAGGGAAGATATTAATACAAAATCTTAAAATGGATTTGCCTTATTTCATTGTAAATACAGCATTTACTGGTGGTTATTGGTGGTACTGTATACAGATGTGTCAAATAACAGCCTTGTGCGGTGAAAATGGTGAACATGACACAATTTTGTAGATAATAAAGCTTGCTGATAAAATTGTAATGAATTCCATTGAAGACATTAAACCACCTACTGCTTCAAATATTTTGTGTGGTATAGAATTCAATAGTAATTCCGGCGATTCTAAATATATTTCTGTATCCGTCTGACCTTTAATGAGATATTTAAAGTCAAGGTAAAATGAAAAAATGTCCTTTGAACCCTTTTAGATCACATCCCGTCAGGTCTGTGATCGAGTAGAGGTTTGCATCCAAATCTCGATCATTATAATTATCCAATGTTCAAATCAAATTTCTTTCAACTTTACTTCCTGCTTGCTTATCTCATCTGAAATACGTCAGGATGCGGAAGCTAGATGCTCCCAAAATGCTGTTTCACCTTCAATGAATGAAACATCCATTGCACCTGTTTGAGAGGCTGACTATATAATACCAAACTCAGAGTCACTTTAAAATCACTGAATCAGCAAGCGTGGAATATGACCACATCTGCTGTATGTAATGCAAAAAAATCAAACGTACAAATAATGAACCAACAGAGATAAATTCTATAAATGGGATATTTGTATTACTGTGCAGAAATCTTCGAGTCAGCAAAATGAAACAGAAAACAGAGTGGACACAGTTTAGCATCATCTATCCAACTAAATCCCACTGAAATCAAATAGCCTCTGCAACACTACACCTGGCTAACTCTGTCACTGGAACAATGTATCATCACTTCTGGTGCCCTGAAGAATTGCATTTCTTTTAAACAAATGAAACAGTATACCGTCAGGGTGAGTGTTGTTATTCCCTTATCGTAATTTTATCCAGACATTCTAATTAAATTGCACAGCACTCAGGCTGAAACGGAAGTAACTGAAGGCATCATCTGTTTGAGTTGCCACATCCCCCTGAAAATCAAAGCATGCCACACAGTCAGGACGAGATAATAAAAGTCTGCATGAAGTTGGAGATTTGACTGATTATGCGCAGACTTTTCCAGCAGCAGCCTGATTAAAACTCAGCCGGTTTGACACACTCACACCTTGGAATCCACCAGCGTAGCTTCATTACATTTCACTTCCTGAAGGATTTCACCAAGGTGCTGGGTTAACCCACATCCACTTAGAAAGTTCAGAAAGCAAGTAGGGTCAACATAGACTTCTCCATCGCACAGGGAAGTGATTTCACAACGATGCTTAATGATGAAATGTTACTTTTACAGGATGTTACAACATAGCAACTCCAAGCTTCAAAAAGGCTTGATTAATTTGGCCAAGTTTAAAAGATGGAGGCTTTGCTATGATCATGAAAGAGTGGGAAAGGCATGTCTGTCTCTTTCTGTCTTTTTCTTATTATGCATCTATTCTACTTGATTTTCCATATTTTTAACCCCTCCTCTGTTTCCTTTTCTTCTTCTCTTTCTCGTTCGCTGTCTCGTCTCGACATTTCTGGACCAAAGTCATGGCTTTCCTTTCAGACACAGTAGCACTATCTCTGTGGACAGTAGAAATCTTTACTTCATGTTCTGATTAAAGCTTTTCGTCAGACTTGAAATTTTACATCTACAATATGTAAATGAACTTCTGTGCTTGCCCGCTCAGTGCAGTTCGTTTGGGCTGGTGTAAAAGCTGTCAGTCACAATCTGGTGCAGACCAATTAACTGGACTGAGAACCTCTATTTTCAGCGCTTCCATGCACACTCAGGTGTGGTTCAGTTGTGGTGTGCAAGCGAGACCAAACAACCGCAGGACGGTGTGACAAAAGATACGTGATTTCAGCATTATTCAAAAGCTGAACTACTACTTGAATTGTTAAGAAAGAAATCTCCTGATGTGTTTAAGCAATGCGTGACCTGAATCATTTACAGGTAACCACGTGATCAGTCACAAACTTAAAAGGAGTTAAACCACAGTTTCCCGTTATCAAGACTAAGTGTTTACAGCCATGTTAGTGGCTGTGAAGCTGTACAGAGGTGCTTTAAGTTAGCATGCTAACATTTGCTAATTAGCACTGAACACAATGCACAGCCGTAGACTAAAGGGAATGTCATTTGCTTTGCAGGTATTTACAGACCAAAATACTGGACAAAATAAAAATATGACACCGTGATGGTGCTAGATGAAAGGTCAAGGGATGGAAGTAATTACAGTTCATCCTCTGGGGACCAGGACCAGGTGTGTGCACCAAATGTCACAGCAATCAGTCTCATGGTGCCGCTACAGCTAAAGGGTCCAATCAATGACTTGGCTGTCAGTCTTCCTCAAGGTTACATCTATTGTTTGTGGAGTCGGTGTGGACAGGAAGTGGACCATAGTCTTCTACTGGGACTGTTTGTGCAGCATGCTGGAAATAACAGCAGATCATCATGATGTGAAGTGAGGCGCTGCTGCACACTTCAACCAGACCAGGCATTTCCTTTACTATTCATTTACTCTCTTTATCAGGGGCAGTTTGCTCCTGTTCATCACTATCTGCATCCAAGCATACCAACTCTGCATCTCTTTGACCTCATCCAGTCAGCCAGTCTCTCTCTCAGCCATTAGCCATCCGTCCATCATCATCATCTCTGTCATAGTCTCTTTGCATCTCACCTCTATCTGCACTCCTCTCTCTACAGTGTTTTCAAAACAGCCTGTCCTTCATCTCCCCTTCCATCTGCGCTCATGACCATGTTTGTTTTCTTCTTCTTCATTTGTCCTCCACTGACGTCATGTTTGTTTTCTTTCGTTCTTCTTCCTTTCCTGTTTTTTCATTTCCCCCCTGTATTTTTGTCCATCCTGTCTCTTTGACACTTCACACCAGCCGTCCCTCTCTCATTAATCCTATCTCACTTCCTTTTGTAACTCTTCCTCCTCTCCCCCTCTCTCTCTGTTCTGCTCCACTCTCCCTTTCTCACCTCTATGAAACTGCCATGAGCTTCACTGTGTTAAACCATTTTTAACTCTGTCACCAAGGTGTGTGTGCAACATGTGACAAGATTTTTTTCAACATTGGTCCAATCGATTTGCTTGTGTTTATTTATTCATGTTTATGATTGTAGGTTTTTATATATCCCAGGATGTTTATTGTATAAGGTAGGTATTTATATATCACTTTTTTCTGGACTGAAAGGCTCCACCCATGTGATGCAAGTGTGGGACCAGCAGTTCAAGCACACACACACATGCACTGACATGCACACGCACACACACACATGCACAAGCACACACACACACACACACACACTGAGTCGTGTTCCCATAATTCTTGAGGACATTATATAGACTTACATTAATTTCCTGGAGACATACCCTAACCGTAACCACAACCACTACTTGCCCAACCCTAACCCAAGTCTTCACTCTAAAATCTAGTGATTTACATGATGGGGACTTGCCTCCTCTCCCCATAAAGATGGCGATTGCCCACAATGTGACTGTGTAACCAGATTTATGTCCCCACAACATGAGTAATACATGGCCACACAAACGCATACCCGATGAACGCATATTTAACCTTTATTTACCATGAGAAAATTGATGGCGCATATGCGGTCATTTGCAGCAGTGCTTCATACTGTTCGTTGAAATTCCTCACAGTCTTACTGTTAACTAACACAGTGTTACTCAGTACTTTACACAAACACACACACACACACACACACACACACACACACACACACACACACACAGATAGATAAATAGTAAGATTTAACTGAGTGAGAAGCCAAAGAATAATTGCTGCTGGTGAAAGCTTGTGAAATACTTCGTTACTTAGTCCTGAATAGGAATAACTCAAGTTATACTGTTTGAAAATCACATTTATAGCACATTTTGCACTTAAAGCACTGGCTTGTTTAAAGTCTCACTATCGACAACAGATATGTTGATCATCCTTTTTATACAACAATACTGATCAAACATCAGGTCTCAGAAATGAAACACTATTCTCGTATATTAACATTATCATAGAAAGTATGACAACCAATTTAATCCTAACATGTAATCTGCTAGATGATATTAATTTTTATAAATGAAGAAATAATATTCCTACTACTGAAAGAACCTCTGACTTCACTGTGGCCGCCCCACTCCTAAAAAACAAACCTACAGGGCGTAGGCATGACGGTAGCAACTAGCTTGTAAACGTCTCACAGGCAGATACTTTTCTCAGGGACTCAAAGACCAAACCTCCAAATAAATGCTATGCTTATAAATGCTGACGTCTGCTGGATGTGTACAAGGCAATCATCTGCTAGCATGTGAGCTATAAGATAATACGTTGGGGACGTGCGTCTGTCAGCTTGTTTGGGAGTTTTGAGAGACGTAAGTTATGAAAATGTTGTACTGTCTTGGCGAGCTGAGGTAGAATCAAAGCAGGAATAAGCAGTCACACACACATACTGGACGATACATCACATGTCTGTTCCATCACATACGGGACGCTACAGTTATTTTATGTTGCTTGAGTGAGAATGATGGATTTCCCTTTTAGTGTGAGACATGGAGACTGGTAGCTACAGTACAGGGCCAGTCTGAGGCCTCCTCATTACAATGACCTTTTGAATCTCTGAACTCTGTCGGACACACACACACAAACACTTTCTCTCTCTCTCACACACACACACACACACACACACACACACACAGTGAGAGGGTGTTCATGTGCAACAGTTTCTCTGTGAGAAAAGGATTGTCTATAAATGAGCATGTGTGTGTGTGTGTGTGTGTGTCTGCGCACGTGTGTGAGTAAGAGTAAATATTTCATTTTGGGGATTTTAGTCTTAAATCTTTAGTCTTTATATTTACTTCAGCAACCTTCTCTTTTTTTGCTATGCTGTGATGTTTTTATGCAGTTTTAGTGCTAGCATCTATGAAAATTGAATGTAGAATTGTTTGTAGTGATACTTTGACTTCTTTATTTAATGAACTGAATTTGTTTTGATTAAATTCATGTTTCAATTAGCATTCAATAACAAGTTTTCTTTTGTTTAGTTTCCCAACTAGAGTATTTCATCTTTCCGTTTGGCGTACTTTGACTTTAAGCTGATGAGCACTGCCTTGCTGAAAGAATGCTTGTCGGTGTTCCAGTCATTCACGTCTAGCGACAGATTGGCTATTGCCTGCTCTACATCACTGCTTGGACAGTGAATAGACAATCATCAGTGCCATCATCATCCCTCCCACGTCTTGTGCATCTGTTCCTTTCTCTCCTGCCTTAGCTCTCGCCCTCCATTCACTAGTCAATCTGAGCACTTGGGCACCTTCTGTAGGATCTTTCACATCTCTGTTATTGTCTCAGAAACATAGCCAATCATCTCTCTGCACAGCAAATCAACACCTATTCTGACTTTTGCCATTTACTGAAAGCTGTGCACTTTGAAAGTCAGGCTACACAGGCACAGGCTGCACTCACATCCTGTTTAATGTGCAACGTTACTCCACAAGACCTGGAATCTTACTGACTCTGCTCACACTCAGCGCTGGATAGGATGAGAGGAAACCTCAGGGGCATGGTCCCACTGAGGCTTTAAGCTTTAGCTGCACTCAACTTTGAGGTTTTCTCAAATAGGTATATCCTGTATATCTGCACTGTATAAAGAAAGGGTTGTATTTGAAATGTGTATAAATGTCATCACAGATGGTAGTATTGTTGAGGTGCATGTCCTCAGATTCTGTAAGCAGTTTTATTTAATCCACAGTTTCATTCAGTCCCTGCAGGGGAAGGATTGTGCAACATGATCTGCTTCACAATCACAATCGTTTATAAAAGATTGGAAACAAAAAAGCGTAAATGCAATGTGAGAATCAAAAGCTAACGTTTGGCCATGAATCAACACCACAGTCACATGACTTCACATCACCACCACTTAGCTTCCTACTACACTATACTCAACACACTTTACAATACTTTACTATAAACTGATGACTCTACAAGTTAGTGAATTTGAGATAGAAGAGTTTGCAAGAGTCCGAGTATACGTAGCACAACGAGGCTATAAAGGCAGACTAATGAGTAGATACGTTCAGGTGCTTAATGTCCCCGCCAGCCTCTGTAGTCTCATTTAGCCACTGGTTAGCAGCTGCCTCTGTGCAAAAGCTTCAAAATTCATGCGTGAGATATTTACTGACGTTAAAATATGTCAGTACTTGTCGCACAACACAACCAGTTCGGACCAAATTGGTGAACTAACCAACATCGCCATCCCTAGAGCGATGCTGCTAGCATGGCTAACTTGTTGGAGTCTATTTCACTTAGTTGCCGGTGATCATTGTGTGGATGGAAAGTGACATTCGCATGACTTCCAATATGACTGTTCAGACTGAGTTCACAGTGCAAAGCGGCCTAAATCAGAACTGAAAAACAGAATCCACTCATTCATGCTGTTCACACTGCAATGAAAAACATATCTGAGTCACATATGAGTAAAAAAAGACTTGTCACTAGTGCTCTCAGCCTGAACGTCCAAAACAACTTCCTGGCGTCTGCGCCTGTTAGTGAAAAATTGGTGGCATCAAATGAACATGTTTGTGTGCAGGTGGGAGGACAGGTGTGCTGAGACTGTTTATGCTCACTAGGTGGGCAAGTGCTATGCATTTATGCAAAAACCTGCTCAGACCACCTCACGCTGCAAATGCAGACGAAGGGCTTTAGTTGGCAGAGGGGCAGGCACGCAGACCTCTCCAAAATCACCACAGATTTCATTGTAAGGTTTTTTCCTCTTTCTGTTTGCTATGCTTTTTGCATGTACAGCAGATTAACATGTTAAAGGTAATTTTTAATGTGTAGATTTTTACAAATACAACCTGTGTGAGTGTAATGCAGTGACCCAGAGATCACCCCCACACTCACAGTCATCACACAGGACATCACACATCACGCAGGAACGATACGTCTTCATCTACAGTCTAAGAGGGGCTGTGCACAACACAGGGATTTACACAGTGCTACACAGCGATGGCAAAGCAGTGTGATGTCATTAATGATCTATTATAGTATCTAACAGCATATAATGTTTTGTGTTTTTCCAGGCATCAGACTGGAAAGCTTTTACTGGCAGATTTCAAGCTGAACAGTCAAAACGTTTGTGGTGATGCAGCCATTCTCGGGATGAGTCGTCCTAAGCTCCACCTAATCTGTCAGGACAGTTTGATTAAAAGCAAAAGTCTAACATCACAGTCAAAATATGTTTACCGTCATGTCAAGAGGATTATTAAAGTGAATTTTCTGTTTTGCCACTTCCAGCCATTACATTTGTGGTTGTGGCTTATGCAGCGGAAGCATATCCACATATTGAGTAACACAACAGAATGAGCCATCCTGTACTGTACGCTGCAAACAAGTGAAACATGTTGGTGGAAACATTTTAAAACAAGTCCACACATGTGGTGCTGTCTGTCTATACCCGACTCTGCAAAAAGAAAAAAACATCTGCTACCTGCAATTATCTCTAAATCAATTCCCCACCTGTTAATATAAAACCTGACCTGACCCATAATTAAATATAAACTCTGAGCTGCTGCTGGGGTGTGAAAACAAAAGCTCAATGTGCGAGACACTGCTGGGGTTCACAACGGCAAAAGATTGTAGATAAATGATTAAAATAAATAAAAATGCACCGATGCATGCAGACACTGGGACTTAAATTTCAGTTCACCTGCTGCTGCTTTTAAAGGGGATGAGAGGAGCTTATGTGATTGTTCAACCAATCCACCTGTTGGTTCTGTATTCGTTCTGCTGATAAAGTATTCAGCCTCTGTTCCATGTCGCGCCCAGCTGCAGCTGGTCTACGCTAACGCCTGTGGTCACCAAAATCGCAAACATTTTGCCCGTGCCTGGAGATTTTGCTTGCGCTTGAGACCTGCTTCAGGAAAATAAAGCCCAGCGTGTATGTATCTCACAGTTCTCAGTGTGACTCTTGGTCTTTTATGAAAACACTACGTGACAAACTCTGTTTTGTCAGATAAACTTGAAAGGGGCTAGGTGACTCATTTGCCCTCTGACACTGCAGTCAGCACCATCTTAGTCTCTTGTGACAATGTCCATGAGCCACATTTAAAGCCCAGTTCACAGCCTACGATTTGGCCTGCTGAGACACCATGGCACCCCGAACATGCTCTCTTCAAACATTAAGCTGAGCTCTCTCCATCTGTCGTCCTCTACTAGGCGCCGATCCCACTTGAAGGGATTTGATTTGATGTAAATGTGTTTCAGCGCCGGGTAAAGCTCTGTTCCAGCTTCCGCTCTGCTACTGATGCTCTGTCCTCTCTGTCAACAGCCACACAATGCCTCATATGGAACGAGAGAGTGTGTGTTCATCTGGGTGTGAGTGTGGGTATGAATGAGGGACGGTGAGAGAAGAAACTTGAGTCTGTTTTCTGCTGTTGTGTGTAAATGTGTGTGTGTGTGTGTGGGTGTGTATGTGTCCAGAGTGTGTTCCAGTTTAAAGCGCTGGGCAGTGGGCCACAGACACACTTAAAACCCACAGCCCAAGCCAAGGATACTGTCTAAACAGACATACTGGAAGACACAGGGTCAGTGTGTGTGTGAGTGTGTGTTACTCATGTTGTGGGGACATAAATTTGTTTACACAGTCACATGGTGGGGACTCGCCTTCCTTATGGGGATAAAACACAAGTGGCCATAATATAAATCACTACATCTTAGAGGTGTTTTAGAAGTTTTAGTGAAGACTTGGGTTAAGGTCAGGGTAAGGTTTGGGTTAAGGTTAGGGTTAGGTAAGTACAGGGTATGGTTAGTGTGTGTGTGTGCGTGTGTGTTAGTGTTGTCACAATGCCAAAATGTTTACTTTGATACCGATACCAAGTTTACTATGATGAAACTCCATAACGAAACAACACTTGAAACTGAAATGACACTGATTGGATAGTCTGTATCTCTGGGGTGCTTTTGGCTCAGCTGAAGGGTGGTGGTGAGGGTAGGCTTGACCTCTGTAATCAAAACAAGAGGTCCAATGAGAAACGTGGACAAACATATACTTCTTTGTTACTCCAGCAACCGAATCACTTTTTTGTTTATGACAAGGGCATAATGTTCATTATGAGCAATGTTATGTTTGCTGAATTTTCGGTGGCAGTGTGCCCCCTTGTTCTATGCAGTGATACGGTTGGCGAGTGTAGTTCTGTAGGAAGAAAGTAGTTCCAAAATGAAACCGTTCCCAACATCTAGAATATCTTCAGTAACCGCGTCATGACTTCTGGAAAGCGACAACATTGTTGAGTTTTTCAAAAGTACAATATGTTTTTTGGTGCACTGAACAACACAAGCAAGGTGCAAAGTAGTTCCATTATAGTGGGAATAAAGCAGACATCTCTGCAGCCGATATCTCCAGAACTCTGCAACTCGCACCAAAACAATCTAGATGGATAAACAGCACTACAGGTAAGAGGAGACGAACTGCAGTGTTGATTATGGGGTGAACTGGCCCCACTACAAAGACTACTAGAAACACTATAAAGACAAACCAAAACCTACGTATGAAAACACATGTTCAATAATCCCAAATGTCAAGTTCCACTGACTACATTTACATCATTGAGATGCACAAGAAAGTCAGGAAATCCAGTGTGTCATAAAACTGTATGTTTCACATGCTCTGTATCAACCTGATCACAGCAAAGCTGCCGTTTACATGCAGGTTGCCAGAAATCTGATTTGTCCACCACTGTAAACATGGTGGAGAAATCATGTTTCCTCAGCAGACAGTAGCTGTACAGGGCTTTTTAATCCCCTAACCCAGTAAAGGAAACCAGGTTTCTCCTTTGCATCATGTTTAGGAAATTAAGTTCTTGCAGGAAGCTGACAATAACCAGATTACTTGACTGCATGTAAATGCTCTAAATTGTACTAAACACTTCCCATCATGTTGACCACTTTGTCTAACATTTATGTAAGCAAAGCAGTTGTAAAGGAGATACATCTTATCTTGTATTAGGAAGCATGTTTTGCAATCATGGCCAGCTTTTTATGCTTTATCCCATTTGTTGTGCAGTCATTTATCAATGGCATTAATCATCTTCCATGAAATATTGACTTTAAGTTATTTTATTACAAGCCTGAGTAATTTGAGGCCATCTGCAGGAACAAATGAGTAATGTGCTTTGGCACAAGGTATAAGTTAATTACAAATCAACAAAATGAACTTGACTACTGAGTGTTGTAATTACACATAAACCAGTTACATAAAGTGTGATTTTCAGAAATAACAGAACTCAGGATGCCTTCATGGGCCAAATACTATCAAACATTCAACAATGTCAGTCAGCGGGTCCGGTTCAGTTCCAGGTAGTATTGTTGCCCTTTCGTTGCACTTATGGATCATGTGCTTTGTCCTCACTGACTCCACTAAAATATATCCCAAAGTCTTCTTAAATGTACAGTGTTGAGGGGAGAAAGGAAGGGCATTGGAGGAAAATAACAGAAAGAACCGGAGTGTCTGGCTCATCAAGGAGGGTAAAGTGGGTTCATCATAGAGCTGGACCGATAAACTGACCGGGCCGAAGATGAGTCTAAATTATAGCTACACCCTGAGGTTCAATTTAGATTGTCCGGAGATTCTCCACAGGGAAAGGACATCAATTTTAGGAACTCAAAGTCAATCCAATTTCAGATCCACAAAGGCCAGTGCTCTTAAGTACAACATGCCTGCTGAGCTGCCACACAGTCATGCACACGCTGCACTCAGATTGCTTTGTATGGTTGTGGGTTAGTTCGTACATTATATTTTATAACTGTTGATTAATAAAGTAAAACTGGTCAGAGTTAGCCAAGAAATCTCTTAAATTATCTGGTGTCCCCTGCCAGATGTTTGTGGCAGCATAAAATCACAATTGTTATGAAGTCGGCATGCATAAAGAAACACAAACAGCAAGTACAAGACAGCAAATGTGCATGAATAAAACACAGGCGAAAGAGAAACAACAGACAATCCAAAATGTTCATGTAAGGGGGTGTGTGTGTGTGTGTGTGTGTGTGTGTGTGTGTGTGTGAGCTGTTGACGTCACAGTGAGCATCAGCCATCAGATATCTCGTACAAAAAAAACAAAAAACAAAAAAACATGGCTGGCGTTCTCTAACAATCTGTTCCCGCTCCCCGTTCATTGGCTCTCTCTGCTCTCCCGCCCCATCCCTCCCCTGCTCTCTTCTATTTTTGGGGCTTGAGTTCTCTCTTTCAATCATCTTCTTCATCCTTTTTGTCAATCACACCTCCTCTCCTTGCCTGTCTTTCTTTCCCCTCTGGTCTCTCACAGTCTAACCTTTACCATTCCTCCTCCACACATACCTCACATGACAAAAAACCCCAATGGTCAACACACACACTCACACCAGTGCCTCTACATCTACTCCACTGCTTCTCTTCTCCACCTCTTTATTATTTCACCTCATTACCATCTCTTTCCTCTTCTCTCCTCCTCTGTCGTCTGCTGGCATGCCCCACCCTCCTGCTCCATCTCTCTTTTTTCGCTCTCTCTAACTCCTCTGCATCATGTGACTCTCAGCTGCAGTTGCCATGGTGACCAGCCTCATTTCCCAGGAATGCAATCTTGTCTCTGATTCTCTCTCTCTGTTGCCCTTCCCATCCATGCAGCCGCACCCTCCTCCTTCGCCTCCCTCAGCATCATCCTTCCCTTCTATCGATCTATCCCTCCATCCCTTTCTCTACTTTACCTCTCGAGCCTCCCTCTCGACTCCACCTCCCCATCCCCTCCCTTCTTCCTCCCACTTCTATTTTCCTCTCAATATACAAAGAGTTTCAATCATTTTCTGCTCCATTTCTGCATTTCAATCAATTCAGTTCAACTCATGTTACTGATATGGATGCACTGAGGTACACACACACACAGCCTCCTGTGTCTCTCTCTTGGTCTCTCCCACTCCCCCCCTCACTGTAGCAGTTGCTGAATAATGGAAGTGATAAAATATTAAATTGTTGTTCAGCCCTCCTGTAGACTGCCCCAATGGAGCCTGAAGACACACACAGACACAGACACACACATATGTATATGTATATCTGTGTGTGGCCCATGCCTTGCTCTGGTGGAGCTTCCGTCGCCACCCTCACAGGGCATCCTGCTACCACACCCAAACACGCACAGAGGAAGGAGGTGGCGGATATGGTGCACGTACAGTACGTGCTGTTATTTGAGTGGATCGTTAAAACACACTTAGTCAATAGCAGCCAGAGAGAGCGGTTAGAAAAAAAAAAAAATCAATCCTACTGTCCCCACCTCAACCCCGAGAGAGATGGACATGGAGAAAGAGACATGGAGAGCAGGAGGAGGAGGAGCTGCATGTGATCACTAGCGTGTACATGAGTGTGTTACAAAACATTATGTATGTAAAATCTTTAGAGCTTTGCACAGAGATGCAGAGCAGTATATTCATGAGGGTACTGCCAGTCTCCACCTACTACAAGTACAATATTGCAGTGACGACTAATCTCAGCAGCAAATGGTGGATGTGTGATCAGCTTCATGAGCATGTGTTCTCACCGTTTGGGCTCTGATGTCTCAGATTTTTAACTGAAGAGACATCAGCTTTGCTGGCCGTGTTTTTTTTCACAGTATATTTCATAGCTGCTTTGATGAGAGTCTCGGCTACTTGTTAGCTCATTCATTCTGTAGCCAGCTAATAGGTAGCTTCTAACTAGAGGATAATATTAATTTATTTCTTCATCTGTATTTCTTCATTTGTGTTTTTATCTGAGCTCTGCTCATTGTGTGAAGTTGAAAAAGATGATGTGCACCCATCAGGATTTAGTGACTCAATCAAATTACAGTAGAGGGGTTGTCTGTTCGTGGTGACAGTAAAATCTGATCAAACCACACCCACACAGTCCAGATGAGGACGAGAGGCTCTGAATTTTTGGCTGCTGACTTGTGACCCTTATCATGCCATGGTCTGGATGAATACTGGATTCTGATTGGCAGCACAGTGTCCATTAATTTCTGACAACTGACACCTACTAGATAGTTCCATTCAAACTGTCTGTCCACTGTTCTAAATGAATGTGCTGCCTACATAGTATCAGCCTGTGTCTATAATGAGTGATCATTGCAACAGGGAGGCAGTCAAAGCCATATCAACCATGCAACAGCTAATTCCATCAATTGGCTTCAACATTTCTTTGAACCTATCTGGAGAAAATGAAAGCTTTGATGACAGATATGCAGCTGAAGACAGTGTGCTCCGTCAGTGTCATCATCATCATCATCATCCTCTCAACACTGTAGGATGGCGAATGTGACACACAAGCTGCAAGAAGGACACTGGCCCTCTGAACTTACTGATACATTGCATCACATAAGCACTGTGCATGTTGATGTGGCCACACAAGAATTTGGACTTGTGATATTGAAAAATCTTTCAGAAAGCTGGTTTCATTTTCTTCCTACGAACACAAAGACGAGTAAAAAAAAAAAAAAATTATAAGAGCAAAGTTAGTAGCTATGCAGGGTAATGTTGCTATGGAGATGACATTCTGGTCCGGTCTGTCATACCTGCACATATGCGCTAAAACACATGCACACACACCAATTACAATATTCTGAATTTAAAGGCTCCTTCAGAGCTGTTGTGCATTTTAAACAAAGGCGTGCAATGCTTCATTTAATTCCATCTTAAATGTGTGCGTGTATGCCCATCCACACACCTGCATCAGCAACACACTCACCAAGATACAAGCTGCATCCCACACACCAACCAATCACATCTGTGGCAGCTGTGTGCACAGACACAATCAAACATTAACTGAGAATATCAAAGGAACGGTTTTACCTGCAGTTCTCTGAATCAGTGGAATTAGTGGTCGACATTGCATCAGAAATGGGTTTGTACACTTGGGACGTTAAGGCAGGACCAATAGAAGGCATGAATACACTCCATGAAAACACCTACACACACACCCACATACACATCAGGACCTCCATCTGTCTTGGTCAACAGCCATTCTTAAAAAAGACTTACAGCAGCCATTTCTCTCTCTGAGAGTCTGCCTCTACCTGTCCTGGCCTGGCACTTCTTATTACAGATCTCTCTGCTTCACGCTTTCCCATCCTTTCAAGCTCCCTTAAGAGTGGTTGAAAAATAATTTCCTTTATTCTATTTTACTTTTTCCATTTTATAGCATGCATCGCTTATTTATTCTGTTTTCCCCCAGTGACTCTGCTGTGCTAAGGCAACCCGATTTCTCCACAGGGATCAATACATCTTAAGATTCTCTCCATATCGGTTTCTGTGTTTTCCCACCTCAGGTTTTCCGTCATTTTCAACCAAACTCCCTTCCCCCTTTTCCTCGCTTTAACTGTCACCCTTTGTGCTCTGAGCTCTCTCTCCTCTCGGTTTCTCTCTCGCTGTGTCTTAGGAGTATCAGCCTCTCATCCATACTGCCTCTCTGTCACTCACTGCCTCTTTCTTCTCACACTTCATCTATACTTAGATCCAACAGCGAGCTGTCAGCCCCTCCTCTTTCCAAACATACCTCGTCCTCAGAGTCTACTGGTGAAGCGCGCGCGCACGCACGCACACACACACACACACACACACACACAAGGGTGACGCTCATCGACATACAGTGAATATTAAATGAAGCATTAAGAGAATTATTTTTGATTGAACCTTGGACAATCAGGACGTGATTAGGATCAAATGTAACCCAGCACACCTCATGGATTATCAATAATATAACACTGATAATCTTTATTAATAGATTCTCATCTTTCTGTCAGCACATTCGAGACTATGAGAGCTACTATATAAAGCAAAGATACACGAATGAATAAGAGCTGTAATATTAAGGATAACCACTGGCTCCTGTGTTTGGGTGTTGGCTCTCTGGCAGTTTAGCAGGCTAATTATACACATTACAGACGTGTGTATTGCTGCCTGTGTGTGTATATTTGTGCCACGCTGTCATCCAGGCCAGCCATCAGCAGCGTGGATTCTTTAATTACGATGTTTATCACCTGCATTGTGCCAAAGTTTGACAGTACTGCAAGCCATTTGGTTCCTGTAGCGCTTGAGAAAGGACGATGTTTGCATTCTTAAGGGAAGCATATTCCAGGCATGACACAGAAACACTGGGATGTGCTTGTTTTGGATATTTCTGGGTAGGATATTAAGAGAGCTTTGCTTGGTGACATTAACCAGGCATCTCCATCTCCAAGATCTTTCTGTGCTGTCACCGTACAGAGTGTAATGAAGATGGAATGAGGATTAGAAACTGAGATCTCAGGACCAGATTCTCTCCTGAAAAACAGTGACCTGCTCCATCCAGATGAGGAGGCAGCAGCTGACATATGTGGAGTTATTTTGCGGCTTTATCCCTTACTGAGGATAACAAGGTTAGTCAGATCAGCCAGCAGTTCGGTGCACTGGCTGCTTTCAATTTCCCACTCAATCCTCACTGAGTGACAGAAGAGTTTAGGAGGTGGAACTGTAGGTACGACACCACTCCACAGTGACTGGAGACAGCTCAGGTGGTTTAAGGTTAAGAATGGAAAAGGACTACATCTCCCAGCAGGCCTGGGAGAGCTCGGGGAGCACAGAAGGAGCTGCTCAGGGAAACTGGGCTGCTCTGCATCTCCTGCTCGAAGTTGTTCGACGTTGATGGAATAAATGGAGGTTATTGTAAAATAGGATCAGTTTTACAACCTAAAAATATACTTTGACGAGTAGTTTGAAGCCAATAAATGGGTGGGTCCTATCATGTTTTTCAGCTGGCAGATTTAACATCCATCCATTAACATCCAGTTAAACAAACTGAAGACTGCTACTTTCTGGCTCAATTTAGTTAAAATAATAGAGCTGAAACAATTAGTCAATTAATCAAGTCATACCTCAACAGAGACTCATCCCACCTCAGATTCTTCTACTGCTGCTTCTCAAATGTGAGGATTTGTTGCTTTTCTGTGTCACATATGATATTAAACTGGATATCTTTGGAATAGGGGAAGAAGAAGATGTCACCTCAGGCTAATAATTATTAAAACCATGGAAAATGTGTTTCAGTTGCAGTCCTAGACTTAAAAAAAACAAAAAACAACCCACAATGCACAATTCAGAACTGTGGCAATCTATTTCCTCTCATACAGTAACTCAGTTGATCTCTACCTGCAGGTCATGAACACCAGGGAGTCATAAGATCATCTGTGGTAGTGGGTCAAAAGCAGCACTGCTCTGTTTAAAAGAGTACCAACCTTAAGAGAGTAACTGAGTACGTTCATCATTGATTTGAAATAAATGAACCAAAAGAGACAACAAATTCAAGAGGAACAAACAAACAAACAGTAAACCATTCAAAGCAAGCTGTAAAAACTCCATTGACCTTATTAAAAATACACGACAATCCATCTTTATATGGATGTTTTTACAAGATTCAATGACTCTCTTTTCTTTTCTTGCAAAGGTCTGGAGAGGCTGAACTTGCAGGCCTTTTTCAGGTACTGCTCCTCAGTCCAATCCGAATGTGAAACATATCTTTTCTTTAGATACAGTTCATCAAAGCAGAAGTATCAAATGTGAATCCACGCAGTGACTGTAGCGCCATGCTGATGTAATAGAATGGCTGCGTTCGCTGAGCGAGGGTGACACAGAAGGAGAGGGGGAAGGGACAGAGAGAAACAGAGGAGCAGAAGAGAGATGGAGAACAGGGGAAGAGAGAAAGTGGAGTATGTGTATGAAAATGAGAGGAGACAGAATGTGTTGGGGCCCCCAATTTCCAGCCAATAGCATGTCAATAGACGTGGCCAAAGCACAGCCTCCAATCATGTGAAAGATAGGTGGTCAGGTGACCGCATGGCTGCGTGTTCCATGGAAGTGGCCGGCTAGACTGGTTGCTACGGTAACTGGTTGGTATCCTAGAGACTGGCAAAGGGGCTTATAGAAAACTGAATGGTAAGACACCCAGAGAAAAGAGAGAGGTGGAAAAGAAGAAATGTCATACCATATCTTCCAACAAGCATGCAAACGCACACACACACACACACACACACACACAAACGCACTTGAAAACGTAACAGTGTTTGTGTGGTTGTGTCTGTGTGTGTGCGAGTGTGCTTATATTTGGCTTTTATATCCTGCTGGGGACTTGAGACACTGGCTGCACACAACCTCTGGGGTCCCCATGGGTCCAGACTTCTTTTCCGAGGGTTAAGGGTGGATTTCAGGGCGAGAATTAAGTGAAGGTTAGGGTGAGGGGCTAGGGAATGCATTATGTCACTGCACTATGTCAATGAGCTTCTCCACAGGGATAGCGACACAAATGTGTGTGTGCTTATGTGTGTGTGCGTGTGTTTGTGTGTGTGTACGCGCATTTGGAGTGCTGTGGCCGTTAAAGATAAGAGCTGTTGAATCAGTTTATCTTATGTTCACAGCTACACACACCCACAGACACACACACACACACACACACACACACACACACACACACACACACACACAGAGCAGAGAAAGCACAGAACTCTAAACTGAACTATAAATAATAACAGTCCATGTTAAGAAACAGTCAAATCCAGGGGTGCTTGATGAGCCCAGCCTTGATATGCCTGTGTGTCTGTGAATCATCTGTCAGTGAACAGAGGTGTGCCGACTCTGTGTGTGTGTGTCATCTCATAATGGGAACACATTGTGCTGCATTGTGTCTGTGCCGATTTTGCCATAGAAAACCTTTAACAGCTGCTTTTCTGTGTGTGTGCGTGTGTCTTATTTTATGGTAGCACATCAGCCCCAAAGCTCTAAGCCTGTCATTTGGAGAGAAGCCTTTCAGTGAATTTTCAGACCATGTTTCCATGGTTCATTCTGAATGCTGAAAAGCACACGTGCCATCATTGTTCACTTCGGACAAGTTCATATGAAAATGTATTATTAATATGATTATAGGGGATAGTCAGCAAGGTCCTCCCAGTGGTTTAAGTCTCTGCCACTAATTAAAATTTATATCGTGGACAACCACTTCTTTGTTGAAATCCACAGAAGTCAGTCCTGACGACTTAATACCGGCTCACCAGATACAAAAAAAAGCATGAGTCTGTTTAATGTCCTCCTTTAAGGCCCAGCCACACCGGAGAGTGCCACAGAGGAATTGATTCATTCACTAGTGAGTCGCAGGGCTAGACTACTATCGATGGTGAGCTAAAAGGTAACATGCTAGCGGGCAAGAAACATGCTAGCTCTAGACAACAAAAACAACTCCCTTGCATTTTGTCCCTCATTTCATCCAATTAAGAGCTACTGAAGAGGGGGAAAAGGCTCTCTGAGTTAGCTAGTTTGCTAACGGTTAGTTAACAAGCTTGTTAAATCGGTAATGAGTTGCTAGTGGCGCAATCGGTTCACACAGTTATTCAAGAGACAGAGGAGGTTAAATAAAAGAGGACGGTACAACACAGATAACAAGCTTCCTTCACTTTGGACGATCCGGCTCTCCACTGACACGGAGGTCAGACCATTTGAGACAATTTGCTTTTGGTCATCGATGCAAAATTTTCATGTCAAAGTTCACCGAAGCAGCACTGCTAGGAATTTATACAGAACATTATTCATCCTTTCTTTCAGTAAGTTTCACTGGGAAACACAAAACTGAGATTACACTATTGATGATTATGTAAACGCATGTATGGCTATGTGTGTGGAAAAGGGACTCTTTTTGCTCAACTGTGTGTGTGTGCGTGTACACGACCAATGAGGTTGGGGGTTGTGGACCCCTGTGTGTGTGTGTGTGTGTGTGTGTGTTTGTGTGACAGCTATGTGGGTGCATAAGTCATAAAAATGCTGGCACTTGTCTGGCTCTACCACTCATCCAACCGTGATAAAACTGTGCAATGCTAGTGTGTGTGTGTGTGTGTGTGTGTGTGTGTGTGTGTGTGTCAGCACCCCGTGGGCAGAACTTTCTGCAGTACAAGACTAGAAAGCAGCAGCGATGCACTAGCTGCCTGGCCGACTGGACGCTTTAAGAACACTCACATATCTGACACACATATACACGCACGCACACACACAAACACACACACACACACACACACACACACACATCTTCCATCCTTTCTTTTCCCTGTTTCCCTCCCTGCTCTCTCTCTCACCACTCAGCCCATTACTCTGCTCTATTCAAGCTGCCCCCTCCTCCTTTCCCTCTGTTAGAAGACTGGAGAATAGTGAAGAGAAGCAGCTACTGACAGAACAGCTCCACTATACACACACACACACACACACACCCTCACAGAGAGGTCGGGGGGGGGGGGGGGGGGGGGGGGGGGGGGGGGGGGGCTGAGGCGTATTATTGTATGCATGACAGAGCTCATACAGGACTCACTATAGCAGTGAACTCACAAAGAACACATCAAACCATAGGGACATTAAGTCTTGCTCTTTCTCTGCCCTGCAGCACTTTCTCTGTGTGTCACTCTCTTCATCACAACAGCCTCCAGTTCAGTCTTTATCTGCCATCCCAAAGCCTTCAGCTGCACAGTGACTATCACAAGCTGTGTGTGTGTGTGTGTTAACACACGTATGCTGAGAGACAACGACACGAGCGGAAAACTGAAACAGGAACACAAAAAAGTACATCAATTATTTGACCGAGCTGATGTAAAGACAATCTCAAACTCAAAAGTCATAAAGCTGAAGGGCCTTGTCACATCAAGAAATTCATCTGCACTACTTATTGTAGCATTTGGTCGTAGAAGCTTGGCGACGACGGCACAGCATGCAGGGCTGGTAGGTAAACTACTGTGGTGCCAACTCACGCTAGTCGTGAACGTGAAGAGGAGGTTAAATTAAAGTACTTCACATTGCTGACAAGCTTCCACCGTTTCCTCCGTTTTGGACTCAGTTCCCTCAAAGGTAAGCACCGGCAAGACTGCTCGCCAAAGGCATGGACAGCAACCACTGGTCAAGACTCACCAAAATATTTGTGCAGAAATCCACTGATCGCACGAAATATCACTGCTTGAGTTTTAGAGCTGAGATGTAAGAAAGACAAGACAATAAAGAAGAGTTTTCACTCTGGAGTATAAAAGGGCTAATAATGACCACTAGGACAAATATAGCATGAAATCAATGGGACTACTGTACTGACAAGCAGGAAAACGATGGAAACATATTTACATTAAAGTGCAGGACTGCATGTTGGAGCAGATCTGCAAAGAAATACACTGTACAACCCGGATCCCAACTTTTTGGGGTCCTGGTTGTGCTTATATGTGTGTATTTTGAGTATGTTCAAGAATTCAAGCCCCTTTAAGAACAGACATATAGAAAAATAAAAAGACATAACATAAAACACCAAAGTGGGGTTATTTTAGAGGCACTTTTTAAAAAAATAAGGTCTAGACAAACTTAAGAGTTTAGGGAATGAATGCAGTTAATGAACGCCCTGACAGTATGTGTGTGTGTGTGAGTACAAAGAGGTGAATAAGAGTTACATAAGTGATATAAGGACTTGGCTTTGGGGACCTGAGAGTGGCCAGTTTGAGTCCAGCATGGACAGAACCGGACAGGGCGACCCCTGTGCTGTGGCGACCCATCGCTCTGATATCTCTCTACATCAATTACATGTAAAGGATCCTATCTCTGTGTGTAACATATCGCTAATCAGAGTGTGAAGATGAATTTCCCTCAAGGGGGCTAATAAAGGAATCCTTCTTCTAGTTTAGTCTGAGTGAAGGAGGGAGGAAAGGAGGACGAGAGATGGGAAGTAGGAGGGGAAAAGAGAGAGACGGGATGAAGATGAAAGAGAGGGAGAAAAAAGGAGATGGGAAAGAGAGGGGGAGGATGCCAGTGAGAATGGTGGAGAGAAAGAGACTCTAACCAGCTTTCCATTAAAAGTCCAGACACGTTGGGGCCCATCTTATGTCATTGCCCAACACACACACACACACTCACACACATACTCTCTTCTCTACTAGCCGATCAATAGAAGCAGCATTTAAGATTGCAGCACAAAAAGCTGGAGAGAGAGAGCGAGGGAGGCCTTTGAGGAGGAATTAGGATCAATCCAACAGGCCCAGTGTCAGAGTCTGGTACGTATCTTAAAGTCAAGCCCTCGTAGTTAAAACTGGAGGCTGAAACAGTAGGAAACATAATTCTGCTGTTCTGGTGTCATGCGTTCATTCACTAAAAAAACCTGAAAAACTGCAACATCAGGGCTGAAAATCCAACATAATCAATATGGTTCACAGAACTTATCTCTAAATCTCTTCAGTCAGATTGTCTGAAAACACAGTGACTGCTGAGCGCAGCTTTAATCCTCTGTGCACACACACACTGTGAATGGATGATGACATTCTAAACTCTGTTTAAGCACAATACGTAACAAATGTCACACTGAGGAAGGGCCGAATGACTTGAGGAAACTATCTAATTGTAATTTTTCTAACCAATGTTGCAAAAAAATTGCAATTCTATTAGTGACCAACATCATATTAAACAAGAATTGCTTGTAGCTATATGCTATATGGTTGGCAGTTAACTCGTGGTAATAACACCTGACACTGTTTTGACATGTGACTGATGAGGTTGACAGACTGACAGGATGGTCAGAGGGTCTCACAGCCCAGGATCCTGGATGTCTCAGCTCAGAGCATTTAAGGTGGAAAACCATGATTTGACATCTTTCAAAGTACAACTGAGGTAATCTGACAATACCAGCTGTCTTTCGTTATTTACACTTGACAGCTTCCAAGCTAGCTACTGGCTAGCTGTCTGAAGTCCACCTGGATTGTTTCTGTAGAAACAAGAAAAGACTTCACACTCTATTGGTCTCCTCCTTTATTCAGTGGATTCAGGTGTTGTTGTCAAGGCTGAAATTAGAAAATCAAATGATCAAATATGCCCCGTGTGGATCAAACTTTGATAAAACCTGGTCTTTGTTTAGAAGCTATGTTGAGGGCCTTTCATTTCCTGTAAATGAATAAGCTGTAGCTGCTGTACATGCAAACTGGTCAACTGGAATGGAACGTATTTAGATATGTCTGATAACACCTTCCTCTTATGCCTGACTTGCACTGTATTCTTCTAGATGCAGCATTTTATTATTACTATTATTACTTATTATGTGCTTTTGTGATCCTGAACTGGAGGATGTGGGAATGGAGACAGGGGGCTTTTGGGAATGATGATAGTATTATATATATATATACGCACACACACACACACACACGCACAAACATATATATATATCCATCCACACAATGACATGTATTTGTTTTGCCTAATGGAAAAAAGCCAATAAAAAGAAGTTAAAAAAAATGTTCTCTTCCATTCTCTCCTTTTGGCTTACAGGAGGAAGAGGAGGGAAAAATCAGTTCAGCAAAGGATAAATAGAGATGAAGCAGTTGGACGTGAAACAATAGACAGATGCATGGATGGATGGATGAAGCAAAGGTGACGAGGGAGAAGAGAGAGAAGGTTAGAGAGAAGAATACAGGAGGGAGGAAAGAGAGGAGAAGAAGTGGACAGAGCAGAGGGATAGATGGATGTTTTCTTTTCCATCTCATATGTGCACAGGGGAATGGGTCTTGTGCCTCTACCCCCCCCCCCCCCCCCAACACACACACACACACACACACACACACACACTTACACACTCACATACACACACACTCACACAGGGGACACCCCATTTATGGCTCAATTATTTATGAACAGACAGATGCAGCTTTTTATGAAGTTAATAATTGAAGAAAGACGAATTGGGGGTGGGGGGTGGTGGGGGAGTGAGGAGTAGATGGGGGAAAAAGGGGGAGGAAGTCGAGATGTTTTTTTTTTTTTTTCCCACAATAGTTTACCATAAACTGACTCAAAATGGAGGGCCGGCCTCCTCACCCTCCTCCGTCTATATTTCCTCCCTAATCTATCTCACTATCCCTTGACCTTCCTCTCCTCTTCTTCATGTTTTTCCACATCAGCACCGGTCATCTTCATTTTCTCTTCTGTCTTCTCCTCCTCTCCCCCTCCCTCTCAGGTGTCCTTGTTACCATGGCAACAGCAGACATCAGAATTAATCACCTAGAGCGCTCCCGTCTCTTGCGGCTCCACTGAGAACACGCGAACGCACACGCGCTGTATCAAGTTGACATGACACTGTCTTCACTGCCGAGTGCAGCTGACTCCACATAACTGCAGTATTTGTTCAGTGTCTTCCCGGACTCGTGTAACACACACACGCACACGCGAACACACGCAGAACGCTGGAGAGTTGTGGTTTGGATTCCAGGAATACACTTACAGAAACAGAGAGATTGTTGTGAATACAAATATTCTTTCAAATCACACAGCAGCACTTGCAAAGAGGAACGACTGCATTTTCAAATTGCAGTTTCGGATTAAGTGCTGAGCGTTTTCTTGATAGTTATCAAAAAAACAACATGAATCCCCCCGAAGCACTGAAGAGGTGCAATCAGTTGTTGGTGGTGTGTGAGATTTGGGAGGGTATAGGAGAGCCTTTAGTTGCATCACTCTCATGTTGTGCATCATGCTGCTGCCTACCAAACCCCAGAGGGAATTCCAGCTAATGGAAATTTACACGTATTAACAGAGAATAATGCAACAACACTGCATTCACATCATCTGCGAGGGATAGTGCAATCAAGAGTGGAAAGTAAGAAACTGAGGATAGTGTGTGTGTTTGTGTGTGTGTGTGCAAATACGGCATACTCAGAGACCAGTGCCAGGGAAATGTGTCTCTAATGAGAAGCTGCTGTGTCAGTGTGTGTCTTTAGCGTTGTGTGTGTGTATAAAAGTTAAGTAATGCTGCTCTTGAGGTGGACAGAAATACAGCTCTATTGACCAAAGACAGGAAGAGAGAAGGGCAGAGAGAGTGAGAAGAGCAAGAGAGAGAGGGAGAGAGAGACTCATGCTGATGGTATCTGCTAACCTTCAATTAGCAGCGGTAGTCAGCAGGGCATTGATTAGCCTCTAAATGCCAGAGCAGTGTGCAAACACCCACACCCACACCCACGGACACGCTCACGCACACGCTCACATGCAGAGGCACAAAGTCATTTCACAGGGATTATGCGTTCACGGACACTACTGGTGGAATGAGGATCAAAATGAAGTCTCCACATCTGCATCAGTGCTGCATTTAGATGACAGCAGCTTAACCCTGCAGGAAAGGCGGCAAAAGTAGCATAACTATTCTTTTATTGATTGGATTCGGTCGCCATTTCTTTTAAACCTGTGTCACACGGGCTTTTGTGCAGGTGTTGATGTTGATGTGTGCTTCCTCTCACTCTGGTCTAAAGATGCAACTGCTCGGCCTTACCTTGCTTGACCCTCCCTGAAGTGATTACATCAACACGCTGGCTTTTCCTTCCAAGAAATTTTGCTGAGCAACTGATTTCAGAGCAAAAATCCTCATTTCTCAATCTACACAAAACATTATCAAATGCATCTACAGTATCTAATGATCTTGCACTCGCCATGCTTTAAACGTGATCGATTTTAGCCCTCTCTGTTCTTTGTGCTGCCTTTGACACCACTAATCACTGGATCTGGAATCTTACTCAGTGAGTGAGCATCTTTGGCTTAATGAGAGCACATTTAAAGATTCAAGATTATCATGTATGAAGCTGACCTATGTGGACCCTCTGGCCCTGTTCTCAACCCCTCATTTTCTATTTACAGGGTTCATATTAGACAGAAATATCCCCTTTGTTCCCATCCCAGTGGCCATGCTACTCAGTTGTGCCTGTCACTTCATCAAGATGACCCTGAAAGAGCTTCATTTCTAGATGACAACCAGGACAGGCAGTCACCAAGTCCAGTTTTGTCAAACAAAGAAAAAATTATCACACAGCATGCATTCATTGCGTGTCACCTGGCCCACTTTATATCCCTACACCTGTCTGAGTCAGTGAAACCGCCAAAGACGAGAACTTGTCCGTGTGAGACATGTGAGTCCTCAGAAGAAAATATCTTAACAGGCTCCACGTTCAGTTTATTGATTTCGCAGGTGCAGGACATGCTGTATTTATTTGGTACTTTTTGTTCTGTTTGTCCTCAGTCCTCTCTCATCTCAGTGTTTTTGTTGTGTTCTTTATCTCAGCCTTCCTCCATCTTTTGCTCTCTGTCTCGGACTGCTTTTCTCTCTCTGCTGTAGGCTCCATCTGCCTGCCTTTTACCACGTAGGAGCAAAAACCTGCCCTTCAACAATCAGAATCGACGTGCTGACTGTGTTTCCGTGTGTCAGTGAGAGGTAAGCGGTGCGTGAATGTGGCTAGCAGGATGTGTAAGCCTGTAGCGATACATCATCGTCGCATGTCATTGTGCCTGTCCTTGTGTATGTGGACTGTGCAATCTCCAACTGTGTTTGTGTGTGTGCAGCCATAGATCAGGGTAGACAGTGCCTTGATGGAAAACAACTGAGTCAGCCCCAACACACACACACACACGCAGACCTACACACACAGTTCATAGGTAACAGGCAAAGGCACATTTGGGTGCCTTGATAATCTCCCAAGTTTCAAAGCTTACATACAGAGAAACACCAGAACGTTTTGATCACTGACACGTCCCTCTGATTTGGAGTGACCCATTCAGTTTTAACAGCGCACTGACAGCACGGGCTAAACCAATAGGAAAATTACAGCAAAAAAAATATAACTCAGACCGCATGTGATGAAGAGATGAGAGAGGATTTCATCCACAGATGATGATGTTTTTGTACAGCTGAATCACTTTCATTCATGTCATGAATAGCTGCTGCAATGATTGGGTATTCCTTCCTGATACAAGTAATTTAACTCATCGGAGGAGACGGATATATCAGGCGGTGTTTGTGTGTGTCTAAATGTGTGTGCTTTTTCATTTTATATTTTGGATAAGCTTTGATCCAGAAATGAAAGTGTGAATGCTGCAAAAAAAAAAGTGATTTTAAATGATGTTTTGAATTATAAGACTTCTCTTCCTACTAAGCTGCAGCGTCTCTTGCTCTCTGCTTTGCTGTCATTTAAAACTGGGGGTTGTTTTGCCACTTTTTCCTTCTTTTTCTCGCTGCACTCCAATGATGATCAGCAGTGGTTTTATAATTTACAATATATTCCTACAATTTATGACAATCACTTTGGGTCCCAACACTGTACACTGAACTGTCTTCAGACACTGACTTTGTTCCTGTGACCTGAGCCAGCAGCACCAGCTGTATGAAATTTTGTTATGCTATATCTTGTGATGCTATAGTCACTTCCTGTTAACATAGTTGATGCTTTTGAATGGACAGCCCACAAATGTTTTCCAGCAACTGATTTAAACAGTGCAGTCTTTCAAACAGTCTTTACAAGCTAAGACATTTCTTAAGTGTTAATGGTGCAACCTGATTTAGGAAATGACTACTGTGTGACTAGTAGCTATCTCTTCTTGTTAAGAAGAAAGAAGGAAGTTTCTTTACACACCAACGTAGTGAAGGATTTACAAACAGCTAAGGCAACTTAACCCTGAACAAACTAAATAAACACACATCTTCCTCGCTGTCCTCTGCTTCAGCTTCCTGCATGGTAGATGATGAAGATGCTCCTCTCAGTCCCTGGTTGACTCTCAGATCAGCTGTCTCCTTTGGGTCAGATGTCTCTGTGCTCGTCTTTGACGGGTGAATGTGCATCAGGGCTGAAAGACGAGTCTGTGACAGACGAGATCTGTTCTTGGTTTTTATGATGTTGAGCTGTGAGGATCCCTCTCACATGCTGCTCTGCTCAAAGGCAGTGGAAGAGACATTTAACCTCCTTGTTGATGTTGGAGTAACAATCTGGATCGCTCGTATTTACTATTTGGACCAAGTCACGCTCAGAGGACGCTGCTGACGTTTTCCTGCTTGTTTTAGGTGCATCTAGTCTCTCTGTCAAGTTGCAAAGGTGGTGTTTGTGTCGTCCTCTCATCCATCAAAGAGCAAACCACAAAATTTAACAGACTGCAACGTTTCTCTTAACTCTCCACTGATAGTTTGTGCTGAGCTCTGCATTATCTGTGTACCCCCTTCACATCCACATCAGTATGCACCTCCAACATTCACTCCAAGCCGCTTCAATGGAGCAAAATCCTCAGCATAGGAAGAGTGTAAATGGACTGTATCTGTACAGCTAGTCCAGTCTGACGACCACTCAAAGCGCTTTTACAACACAGGCCTGCATTCACCCATTCACACAATGGGAGCTACGGCCACCTGCTCATTAAAGCATTAACACACTCACACACTGGTGTACAGCGCTGGGAGCAATTTAGGGTTCGGTATCTGGCCCAACATGTACTTCAACACGTAGGCTGCCAAGGCCAGGGATCGAACCACCGACCTTCTGATAAGTGGACGACCGCTCTACCTCCTCGTCGTATTCAACCTCATGAAGTGTGTGTGTGTCGTCATTTTAGTGGGTGACTGGATGTTTCATCCTGACTAGCTCGTCTGTTAGCAACAGCTCGTGCCACATTCATGTGCTCCCTACTCTTATCGTGTGCATCAAATATGTGGATAATAATATCTTTATACAAGCTTGAATTCATGCTTGTAACTAAGAGTTGGCTGGAAGACAAACGAGTGCACCAAACCTTATTGAAGAAGTCTACAGTTCTTGGATACTGAAAAGAGCTCCATGTGACAACAGCATGGAGAGGCAAGTCTCCAAAAATACAGTCACACAGCAACAATGGGGAGAAATTCAATAGCAGCAACCTTTTGCCCTATAAAAAGACACATACATGCACTCACATGAACAAAAAATGGCACACAGGACCACACACACACACACACACACACAAACACAACCAGCCGCTGCAGACATTGTGCTCTGCCAAATGCCTGGTTCCTTAATAAGAGGCAGTCATCAAATATAGATTCAAATGTCCTTCATAATTTACATCTACAAGGCACAGCAGGCAGACACACACACACACAAACACACACACACTTCCATTGCCCTCTCTGTGCATGCTCTGTATGTGTACACTGCATGTGTTTGCAGGGGAATGCGTACATCACCGAGCAGGAAAACTGGGACAAAAAGGAATAAAAAGGAAAGGGCGGATGAAAAAGAAAAGAAAAACAAAGATAAAAACACAAACTATTCCCTGTCTCATCAGGTGCGACCACCTCTCTCTCCCGTCGAGGCGGAGAGGGGAGTCAGCTTTGATTTAATGCTAGGTAGGTCAGTAGCTTGTTGTTTACAGGTGTGCTTTGTCAGTGAGGCTGAGGTTTAAAGATTTTGCCTCAGTGTGTGTGAGTGTGTGTGATGGTTGGCTAACTGGGCTAATGCTTGGTGAGAGCAACAACGTAATAACTGTCTGCCCTAATATTTGCAGCTGATTCGCAAGCACATACAGCACTCACGACGGACGGGCTGATGGCTACAGCAGCGGAGCAGACCATGTGTACTACACACACAGTGCAAAGATGGGGAAGAAGGGAAAGGGGAGGCAGAGAAGACATATTTGACTTTAAAACATCTGCTCAGGTTATAGATAAAAAAAAAGTTGAGAATTTTTTAGAATAAATTGGAGACAACAAACAGGAAGTCCATATACCCGAGCTCTAAATCCTTAACACAAATTCTTTTCCGCACGCCTCTCATTCATGAACTAATCTGATTGTAAGTTAGGTGAGCTAAGTCCAAGTTTCCATTGGTCCAGTGCTTTGTTTTAAGACAAAACTAATGGCATTCCCATTAGCCTCAGCTGTGCTTTGTCTTTAGCACTATTTAACAAATGTTAGCACCATAATACACTACATAAAGATGACCCTGGTGACCCTGGTTAATATTACTTGAGCATATTGGCATTGTCGTTGTGAGCATGTTAGCATGCTGATGCTGGCATGTATCTGTAAGCAGCACATCAGTGCAGCCTCACAGTGCTAAAAGCATGGCTGTAGACTCTTGTCCTGTTCAAATATACTTTACATAATGCCGCTATAAGACATTCATCAGTTTTGTGCTGCTGAAGCTTCTCAGACTCATTCTTCTGCTGTCACATGATGTGTTGCTACTTCTCACTAAGGCAGGTCGCACAACGTGCATTGGATTTTAGGGTATATTTGTTTCTTTTAGAATTCTGTATGTTTAGCTTTTACCTCGATGTACAGTCCATTGTGTATTGGGCCGTGTCAATGAGGACCACTGGATCAGCTCATCCTTATATGTTAATCATATACCCTGGTGTCTATTTTTAGCCAGGCTTAATTACCAGGCAGGGCAGACTGAGCCTTCCCTCGGCCTAGTTCAGAAAATGGTTCAGACTACAGTTTTCAACCAGAGCACAGAGCCATACTTCAATTACATTACTGTCTATTTTGAGACAAGTATAATTAACAGGCTAACTACATTTCAACAGGACAGTGCTATTTAAGGGATACTAGTAAAGTACAATCCAGTACATGGTAAAGTCACAATGACAGGGTACTCTCAGTTAGCTAACTGACCACGTCCAAACTTAAGTCTGTGTGACAATGAAAGTAAAAACATCTCTGATTTTCTCACATTATTGTCTTAGTTGCTTCATGGATTATCATTCAAACCAAATTATATATTTTTAATTTGATACTAAAGTGCTCTGGTCCATTTCACCAGGCTCTTTGGAAAATACTGGCCAGCAGATAACAACAGGAGCTTCATACATCTGAGTTTTTGTATGACAGAGATGATATATTAATCTTATAGGTGTCTATTTTTAGCCTGGCCTAATTAGCTGCACCAGCAGTTGGCTGACGGACTGAACATAGAACAGAGAAAAATTCAAGTACAACAATGTAAAAGAAGGTCAGTATACTAAAGTCTAAACTGAGACATGCAAACACGATAACCATCTGCAATTGTATATTCCCCCCAGTTTACTTTGTTATAACAGGGTTTGTTCATTCCTTTGTTAATTCTGAAAGAACACTCTGGGTACAACTGATTTCAATCACTGTTAACAGGCTGTACCAGAAGTAGTGGTTATATAAGGCAACACACAACGCAATACCTTAGAAAATAAGATTTGCACAACCAACTCATCAAGTCAAGGAAGGAAAAACACTGATTTTATGCATCTACCAAAGAATATGAATTGTTAGCACTGATCACAACTACAATCACATTTGGTCATTGTGATAAAAACAAGTTTTTGACTGAGTAAACCTGTGTGGAGATTTGATTTGACAATTATTCAAAGCCATCAGAGATCTCAGACAGCACTTTCAATGTATGGTATAAGTGTCATTACGCAGTCCTCCTCTATTATAAAGCATAAGACAATAATAAGTATTGAAGAGGTTTTCTTTCACTTCCTATTGGTAAAGAAAAGCAGTAGACTCTTAATACAAGTGATATGTGGGGTTTTTTATCATGTCAGCGAGTAAATTTGAATGAAAAAACGTTTTACAGTAAGTACAGTGACCACATGGGATTGTCAGCTAATCAGGTGACAAATCCAGGTACTACAGAAATCTTAGAAATCCAGTCTTATTATATGTGGTTGTGCATGTTATTTTGCTGCATTGACCACAATAGTGTAATAAACCAGAGCTAGTTAAGGAAGAGACACCTTTGTGTAAATGTTAACACAAAGTCTCTATCAGTTGACAAATCTCACGGTGTAAATCATCCCATAGTCCACCTGAGTGTGTGTCTGTGTGTGTTTGCAAACAGCATACTGTATACAGAACAGTGGGATATTGTATCTCCACTCTGAACTGACACAGTATTTGGTTACATTTGGCTGTTTTGCACAGGAATGGAAATATGATGGCATTAACGCAACCAGCAACCTGACCCACTCTGTACACACACACACACACACACACACACACACACACACACACGCACACACGCACACACACCGGCGTGCAATGGCCAATGCTCCCTCCCTCCATCACCTTAATCATCATGCTTTGCACCTGAGGGAGAGTATTTCATCTCTCTCTCCCTCGCTCTCGGGGGAGTGTGGTCCATGTTCTGTCTCTCTCAGCAGCTGAGAACCCAATCCCCGAGGTAACTTCCACACAGCCTCTGAGAAAACGCTACTCCTGTACAGTCACACGCCAGTTGCCTTCATGAGTGACTGAGCACAAGTCTATCTGGGTGACATAAAACAATTTATTCCATTGTGAAAAAACCCTCTGAACATGTGCATTGTACTGTTCTGTTGATGAAGCCTCACACACAAATAGACACATTTCTATACTCGTTTATCAAACACTCCACACCATTCTTTACAGAAATACACTGAAGGAATGGTATTACGGCTAAAAAATGTTTGAATCACACGACACCCGCCAGTCATTTTTTCCTTCCTTTTTGTAGACATAGCAAAAACCTGAATCTTAGCTGTTCTTGCTAACTGAAATTCCCCTTCAATCCCTCAGAAGTCGGCTTATAGATGTACACGGTTTTCAGTCATTCCATAAAGTCACTAAATCTGTGTATGTTTGTGTGTGTGTGTGCTTGATTTCTGGAAGTATGAGGCCTTTCTTTGAAGGCAGTGCTTAGCAAACCAGCACTGATGATTGGCGGCCCTGGTAACTGGGGGCGACAGGAGCAAGGCATCATGGTCCTGTTCTTAGCGGCGCAGTGTTGTGGCTTGGCATGGTGAGACAGGTCCATGTGCCTGTCAAATGATGCTGGCAGCACCAGTCTGGCAAACACAGTGAGGAGGTTCACGGCTGTGTATTAAGTATGTGTGTGCGCGCGTGCGTCTGTGGTTTTAGAGAGCTGTGGGGTGTTTTATGGAGCTCTGGTAGGGAACTAGTTGTGGGTGGGTGCGATCGTGTGTGTGTGTTGCCTCCCCTAAAGGCCCTTCTCTGAGCCTTTCTGATGTTATACACTCTGACGTGTTTTGCAGGCTTTATTCTATCTAACAGGCACTGCTGGCTCACAGACAGACACACGCAGTCCAAGACAAGAGGGCAATGGAATGAGAGGGTGTAGCTAAGTGGAGTCAAAAACACACTGACTGGGTCGCAATCATGTGTATTTGCAGACTCGCTCACACACACCCCATTTGTTTCTTCTCGGAACTACATTTACGTGGCTAGCGATGGCAGAAAGAACAAGCATCAGTCAGTGTCAGGATTAACCAAAAATTCACTAACCCTAACCCTAACCCTATCTCTCATATATATGTTGTATGATACATATAACATTAAAGCTAAATATATCAGGGATTTGGACTGCTGATCAAACAACAAAACTAAGATCCCATTTACAGCTGGTATTATAATGCAATCTGTAACTGGATGTTATCCATATAAGGCAAAACATATATTAATGCAAGGAGCAAATGCATCGTGATCAGAATGTGATCGGATCTGCCTGCCCACATCTGGAGGTAGTCTGGCTGGCATTGTGTCTGGATCTCAGGGAGGTGTAAACGTGCTGGCATCCATACACAAGGTGACATTGATACAGATATTTGTTTTCAGCTAACATGTACTTTCAAATTTAGATAGTGAGCAAGCAAGACAGCTGAAAGAGACATGCCTCTAATTACTGATTACACATCGATTCTGTGCCATAAAAGCACCAAAAGATTTGTTATTCAACAGAACTGCACGAAAATGAAAGCAATACGGGTGGGAAATGAATGATATAAAGTAAGAGATAACTGCGTGTGTGTTGCACTGATCTGTGAAGCTGATCTGCTGTCAACAAGGCATATAATTTATCTAGTCACAGAGCCTCCACACTGGTGCTGCAACATACCAGGACAAACTGACACAGGGTTTCTATACAAAGAAAGGAATAACTAAATGTATTACATTTACAAGAGGGAACAAATGATTAAAATTTGCATAACGTCACATCAACTCTGGGGCTGATCTGCCACCATCTCCGTTACTCATGTGCAGGTTTTGCTCTCGAGGGGATAGAGATCCGATCTCGGTGAAGAAAAAGACAACACAAACACAAAGGCAAGATCGGATACACATCCAATTTATAAAACCAGGTGAAAATGGGGTGCATGAGCCTACAGCCGCACCGGCAGCACTGTGAGGCCATACTAAAGCATGGAGGTGCTTTGAGCTAAATGCATCAGCATGCTAACATGCGCACAATGACACTGCCAACATGCTGATGGATAGTTAAGAGGGTGTAATGTTTACCATGTTCACCAGTGTCATTTAATTTTGACCTGATGGTGGTGCTGAATGAAAAGTTAAGGGATCAGACCAACAAGGCAAAAATAAGCCTTCTGAAAAATACAACGGGCATTTTTCACTAGTTTTTGAAATGTGATAGAAAAAAATATTCACTGATTAATCTATTAATCAAAGTATCAGTTGCTCCCCTAACAGTGTGTCAAATTGAAGTGATCCACAGGGACCCCTAACCTAACATTTTGGGGAAATGTAAAATGCTTGTTTTCTCCTCACTAAGACTGGCTGAGATGCTACTGAGTCAGGCATCCATCCATTTCTAAACCGCTTAGCCTGTTCAAGGTCGCACGACGCTGGAGCCCATCCCAGCATGCACTGGTTGCCAGTCTATCGCGCAAAGGCTGGCACACACAGACAGACATATTCATACTCACATTCACACCTACAGGCAATTTAGAGCGTCCACTTCACCAAACCTGCGTGTGTTTGGACTGAAGGAGAGCCGAGCATGCCAACTGTATGCAGGACGGTCCCAGCTGGTCCTCGGATTCAAACCACGGGGTGACAGAGGAACAAGCTACTGAAGCAAGCCACGGTGCTTCAGTGCAGCCAGCAGTGGAACACTGTCACTGCTCTGGACAGCGTCCAATATCCAAGTGAAACTGAGTATATTTGGATAAGAGATCTCTTCTGAAAAAATGTGTGTCAGCTGTGCATCCACAGTATAAATAACAGAGGATACACTGCAATATGTCAAAATTTTAACCTATAACACACATGGAAAAAAAAGACACACACAAAAAAAGCACACTCTCTGAATCTCAGGTACGGGATCGTGGTCCTTTCTGTTGCTAGGATACGGTTCATTTCTCTGCTGTGACAATCTCACTTTCATGAGGCAGACTCTCTCTGTTCTCTCTCTCTCTGGTTTACTATATTTATCTCTCTGTCTCTCTCTCTCTGCATGCACTCAAACACACATTACACACATCCACACACAGCTGGCCTGAAATCCTCACAGTGTGCTTGTGTGTGTGTGTGCATGCGTGTGTGTGTGTGTTAATTAGCCAGCTGCAGTTACCCACACACTAATGACCTCTCATCACTAGGGGGTGGGATTAAAGATCGAGTACCTGATGAAGTGGCTAAAATAGCCAATCAGGTGCCTTACACAGAGCTTATCTTATTGATCTATTGGATTTACCTGGAAGAGCGGAATGGATTGATGAGCAGTCATACAGGTAAACAAGAGAGAAAACTCCAGTGACAGGATTAAACAAGAGAGGGTGAAGAGAGGGAAGGAAAGATGAGGAGAGGAGATAAAGTAATAGGGAAAAGGAGGGAGGAGGGGGATCGAAAAGACGAGGCCAAGTGAGGGAAGAAAAAAGTGAAACGATGATGTGAGGACGGAAGTGATGAGGAGAGACAGGCAGGGAGGAAAGAAAATGAGAAAAGGAAAAGAGAAAAATAAAGGACAGAGGGCGCGAAAAGGGAGAGACAAAGTGAGGATGCTGAAAATAACAAAAGAGAATGAGGGGAGGGAGGAGAGAGGGAGGGAACAGAAATCAAAGGGAGCTCAGCACTGCAGGAAGGTGGCAGACTGACACACACTTCAAACAGGCACACTCTCTCGACGACACACAGGAACGCACGAAAACTTCAAACATCTGAATGTGAGTGTGTGAAGTGGAGGCTCTGTCCATACAATGACCTTCTTAACCTGGTTGGAAGGAATCTATAATTACACACACACACACGCCGATTCAAAGCATCATATCCTGATCAATAACCTCGTGTGTGTGTCACAGGTTTGGGCGTGCACACACTTGCACACTGGAACAGTGGACACACGTGAAGGCCTGATGTAGTGCAGAACAGTCCCGCTCTGTTGTGATTACAAGGCCGTGCTGAGACAAGAAGTCACATGCAGCAGCATCAGTGTTTTCATAAATAACTCATCCGTACACACAGCTGCTTAATCGAATCTAGTTTGCTAAAATCAGCTATTAAAAGCTGAAAATAGGTATTATTTTTTTCACTAATAAGCATTTCTCAAACTGGGTTTTAGTGTACACACAAATGGGTCAAACACCTGTTTTGGGTCAGTCCTGCAGTAAATTAGGAGGAGCGTTATTTATAGCACTGTGAAGTCGCATTTTAATTTTTAACTTTTGCTGGAACAACCTCACAAGCCACCGGCCTCCTGCATAATTTAACAAAAAATGATACAAGCTTGTTGCCGAGGAATAATCTTTTTCCTTCACTTTGGTATTTTAATGGCAAAACACAAGCCGGACATGTTCTGTGTTTTTTGGGATTTTTTTTGTCGACATTCGTGTGTGCACATGTGCAGGTTGCTTTATTCTTTAACGAGCAGAGGGATCATTATCATCAGAGGGGCGTTGTTCAGATGCACACACACACACAGACACACACACACACACACACAGAATAACCCATGAGGATAACTAGCTGGTTTCCACAACAACAGGCAGCAACCTATCTGCCAAGTCCCTGCTCTCTTCCACTCTCTCTCTCTCTGTCTCTGTCTCTCTGTCTATCCCTTCATCTCATCCCTCTATTCATTCCGTCTCCCTCTCTCTCCTTTCAAGAGTCCATCAAGACACAGTGTTTTTCTGCAGTCAGTTGTTGTGTATGTGCGTGCATGCGTGTGCTGCACTGGAACAGCAGCTGCAGCTTTCATTTCTTCCTCTTCATCAGTCCTTCTCTCTTAAAATTGTGTTTTAGGTTCCACAATAACTAACTGTAATAAATGTAAGTCCAACTATAATACTGTTGAATATTTAATGTAAAATATTTTTTTTGAAGCTACAAAAAGCTAGAGTTGATCTCCGTCTCCAGCTTCTGCCATACGCGCAGGATGTGTGCGTCTGTTTACGACTGGTGCCTTTCAGCCTCCCCCTTTATCTGTTTCTATAAGCAGGCCTAGCGACATTGAACAAATAAGATGGAGCATGCATGCACACACATAATGTAACGCTGGGGAATTTTCACCCGAAGAATTGTGTGAAAGCATTGAAGCCATTAGTGTATAGAAAATGGAGCCCAAGGCCAATGCATCAGTAACGTACACACAAGCATAAAAAGAAATCGCCGGCTATTGCTGCAGGCTCGATCTTAACATCCACCGACGCCATTCACAGGAGTCCGTGCTGAAGATGAAATTGCAGTTCTGTATAGGAGGTGAAGAGAGCTCAGCTGTGCCTTCACAAATCACTGGAGTGTAAAGCTGATGTTGTAAAGATGCATCGGCAGGCTGATTTAACTGCCAGTATTTGCTTGTCTAAAGCAGTATTAGGCTAATGTTCGCCTAAATGCTGATGCACTGTAGCATCCACGACTGGCACCCACACAGTAGAGCCATACTAAACAGTGGATGTGTTGAGAAAATGCAATCACACCAATTTTCTGATCATTATTAATTTTAATCATGATATATCACTTGATAATGATGCCAGTTTGAAGAGAACAGCTTCCTGATGATGATGGAAGCCTAGAGAACAAGGTAACATTTAACTTTGCTAACATGCATTATCTCCTCAATAAAAACAAGCTAGCTTGCCTTGCATCTTATCAAAATAAGGGTGTGGTTGAAGAGATGGTGCTTTTTCTACATGTCTTCAGGTATTGCAAGTTTGTGCTCTGCTTGTTCAACAGGTATTTGATAAACTTTTGTTGCACATGTTGATAATGAGCATTGTCCTCATTGACTCCAGTTAAATATATCCTAAAGTCTGTTTCATTTCCTCCACTGTTGGCTTTATAATCATGTAGCATGAAACGCCCCTGACCTTGTAAGCAACACTGGGATAGGCTACTCTGTAGGTTTTAAGCTTGTTAGCCAGGCATGCTAATGTTTGTAGCTTACTTTAGAGCACAACAGTTAAATCCATAGTGGAGTAACACTCTCACTACAGCCGCATGCACACGACATAAACATGCAGAGAAATCCACAACCCGACAGGCCTGCTGCAGCGCGTTATGGTTGCCTAGAAAATCACTGGTCAGTCACTCAGAATCTGACCAAACTTTAAAAACAAAAACTTTCTGAACTCTTAAATACATATTAAATATTAAAATTAGTTATTGTTTTCACAGCCAAATACCTGCAGAGGTTAGTCAAATTAATCAAAATCTCCATGGTAGCAGCTTCTTCTGTGAAATCTGAGTGAAAACTACTTGAAGATTACAGCAGTGACAACACTCAGTCTATTTCAAGCCTGCTATCAGTGTGTGAGTGTGTGAGTGTGTGTGTGTGTGTGTGTGTGTGTGTGTGTGTGTAGTGTATGTGTCATGCTGCCCTTGGACATGGGCTTGCGGAATGTGTTGAGAGCAAGGCAAAACACAGGGTTGCCACAGCAACTAGCCAGGGCCAGGGAAACAGATGGGGGTGTTATCACATGAGGTGAGAGCAAGCGAAGGGGAAAAAAAAACAGTCGGACAGGTGGAGTTGAATATTTGTGACGACGATATGATGAACTGTAAGAGAGGAAGACGGGGACACGGAGAGACATGAAGAGAGACGGCAGGTCAGAGCGGGAGGAAGATGTGTGAAAAAAAAAGAGTGGGAGACAACACACAGTTTACACTTCACACCAGCTTTATCAACAGTGGATTTAAATGTATGAAAAGGTGTCCAGTTTAGAGCCATACTCATCATCCTTTATGGATGTGAGTGGAACATCTCCGAGTCCTCTGGTTACTTTGAGGGGAAGTCAGATGTGCAGTGCAGTTTAAACACAGCTGAGTCTGGTCTCTCTCCCTCTGTCTCTTGTCTGCTGTCACATTCTCTCCATTTTCTCTTAAATAATCTCCTTTCCCTCCTCTTTCCCTTTCATGCTTTCTGGCTTCCATATCAACTGCAATATGTCTCTCTTCTTCAGTACTTTCTTTTATTTTCCTCTGACAGCTTTCTGTCATTCCTCAACCTTCTGCTCGGTCTAGAAACATATTTCAATTCAGTACCTGCCATTAACAGCCACCAATTATTACACTAAGCATGTCTTTTTTCCAGTTTATTAGAATGACTCATCAGGATGGAGTCAACCTTACGCACCAAACAAACTGCTGGCCCAAAAACAGTGTGAAATAGCAGAATAGAATATAAAAATATTGCCTCACGTGTTAAATTTGTTTGAGAAACGATTTGAGAAACTGATTAAAAATCTCCTCCTTTAACACAAAATGTTTGGAGGTGCACAGTACGTCTCTTCTGCATGCTTCATGGGACAGATGCTAGGCTTTCGTCTAGCTGGTGAGATTTGAAGGCTTTAACACATTAATGTTACTCAAAGAGAGCAGCCATGAGGCAGGAGCAGTCCCCCAGCATCAGTGTGTGTGTTCATACGTGAGTGGCTGTACATCTGTCTGTGGATCATTTTGAGCCAGGCAGGCAGTGTGCAACTTCACAACAACAAGCCTTTGTCAGCATGAACACCACACGGTTGTTCAGCTGCAATTTCACACAAGAAAACATTCGATTATTCTCTGTGAGGACAGCGAACAGTAGTAAGGAAAGTTTCAGAAAGCAGCCATGCTGATTGTATACGTTTGCTTCTGCTTTCCAGTTATCAGTCTGGCAGGAAATATCCCATATTATTTGGGATTGAATTATTCTGAGTTGTGATACTCTGTGAAAAACATTGTCTTCATCCATCCATCCATGTAAAAAAGCCAATATAAAACCAAATGTGAGAAAGAGGCAAATCCATTTTTTCTCACTTTACTTCCGTCCTGTTCTCATTCTGTCCATTCAACAGGGTTTCCTTTACATTCATTTATGTGTGGCGGTCGGCCACGTATTGATTTTCTATTTTAAGGAGGCGCGTGCTCTGCTCTCGCTCTCTCCGTCTCTCACAAAAACATGACAGTGTTTCCCACACATCGTATATTTGGCAAACGAGAGAACAACGCCATCCGCGTCAACAATTAACTCATGGACAGTCTCCCCTCGCTCTACCGCTCCTGTCTACTGACGATCGCTGATGCTGTGCAGAGAAGCACGCTCTGGCATTATGTCCCTCCCATTGTGGCGCAATCTTTCCCGTTTAATTCAGCTGTTTTGTAAAAGCTTGTAAATGCACCTGATTGTTGCTGATATTATTTAGTACCGTGTTGTTTTGATCATTTCGTCAGCCTCCTCCGCACGCGGCTGACTTGCTGTTGTGAAAACAGAACTGCGGGTGAAAAAATCCTAAAGGCTTCTTGTGTTTTTTTGGGCGGCTTTATAAAACACACTGATGAAGAAGAAACAGAGGTGTAGGTGTGTGTGTGTGTGTGTCAGGGGGGAAAGGCAACTGAAGGTAAAAACATGGCAGAGCTGATGACAGTGTCTGTCAACACTACAATCAGGAGGGGAATTAAGTAGAATTAAAATGTTGAAATAAGAACAACACACACACACACACACACACACACACACACACACACACACACACACACACACACACACAGTGCCTTTCATCCCAAATGACTGTATGGTGACAATAATCCATCATGCCTCAGGCCCTTCCCTTCACCTCTGGCTAGAAATGCAATACCAAGATATATTAAACACACAAACAAGCACAGACACACAGACACACACACGGGAAGCACACACATACAGATATCATATCCTAATCAATAGGTGTATTGTTATTTCAGCCCTCTACTCTGAGCATCAATAGCTTTCATTGTGATTAAAAATATATTGTGCCTTTGGCTAAGGTTAAGGCCAATGACACGTGTGTGTGTGTGTGTGTATGTGTGTGTGTGAGAGAGAGAGAGAGAGAGAGAGAAACCCAGAGTTTCTTTTACTGTGATATTCAAAAAAACTTCCAAAGACAAACCTGTGACCACTGGTGAGTTAGTAGGGTGAGTTAGAGGCCAGTTTGAACCACAGTCATCAACAGGCAGTGAAGTCAGTCATTGCTGTCATTATCTCCCCATTAATCGCCATCGGCATCAACAAAGACACATCGTTTCCAACATCACTGTAAAACTCTACGGATTACGTATTTAGGATATGGAACTTTCCACTGCACTGTTTCTTTGTATTTGACACCAACAACAACAGCACTACGTTTTTGCTGTCAAAATTTCTTAGCGTGGAAATCACATAACCCTCGTGAGGTTGCTTGATCTGTAGACATGGAGTAAAACAGTATATTGCTACAAATAAAATAAATAGGCATAAATATAAGATCAGTTGTGCCAATTCCTCACATGTGAGAAAAGCTCGGGCACCTACACGTTGGAGTTAAGGGCTGACATATGAGCTTCTATCAAATGCATTGCATACAGGGTTAAAATATGATTGCATTTGAATCTGATTGACTTCTCAGCCGATCTGAAGTCTTTGGTGAAGTCTACTCCAGACAGGAAACACTGTGATCCATTCGGAGCTTCCTCCATGCCCCACATTGACATCTGGACAATTCAATGGTCTGAATTATGAGAATTTTGGGACCTAAAACCGAAGCACAGGCCAGGCCGCGTTAGTCCTTACATCACTAATTAACCTCTTACCATTGCTCTGTATTGAGATAGGACTGATGCTCTTCTGTGGATTAGACTCATAATCCTCAATCAGTATATCATATACTGAACTGTTTGCTTTAGCATGAAGGAATTTTGGCACAAGCATGACGGAGGTAGTTGGCAGCTTTTCCCATTGACCCCAAACCAATGCAGTTGAATAAATACAAGACCCAGGATGTTGAAGAGCAGACATTCAATAACAAAGTCAAAGCTGGGCCTCATACCGAGGAACTTCAAAATTTGACTTAGTAAAAAATATTAATAAATGAGAAGTGGTGTTCTTCTGTTTCGCCCCTTGGAAAAACTAAAAAAAAAAAACACACTAGAAAGAAACTGTCGTCGTCACTACACTGCTACAAAATCTCTCCATCTCTCTGAAGCATCTGCTAACAATCAATATGTTGCTGGTACTGCTGTGGACTGTAGCCTCTGCCTGAAAAGGATGGTAAGCACTTGTTAAGGATGATACCCACACAAGGAAACACAGATGAGCTGAGATTTCACCTCTGCTCATCCACCTCCAGCTGACAGCATAATATGTGCTGTGCCGCTGAAACAAACACAGCCGAGCACTGCTGAATATACTTGTTGAACCACTCAAAACTGTATACACTGCAAACGCATGGGGAGGGTGAGCATTGGCCATTAAGTAGCAGTAGTGTTAGAGAGTGTTAAAGTCTTAGTCTTAGTCAAAGAAAACCGCTATTTTAATACAGTTTTAGTCCATAATAAAATAACAATAATAATGAAATGAAATGTCTTTTTTAGTCATCAGATTATACTGAGCATTTCAGTCAACCTAGTCTAGTGAAAACCAGTATATTTTTTGTCATTTTAGTCAAACTTACTTATGTGTGGTATTATACTCACAAGTTAAGTGCAGGGCTTTATGCAGGTTAATGCGGGCATATTACTTCAGACACTTTTCTGAGGTATGTTTTTGCAGGCGATTCGTTTTAAGAAGCTATTCAAATTCATTTTGACATCAAATTAAATTAAATTTATTTTCATTGTAAAGTGAAGGACAAATAAAGAGCATTTTTTTTCATCCCAAAATACATCAGTCAGTATGTTAGCTGCTGAGGAGTTTGGTGCAAACTAGACTGTGGTGGCATACAGCTTTTAGCTAGTTAGCTCGCTAGTTTTAGACTGAGGCTCCTGCTGCAATCTAGCTGAAACATCAGCGTTTCCCACACAGAACGTGCCCTGCTACAGTTTCACGTCAGCATTACTCTGCATTAAGCCCACACATGCCCATGCGCTCACTGACTCCCTCTCTCTCCTAAACATCTTACTAATTAATGCATTTTCTCAGAGAATGGATCTGCTGCAAGAAAAAAAAAGCATGATATTTAGTCTCCCCTTTTTTGTCAAAGAAAAAGAATAGATTTTGGCACTGTTTTCCTTTCTAAACTACATTTTTGTCTTCAACGATATTGCGTGTTGAGATGGTCACAGTCTTTAATGACACACGTCTGAGTCATGGGAAAAAAAAGGTCACTGACGAACATTACAACATGGTTTTCGTAAATGCAATTGAATCTCTTTGATAGATAATTAAATCCAATAGCAACTTACTGGAATCACTTAATGCTACTACATTTGTCTTACTTGTGGTAAGCAAGAATATTGCATTTGAGCCTTTGTACATTTGATATCAGTTCTGGTGGAAAATGGTAATGTTGTGACTGTGTGAACATCAGCTCTCCAAAAAAAAAAAAAGCACTGTAACAGCAGCTTTATGAGGCTGTGACATTAACAACACCTTCTACCTGCAGTACACTGCATGGTGAACGCACACATCAAGTATACACAAACTCAGTGCGCACAGGGTCAGGCTAACGTGCGTGGTAACTACAGCATCCTCCAGCATGGACCATGACACACTCCCTACAATTATAGTGACTCAGTCAACATAATGTAATGTTCTTTCAATCGCCATACAAAGATGTACTTTTTTTAAGAGGTCGGAGCAAGGACCTGAAGCCCGCACAGATCAGTGTCTTGCTCAGAGACACTTTATCAGGTCCGTTTCAAGAGCAGGTGCTTTGGTTGAAAGATAGTCACTCTGTGTAAGGCACACGGTGCCCTCTCCCTGAACTCCAGCACTTCTTATGGCATTCGTCCAGTGGCTACGTGCTGCGTTCACGACTGGGAGCACAGCATTTGGAGCATTAGCTCAGTGGTTCATGTTGACTGACATCTTCATTGAGCTCACAGTTTTGGACTTGAGAATATAAACAATCTTGAGAGATTTCCATCTGCGATGGTCTTGCGTCTGTGCTGTGTCTGTGCTACATTTCAGAGTGTCTGTATGTCGTCAAACACTATAAAATTAATGACAATATTTGAAAAATGAGGGATGGGGGCTGAGTGCTGACCTTCCGTTCTTTGTCTCCGTACTCCAGGCCCAGCGTGTCCATGGCACGCACGATGGCGGCCAGAGATTGGATGGTGTTGCTGTAAACGACAGGCTTGTACTGCTTTACGTCATCGCCGGAGAAACCGTCCTCGTGGATGATCCTAAACACACACAAACACATGCGCATTAGCCGATGGGCAAAGTAGGTTTGGCATTGCTGGCACATATTCCTTAAACAGACACACACATCAGTACAAGAAACACAGAAATACAGTCGGAAATAAGAAAAAAATCAATGTGTGGTCATTCGTAGCCAGAAGCACTGGTGTCCACATAAATCAACAGTTAGACTGATGGACAGAGTCTAGATATATACTGTCCAAGCATTACAAAAAGTTTAATCAAAGATACTAAAATAAGATCACGTGCCAAATACAGTGGATGTGCTCCTCAGATATTAGAAGGGTTGGACAAAGAAGGACGAAGGTTTTGGAAGAATGGAGGTGAGGGGTTTGAGAGAAACACAGGTGGCTGAAGGAGAGTTACAACAAAAACACAAGAGGAAGAGCGAGCGGCACTGGGCGGCAGGGAGGGGAGGGTCCATAACCAGTAGGCTAAGCTGACATTTAGGCACACGGTGCTAGCAGCAGCCCATCCCGCTGTTTTAAATGTCACGCTGTCTTTCACTGCAGCTACCACACGGACGCCCCGACAGACAGGCTCAAAGACGGTCAGACAGTTAGCCAGACAGACAGACTGACAGGGGGACAGACTGTACAGATGGACAAATCAGACAAAGTCAAACAGAGAGAGAGCGAGAGAGATGACAGAGAGATGGGCAGCCAAGAACAACAGACAGGACACCAGAAAACAACTGCCTGATACACACAGACAGATACAGGCTGGGGCAACGTCCACCATCCCAACACAGAGATGAGTCACAGCGAGCAAGGTCTCCTCGCAGGAAGGACTGAGGATCGAGCCCGGTCCGGTGTCTATCTCTATCCCCCATTATCAGAGCTCTGCCCTCCTGACAGATCCTGACCCACCATAAAGATTAGCTGACAACCATACCACCCACTAACTCTCCTGCTTTACCGCCTACCTTCACGTATGCTACATAGCACTAGTCTACATCTTGAAACAAGCTTTCTGTCGTGGTCAGTGTCAAAGCTCTTCAGTCTGTGCAATCGAAGTACCTCATTTTCACATCCAGTCTTACTTCTGAACAGAGGAATCCAAATCACAAACTGAAAATCCCTCAGAAAACAGAAGTTTGGTTTTTAATGAGAGTGAGTTTTTTTTGTTTCTGTCCAGTGAAGTGTGTGTGTGAAAGTGCGTTTTATAATAAGTTAACTTGGCAAGTAAGCTCGTCTTAGGTATTACAGCATGCTGCCTTCAGTTGATTAGATCAGTAGATGTCGCTGACATAGCATCAGAACTGTTACTTCTTCATGTCTTTTGATAATGTTAAACACATTAAACTAAAATTCTGTCCATATCTAACACATTGTACCTATGGGGGTATTATCACAATATTATTTGCAAATGTGTGTGGAGAGTTGTGAAACTGTATCTCATTCTGTATGTGCACTCTCACATTTCTGAATGCGTACAAGAACCTGCAAATGCAGACTCAGATTTGTTAATGTGTACACAAATCTCTGAATGTGCATAAGATTTGTACATGAGTAAAATAACCTTAAAATAAGTACTCAGGAAACTCAGTATAAATGCCCTTTTATCACGAAGCTTTGAGCCTCAAGAGCCGGAAAAACAGACGCTTCTTCAGTTCAACACTGTGTCATTAATCACTTTAATATGATATTTTGCAGAAGTAACTTATATTAGACAGCAACTTACATAACTGTAGTAAAATCCTCATGTCAGTCTCATGTTTAAAAAAACACTGATTTTTTCATTTGGTGTCAACATTTACAGATTTGTGTACACCCGTGTATCAATTAGAATCTGTATGAAATGACATTAACACAACTGAAAAGAACTGAAGAACAAAAGTAGCCCTTTTAGTGGGCTCATATGGGCAGTGTTGTGATTTGTTTTGAAAATCAAAATTTGTTTTCCCTTAAGAAGGTAAAAAGAACCATTTTTACAACTTGGAAGAAGCAAAGGGACTTCACGGGTTCTGCTGAATAACACTCAAGATAGAAACACTGCTGCTATGTTGATGCAGTGTGATGCAGGATAGCTGAATCAAAGGACTCACTCCACATTATAGATACAAGCTTATTTGCTTTCATGTCGAGTTAGATGACAACCTCAGTACCACTCTTATAAGCTTAAGCCAGCAGCCACTTAGCTTCATTTATCAGAAGGCCTAGAAACAACTGACGGTATCAAAGCCTGAGAGTTAAGTGCCATTTTGTCTGGAAGCAGTTGCCAGTCAACTCCAGGAAGTTACTGCTGCCATATGAGATACTATAAGATGCTAATTAGTGATCTTATGAGTATTTATGCTAACTTTACCAAACAAGTAACAGAGTGGCATCAGTCAAAAGTATTTCCCAAAATGTCAAACTATTCTTTTCAAAGAGCATTTCACTGATGTAGCACAAAACTGTCAGACTCACGGTGGATAACCGTCAAAAGCAATATCGAGCTGCTGCCTTTTTTATTACACGAAATCTTCTTGCATGTTAAAACCTGCCACCTGCATTCCCACAATGCAGTCTGTCCAATCAAAAACCGTGTGGATTTCCTTCTAGATGATGTCTTAAAGGCATTAATTAAAAAAAAAACAACTGGTTCTAACCCTAAGTCTTTAGAGAAACTTCACCATGTGACACACAAATGGTGACCAGAGGCAGCAAACTGTTAATGAATATCCTGCATCTGTATAATCTTCCACAGATTATTGTTGAGCCTGCAAAGCATTTGGCGTTTTCCAATAATTATGTGAGATTTCATTTATGATATTTTCAGCAGTTGTGTTTCCTATCGCACACGGACAGGCAAACAAACTTACTCGCACACACACACTGCTGTCTTCAAAACACCTCAGCAGTGTGTGTCCGGATATCTGACAAACATGTGCCACTATGCAACTGTATGCAAGATGAGGTGTGTGCGTGTGAGCATGTTTATGTTGTGTGAGTGTGTGTGTTTGTGGTCTGGAGGACAGCGCGGTCCAGGACAGTGTAATGTTTCAGATCAATCAGGCATCCTGCCAGTCCTATATAAATACACTAGGCTCCTGTTTACGTCGGTGACTTTCGCACAGAGGGCCAAGTACAGATCCATGCACTGGAACTAGGATGAATAAATGCTTTATTCTTATGTGTACGATGTGCACATCAGCTAACATGTCCAGCAGAATTACATCCAGTGCCACAGCACAGGCATGCATGAATATAAACTCATTCAAAGCAGTAAACACACACCTATATCTGTTCTTTTTGTAGCTCTCTGTGTGCTAGCGTGATTTTTAGCCTTCCTTCTCTGCTCTCTTCATAACTTGCTAACCAGACACTTTTTCTGAAATTCTTTCCTTCCCTCCATCTTTCAAAAAGGTGAAGCGAGGACAAACTATTAATTGGATGCTGCAGTCTCTGCAGTCTCTGTGTTGAGCTGAAAATGCCGAGAAAGAGGGTGATGTGTGTTTCACAGTGACACAGGACAATGAGATCCTAAAAAACACAATCAGGGACTCCTAGAACCTGAGATCCTGGTACATCAGGGGTTTAACACTGTACCACCATATACAAGACAAAAGATATACATCAGCCTGTTCTCTGGTGTCATGATAACACAGGGGCGTGGTGCTAAAAAGATAAACAATATGCATTTCTAGATGTTTTTCTAAACCTGCAGGTGAATTTAACTCTTCCATATGATCTTTGACCTATTCAAGCAGAAGTCAGTGTGGGAGGGCTGATGCAAGAACAGAGTGGAGTCATTACTGTCCTCCTAGAACGTTAATATTATTATCCTTAATAACCATGGACGACAGAAAGATAGTAAGAGCAAGAAAGAAAGGATAGTCACAAAAAAAGAGAGAACTCAGCTGAAAAAAGAAGAGAAATGAAGCAAATATTTAAGATTAGTGTTGCAGCAAGTGTTATTAGAGGTGTATCAAGGACTTACTCATGTGTGTTTCTATCTGTGCGTGTGTGCGTGCGTGTGTTGGGTTGGCTGGCCTGCTGACGTGAGCTTTCATGCATGAGGACCTTTTCTCATTACCCACTCTCTGAGCCCTTCTGTCAGCAAAGACAGAGCACCCTGTGTGTGTGTGTGTGTGCCTCTCGGTGTATATGTGTGCAGCTTCCTGTCGCTTTGGCACAATCTGCACGGTGACCTGAAACATAGTTTAGTTTCACACCGAGCCAGACAGATGGACACCGAGGCAGACATATGGGCAATTTAACCACGATATTATTCCATGGTATCATTATGTGGCTGCCGTTTTGCAAACCAAATAACAGGTGTTTAGTGTACTAACAGATAAAAGTGAGCAATCAATAACTCCATTAAATGATCAGTGTTTGTGGTTGTCAACCTAAATGCCTTTTGAAAATTGATAATCATCACGTTTCAAACAATAATGTAAATTACTTCAAGTTCTTTTCTGGAGTGAGTGTGTGTGAAACACCTGTGAGGCCAGGCATTGCCTGCTGACAGGAAGTGATGCAGTATGTGCGGAAGTCAGGCAAACTGCAGCTTGACTGTAAAGTCACATCCAACTCAACTTCTCAAACAGACAGCAAAATGTCTGGTTTTCCCAAGATCCCCCTGTAAGTGTCTCAGCACCATCTGCAATCTGCTCACATTTTTACAGCTGCGACGAGCTCCTCCATTACCCTTGTGCATTGCATTGTGGGAGAATAGTGTCCATCAACAGCACACTCAAATATTGTCTGCATTTAGTGTGCATGCTGTCTGGTTTGATTATACTTCATTTTGTCAGTTCCCTGGTGAAACCACTCAAAATAGTAACGTAGTGTGGTTTGGGACCCACTTATGCTTTGGATTAACTGGTTCCAGTAACTAACAAAGATGGTGAAGCACTAATCACACACAAGGATTTTTTTTTTTCCCCTTAGACTATGGGTGAGGAGGGCCACCCTTACGAGCAGCTGACTTCATTCAGTCACGCCCATGTGGCTCCACCAGCCGCTAGCGAACTAGCCACAACCACAGTGAATTACATCTTTATAATGTACTTCATTATATCCTTGTTTCTAAAATGAAAGTCAGGATTGTTCCTTCAGTAATGCAACTGCTTTTAAGGGTTGCGCTGTGTGCATCTCAGCAAATGCTAGCATCAGCCTATGAGCTAAACCAGCCATGCAGAATGGCCAGCTTAAAGTCAATTAAGTAAAACCACACCATCAGTGAGGAAAAAACAAACAGACCTTCAGACCCCTCAGGACGACGTTCTTCTATGGTTTATCACTGTCAGTGGAATTCACAATAAAGATGTTATTGTTAAAACATGTTAAAACAAAACAAAAAAGAAAGAAGTGGAGTGTTCTCAGTTCCTCTAAAATGTGGAAGTAGCGCCTTTCGTGTGACGGTGACTCTGTGGCTGCTGTCATCAGGCTGACGGACAGGCAGATGCTTGGGTCTGTGGCATTTGTATTTCGTCTAATCTAAAGTCAAACACTGCACATAACTGTACAAACTAATGGAAGTGAATGACAAGGCTAGACTACCATAAATAAAACTGATATAGATGAAAACAAGAGAAAGCAAAACTAAAAGAGAAGACCAAGTAAGACTTCTCTAATGTATGTGCTTTAAACACACACATACACACACACACTGTATCAAACACAAAATGCCTGCCTCTCTCCGTTCTGTCTCCCATTATCCCCCACACTCATATTTTTATCCTCACACCTACTCATGTGAACACACACAAACACAAAGACCACAAAACACACTGTGCTATTAGGTATTTATCTCTGTTGCGCATTGTTGCTACCACCGTTTGTCCTGACGCAACCACACACACACAGGCACATGCGCACACACACACACCAGATCCTGTGTGATTGGTTCTTTATCGCTATGCTATGCATCCATTCACTTTGTGGTCTTTGTCGACAGTGCTCTTAGTCGTGACAAAGTGCACGCTGACCAACTCCTGTCAACACCGCTGGATAGATTTACTAACACAATGTACTGTGTGTGTGTGTGTGTGTGTGTGTGTGTGTGTGTGTGTGTGTGTGTGTGTGTCAGTGAGTGTTTAGGGGAGCGTCAGAGCAAGTGCAAAGAGTGAAGGAGAAAGAGGGGATAAAAATGTGATGGCTGAGAATGGATATGAGAGACAGCATGAGAGAAGAGGGAGATAATCAGAAAAAAGAACCTATAAATAACCAGTGGTGTCAGTAATACAGCCCCCGCCCTGACTGACACACACGCACACACACGCACACACACACACACACACTGAAATGGAGGTTAGCTGCTCTGTCATTTGGCTCCACTAACTTGCACTCACACCTTGAGGTCAAGCAGCAACATCCTGGGCACACATACTCTCACACACACCTCCAAGCACTGGGATCTGTATCTGTCTTTTTTTTTTTTTCCTAACACACCCGTGTTTTAGCCTTGCTGGCGTCATTGCTCCAGGGATGATTGTGTTGGTTGGCTGGTCCACCACTTCGGTCCAGGCTAAAATATGTCAACTATTGGATGGATTGCCATGAGTTTTGGTACAAATATTGATGGTTTCCAGAAGATGACTCCTGATGACTTTGCTTTTCACTACCTCAGTGTTAACTGGATTTAATGGCACAACGCTTTGTGCATTCTTGGTTGTATCCCGCTGACTTTGGTGATTCTCTGAGCGGTAAGGGTGGTGGGACGGCCAGGAGCAGGGCACTGGAAAATTTCCCTTGTTTTCAGATCCCAATGTTGACAGGTATGAAAGAAGTCAAGTTGCATTTACATACACTTCTGTCCAGACTCATATAATATTTGTAGTGAAGACTCTGAAGGCATTTAATAAAAGAAAATATGTGCCTTTTCTGGTGAAATGGAAGTTTTCACCATACTGACATGATGATTCCAGTGAATCACTTCCAGGTAGAAACACGCTGTCTTCACTTAGAGACTATTTTTCCAGAGGAGCACTGTGGACTGATGGAGAGCTTTGTCACATGGTGCAACAACAATCACCTGAAGCTCAATATCAGCTTGTTGTGGACTAGAATGCTTCAAATATGGATGATGCTGCAAAGAAGCGACTAACTGAAAAAGTGGATGCTTCACACTCATCTTCAAGCTGGCCGATGTCACCAATTCAGTATCTGACCAAATGTGAAATATGGTCACAATCTCCCCTTCTGTTCCTGAGCTATGCTGTTCCTCAGATATCTCCTTCATGAGATTGGAATGGATGGAGGGACAGAAGGACAGAAGGACAACCAAAAAACATAATAATAAAAACATTCCTGCAGGAAGAAAAAGCTCATGTCTTCGTCCACTCTGTCCCTTCTCAAATGTCATTTACAGCACATGTTATCTACTGACGGGCAGTACAATGTGGAGAGCCACAACGTTTCCACTGCGACAGGAAGATTAGGAGTTTCCACCCTTGAGTTTATGAGTCGAAGAATGTATCCCCCGCTGGGGAGGAGTCCTGGCCCCTGGTTTGGTCATGTGCTAATGGAGAGTTCTTGTGCCAAGGGACACAGTCTGCTTCACAGTGGTTCAGCAGGGATGTTAGGAGCTGCACACACATGCGTGCCCAGGCAGACAGGAGAGCAGAATAATTACAGTTCAGTATTACATCTGGGAAGACCTCATTAAATCTGTCTGCCATTAGTTTCACTGTCACATGTTATCTCTATCTGCCTCTCTCTGCCAGGTCCTCTTTCATCCATTATTCCTGTGCCCCCCCCCCACCCCACCCCTTTATTTTCCACTTGCACATCACACTTGTTCCTTGTCAGACTCTCCCACTCACTGCCATCTTCTCTTCCTCCCCATCTCACTCCTCATTCCTAATTATTTTTTTTATTCCTTTCCTCCTGCTTCTGTTCCTTTTCCATTTGCAATTAAATATTAATTAAAGAACACAGCGCTGATGCACCCATTCTCCCTCCCCAGTGACTGATTTCTACAGGGAAACAGAAATGCACACACACACCACATGCACACAGGTGCTCACAGGGCAAAGCTTAGTGTGACAGTTGCAGAGAATGCTGTGCCATAACCGTTGCCTAATTAACGGTTAGGTAGCAACAGCTGCACCAAGAGTCACACCCAAAATCTTGCACTCAAGCCTTCTTATTTGTCTATTTTTCTGTGAAAATTTGTTGCCATATATAGTCAAAATCTCTCCTCGACTGGAAAAGCAGACAGTAGCATTAATCTCCAAGCTGTACTTTTTAAACCACGGGGCTAAGCTCCCCTTTGCAGATACTCCCATTAGATATTAGCATTTGGTAAACATGAGTGAATAAAATGTGAACTTGTGCTGGCAGGTGTAGGTGTGCTAGTGTTTTTGCTGGCTGGCCATGACGATGCAGCGGCTGAGATTTGAGGCCATGTGAGGTCAAGTTCTTGGAACCATTTTGTACCTGTAATATTAGCTCACTGGCTCATTCAGTCACACCGCCATGCTTCAGCAGTCAGGTGTGTATGTTTCAGGTTGGATCTTGGCATCTTTAACTGCTAATTTGTAAAAGATCCCAGTTAAATAGGACATAAAGGTTGAGGCAAAACACCTCAGAATCCAGCAATGTCAACACAATATGACTCTATCTTTAGATGAAATAAAGCCAACTACGAGTGTTTATTAACCTGCTGTACAGTGTAAACATTACATTTTCACTTGCTGTTTCTTTCAATCTTCCATTTAATTTAGGCAATTTGTTGAGCCAAAATCATTTGGTGTTTCATAATAGCCTGTAGTGACGCCGACTAAAATCTTGGCCATTCTTGTTTTTTGCAGTCTCTGTAGCCAGTAGATTTAAAAGGAAAGGAATAAACATGTCACTTATGAAACGCAAAAAACCCAGTAGCCATAAAAACAAGTGCAAACAATGTTGAGGAGATTTATTTTTAGCATTCCAGAAAAGTAGGCATGCATAAAGTCATGTAAAAACAATAGTGACTCTTGTGCAGCCCAGCTGTCAGCACCGTTATGGGAAGCGGCTGATCCGGGAGCAGTTGATAACATCAATATTACAGCCTGTATATGTCAACATGTGTTATGTTACAGGCAATTTGAGTCATCTGTAAAGTTATGGAGCCTCCTGACAGACTGTTGGAAGGACTGTGACAGACAAACAGAGAGACAGGGAGAAGTAGGGCCACAGGTTTAATCAGGTTGTCCCAGATATAAGGCTGAAATGTAATTATTCAGCTATCCTCTCTTCCCCTGTGTCAATATTAATTACTTACTTTGAGGGATTCAAACCAAGGAAGGCCATGTCATCTAGTGGAAACAACTGAATGGGCTTTTCTGAATTCCAGAAACCAGATACATGGATCTGGTCTGTCTGAGGCACAGCAAACAGTCCTATCTGTCTTATTAGAAAGGGTTTTTATTTGACATTTGAAGTACCATATAGACATGGGGGCACAGTAAAATTCAATTCAATCTGTAATAATCTGTTCCAATTCAATTAGTTTGAACTAATGATGCTTTACCTGATTTGTTCAAACTTTTGATATGGATGGAGTAGGCACCCAGTGGGGATCCGGGGGGCACCCAGTGGGGATCCGGTGGCAACCAGTGGGGATCCGGGGACATGCCCTCCCAGAGAACAATGCTGGCCGTAAATGCCCAAATTTGGTGGTCTCTGTCACTCTTCCATCACATACAATGATCTTAATTATTGCATATTTTATAATGTATAACAATGTCTGCCTGCCCCATTGTAAACATGTAGTGAACTATTAAAGTAAAGGAGAGTTAGACTGCTAATCCAACCTTTTGTAATTAAGATGAAATGTATGATGTGGAAAAACATATAGACTTGATCACATACATTACTGCAGCAAGGTCTGTTATATCATATTTCATTTTAAGAACATGATTTGGGGCATCTGGCATCAGTTTGCATAATTGGTCAATGGCAAAAAATACAAAAGCGGTTTAAGGCAGTGGGAGGCTGAGGCCTCACCTCAAGTTTCCTCATATGACATAGGCCCTGTTACTGACAACCCTGCCTGTCTTAATGTGTGTTTAATGCATCTTCAGACATGGCTCTGCTGTCAAGAGCATAACGTAAATTAAGGTCATTCATTCAACCACTTTTTGTCAGTGATTAAAAAGATAAACTACTTCTACATCTACTTCCTGTCAGCATCTGCATGATGCAATGTGAAGCAATGCAATAGCCTCAGTTACTCAAAATGTTCAGTTTCTGTTCATCTATAACTTCAGCTGCTGATCATGAGGCTGTACTTTGTGGTGGTGTTTTGCTGAAAAGTGTTTCATTCCAATATTTTGTCTCGATGAGTCACAAACTGTACATGGAGGGGACAAACAATGGGAAAGAATCTGCCTGACAGGACAAAAAAACAATTGAAAGTTACTTTCACAAAAAAATGTGAAAATCTGTAAAGTAGTATTTATTATAGAGCTGCTGGATCTATTCAGTTTCTATTTCCTGGTACTTCTGTCCTCACTTATGTGTGGCACAAGCACAAAAACACAAACGTCTTTTCAAACATACACTCTTGGAGCTACAAACCCAGCCACAGTCACCATCAGCTGACATATCAGCTGAGTGCGGTCACTGTAACAAGACTCCTTTGTCTCGCAGTGCGCTGAACTGACATGAAATCTTCCAAATAGGTCTAACACAAAAAACACACTCACACAAGCACACAGAAAAAACACACTCAATTGTGCATGAGTATACAAGCACGCGCACGCGCAGACACACACACTCACACAGTACAAATTTCCTCCGACAAAAGACCTTTGTTTTTTCTAAGAAGGCCTGATTAGCGCACAGACCACACATAAAGTCATACCGACCTGGTCTCATACAACTGTGCAAACAGAAAGAAAGACAGACATGGCTTAGAGAAGAAGCACCCTTTAATGTAATAAAAATAAAAAGGGAAGAGGAGAGGATAACAAGGACAGAGAGAGACAGAAAAATGAGCTCCATATTCACAGCGACTGATGTGTTACCACCAGTAACTCAACTGCTAATGAATCCTGACAGGACACACGCTGTCTGATTATTCGCAGGTAGGCTGAAACACCTGAAACTGTAGATCTGCAGAGCTGTGACTACATGAGGCTCGCCAGAGCTTTCATGATTTTCGGAGAGGGGAGGGTGAGGGGGAGGTTTTCTAGGACTGATACAGACTACCAATTTAAATGTCACGAGGATCAGTTGATCTGATACCAGTCGTCAAATGGTCCCTGTTCTCCTGCACAAGACACCTGACAGAAGCAGTAACTTTTAACTGGTGCCTAAGTGGGATGCATGTTATTTTAGAGGTAAATCTAAGACTGGCAGATAAATGTTTTTTCATACATTTTTGTATCATGTGGAAACTGTATAAACAATGCAATCAAGCAGTTATAACAAGCCAATTATAGTTGACATAATGACATAGTTATAGTGGTTGTCTTGAGCCATGTCAGTCCCATTCACTGGAAATGTGACGGCTAAATGTACAAACATCCCAGTTTACAACTCAAGAGGACCCTTCTGGTCTGGAGAAACCAGACTGATGTCAGCCTTTCTGTTTCTGCCATATCAGTCATGTAGTAAACACACAGCAGTAATGGTCTATAAAGGCTATAAGGCTATTTATACACAGCGAAGTCTACAGTTTAGTATGCTACATCGATTTTTAACAAACTTTTAAAATGGTCTTAACAGCCTTCCTCACACATCTGCGATATCTCTAAACGTTGTGTTTGTGTCATTGTCTTTAAATGGCGCTGATGACTTCCACACGTCAAACACTTTTAAATGTTAGCAGCACTGCTTTTAGCAGCGGCAATATTTCGGAGGAGCTGTCGAAAAGCATCCACAAACATGCTTTGACTGTCAGAAGAAGAGTGTTCAAAGGTAGATAAAAACTGAAAAACACAGTGTGGAGGTGTGTGTCATGTGGAAAGACTGGCGGGAGTGAGGTGAGGTGTAAGTTGTGTGTGCATGCTTTGACGTGTTGTTTTTCTGCCTATTTACAACATGCAAACGGGATTCAAATGCTAAATACACACACTGTTATCAAAGGCTGCTTGGACGTGCCAGCGAGCACATGTGCACACGCAAACACAGCTATCATGAGATGTTGCCTTGCTGTTATTTCACAGCTCAGTGACGCAGCCAATCAAATCATTCCGGTGCTGAGCACGCCCATGGCTATATTTAACCAATGAAGGATGACTATCTGGCTGACGGACTGTTTTAGATGACCAGTTGCGGGCTGTCTCTTCATGCAAGCTTTAGTTGGTGCCAAAAAAATTCCCCCCCCCCCCCCCCCCCAACACCCCGCCCTCTCTCACCCCCTCCCTCTCTTTCTTTCTAAGGCTAATAATTATCAAGAAGAACAGAGTCCAGAAGAGGAGTAGCCTTTGCACCCTGTCCTTGACAACCCTGTCCTCGTCCCCCTTTCTCACTTCCTCTAGCTTGCTTAATAAGTGAGAATATGTTCTTTCACTTGCCAGCCTCTCTCTCTCTCCTCTTGCTAAAATGGCTTCACTTCCCTCTTCATACCTCCCCAACCTCATTCACACTCATCCTCCCTTTCCCCTCGTCTCTCCTCTCCTGCTTCTTTTCACACTCCCACATCAATTGAATTTTCCTCCCTGGTTGCTTCTGCTGGGTCTCCCTGTAACTCGCTCTCTCTTCTCCCATACTTGTCTGGCTTCTCTCTTCATCCCTCACTTCATTCTTCACCGCTCCTCTCTTCATCCTTACCTCCACCACTTTATCAAGTTCAGTCTATGCCCACTTGCGAACTGCTCCTCTCTTCCTTTCCTTCTTTCTTTCTTTGCACTGGGCATTTATTTTGCTTCATTAAAACTCCCTTTCTGTGTCCCTCCATCTAAAACCCCCACTCTCAACCTCTCCCCCTCTGCCTTCCTGCACAAAACACCACCTTTTTTCCCCTCAATCTTCCTCCCCTTCCCCCTTTTATTCTCCTCTTCTGAGGCTTAAACCTAATTATCTTGTGTTCTAGAGACACCACACACACACTCACACGGTGGGAACAGCCTGTGGGAAGCAGTGCAGCCGTGAGGGACGGACAGCGTTTGTTCTCCCTTCGGCCAGTCGCCTCCGATCATGTCAGCGCGGCACAAACACACACACACATTGTAACAGAGAAAGCCAGAGCTGAAGAAAAGGAGGAAGACAGCGAGTGAGAAGTGTAAATTCTTCACACAGCGACTGACTGGCTGAATGTGTTTGATGTTTCTTCTTGTTCAAATCCTAATGACTTAAAGAGTAATAGGACGCATATTTTCACGGCTACCACTCTCCTATCAAAATAATCAGAAAAAAAATAACAAAAAGGTTGATTCATTTTCTGTGTATATTCACTGACAAGGACAGCTGCCTAAAATAGAGTTAGAAAGTCTCAGACCTAAGACAAAACTGCACTGTGGCCAGCCCTGTTCACATTATCATTTCTCGTACAAAAAAACCAAAAAAACTTCAGACAACTGATAAAGATTTAACCTGATCACAACACAAAACCAGTTATAAAGAAGCAGAACTAAATGTTAGAAACAACTGTCATTTGATTCAAATTCCAAAATGACTGCACATACAAAACAGCTACTTTTGGCAAACACAATCAATCCTCATTTGTACATTGTAGTACACTGAACTACAATGTACAAGTGAGGAATGATTGTGTTTAAAATGCAGAACTGTCCATGTATCTTGAGCCCCAACGGTGTTCATTCTAAGCATCTATATACAAGGGTAATGAAATCGTGATATGTCATTGGCTCTCACCTGTTTGGGTTTATATTAGTAAGTCTTTTATTGAACTACAAATAAACATTGTTGTGCGAGCAATGTAGGCCATCTCTATTGCTGCTAATTAGTGCCTGTGAGCTGCATTTATACTGTCACGTCGCCTGTTCAGAGTTTATACAGTGTTATATGGGTCGTAGACTGTTAATGATTGAAAAAGATATGACCTGGAGAGTTAATCAAGTAAGAAAAGATGTCATGGTATGACTCCTCTGGCTGTCAGGTGGCCTGGAGAAGTCAGATGGACTCATTGTGCTCATTTCAAGTAACTCTCTGCAGCCAGAGGGCTGCCTATGTAGTTTCTGAACACGTTCAACACTAACAAGACTCATTCATGTTAGGATTATCAATTTATTTTAAGGGTTACGCCAGTTCCATTTAATTGGGGGACTATAAAGAGACAAATACAAAAAAAAGAAAACAAAAAATTAACACAGAGGCCAAGATCTCATGACTTTTAGTCCTGCATTGGGATAAAGCTCCAAAAACACACACATTTAACAATACTTTTTTCTCTGACCCACCAAAACAACATATTTTATCCTCTCAACTCTACCCTTCCCTACGTTAAGCTTATTTAGGATGTTGTTTTGTTTGTTTTAGTGTCTTGTTGAAAATAGCAAGAGCTCCTCTGTAAAGTCCATGCAAATAATTCAACTAAATAAATAAATAGCTTGCAAAATTAGTAATAATTTAGCATGAAAAATATGCAGTTGCAATTTTCAAATTTAAAAACCTCCAACTTACTTTCAGCGCTAAAGGCAGCGCACCTCAAAAATCTATCAAACAATAGCACACACATTTTTTACGCAACATGGAAGCATGTGACACAATTTACATGTATTAGTCATTTGGTATTACCACTGTGTAAACAGATAGTAACAGAACTTATGATTGATAATGCATCAAGACTACTGGGCCAGCTCTGGCTTGTAAATTGGATGTATTGCCATTATTGCTAGCAAAATAATATCCGAGTGGATATGTTAGTTGGCTCTCACATAATTAGAAAAGTACAAAGGGGAGCAGGGATGCGCGTGAACCCACCACCGCAAAATAATAATAAAATAATAAAATTATTTTTCTCACTCACACATAGTGAGCACTGCTGGAGAGGTCAGTTTGCCAGCTGGACAGCAAGAGAACCTTTGCACACATCTAAGCACACACACACAGGCTCCATAAACAGATGGTGCCACACACGAACACGCACACGGCTCTATGCACGAGAAAGAGATGTGCTCACACATGACCACGTCTCTTGGGTTGCTGGCCCAAAAATTACGCTTCACATGTTCCTAAAGGTTCTAAAGGAAAAACGTTTTTCCTTTAGATTCCCTTTTTCCGCACAGTCATGCTTTTTCTTCTTCTTCTCCTCCTTCCCCTTCCGTGTCTTACAGATTTAGTTCTACATTAGATGGTACTATGGCTTCACACCTCGATGCTCACTCATTCATACACAACTTTAATCCACTCTCAGCCCTACGCCTCCCTATCGTTCTCTCAGACACACGCACACACACACACACACACATACACACAAACACAAACACACACATACACCAAAGTGCACCTGTGCTCCCCACAGAGATATTATCAGTGCTTCGTCATGAGTTATTGTCACTCAGGAATTTCATCATCTCAGAAACCAATCGTAGGTGTTTCAGAAGAAAGTTTGGGAAGACACAGCATGTACTGTCTGCTAAATAGTTGTAGCCACCGATCATTTCACAAGTCACTTCCTTAAAGAACAGACAGAGCAGACTCAACCTTATCAGGGTATAAGGTGGCCACAGTTGCAGTATTTTTCCACTGTACTGTACAGAGTGGTAACAGACTCCTTATTTTCACTCACATGCACAGCTGCGGCACAGCTCGATGTACACAACATAAAATCTAAATCTAAATCTAATCCACTCATCTCTGTCTCTCTCTCTAACTCTAAAGAGAGCACACACACGAAGACACACACACACACACACAATTGGTCACTTGAGCACGCCCCAGATGTTCAAAGCACTGTGAAAGAAAATGCAGTAAGGGCTTTCCACTTCTCTGATGCGGTTCCGGAAATAGCAGAGCGTCTCTGAACAGGAACGTTAAAGCTTCCCTAGCAGGGCGCTGTCCACCACTTGAAAAGCAACCTTCCTCTCTATAATAGCAGATGCCCTTTGTAAAGAAATACAAACACTTGTATGTACAGTATTCTTGAAAATATACATTTTGTTTTCACATTGCACTACTCAAGCAATAATTCCAGTTTGGAAGACATTCTTTGAACTTGTGCAAACAGAAACGTGGCCCTCCTGCATTTACAGTATATGGCACTATGTCTGGCTGGTGTAAAGCTTCTGACATGACCACAAGAAATCCCTCATGGTCAATACACCTTAACAAGAAGAGATTTTGTTGGGGCCCATCGTATCACACTGCTCTTTATCCGCAGATAAAGGCCCCTGAGGAGCATGCAGAGTGTATTAAATAAAACCTTGGAACAACTGTTAGACAGTGTAGTTTGCCAGATGCAGTTCCATCAACTCATGCATATGCATAAGCAAGAAGAGCCTGTAGAAACAATCAGACAACAGAAACACGGAGGTGGCATGGCTGGAATAACTGAAAGAAGTGAGCATGGTGTGAACCAGCTAAATGGAAACTGCCTCTATTTCTGTCTAGAAATACTGTAAAATGCATTCAATAGTAATCTTATTCAACCATGATGTGTGTCATTGGCATGTAGCAATGGATCACCGTCCTTAATGCAATGCAATGCTGGCATAATAAGCAAGTAGAAGGACTAACACAGCCATCTATTAACATTCATTTGCATCACTCCAAGTCACATGTATGATTTACAACAGTTCAATGCCTTCAATGAATTCAGTTGCTCTAAAGGTTATGGCCTACTCTCTCTCTCTCTCTCTAAATATATGTACATATATATTCGATGAACCCACTGGGAGCATTGGTCAGTCAGTGTGCAGAATGTTCTGTGCAGCTGGAATGACCATTAACAGCTGAGAAACAGGCTCATCTGGATCCACTGAATCATGTTCTTATGTGATATGTCACTATATGACCACAACCAAAGCCTATTATCGGCTAAAACGCACCCAGCTGTCTGTAAAATGACACAGCAGAGGGGACTGATGAAAAACCATATGTCACAACAGGATTACAGATAAAATGACAGGGGTGGGGGGTGGGGGAGGGGTGATGGGTTGATGTGACCTTAGAAAGAGATCTGGTGTAAATCCCGTGGAAATATTATAGGATTATCATAGTGATACAGTAAATACAAAACTATTAAAATATCATACGTTCTGCACTAAGCACCACAGATAAGTCCCTATAGGAGTATTTTAAGGACATTATAATGACACCAAAGTAGAAAAAAAAAAACAGACAGCTTTAATTAAGTCGCTAAACTCACTGTTAAGTACCACAGGTACACACCAAGTCCCAACAGGAGTAAAGCAGGAGTACGTGGTGGTATTCTCGCAGAGCTACATTGGACTAGTTAGTAAGTAGGCCTTCGCAGACAGGGACACAGCCAACAGGCCACACGGCATTTACGCGCTGGGATTACAGACAGCGGTGGCAACTGATGGTGCCATAGAAAAAAACAGAGCTTTCATATTTCCAGGTGCAGCCAATGATTATATTCATTATCAATTATTTTCTCAATTAATGGGCAACAAAATGTGAAAAATGCCAGTTAAAATGTCCTAAAGATGAGGTGACATCTTATAGTGTCTCCTTTAGTATGATCAACAATCCAAAACCCAAAGATATTCAGTTTCCAGTGATATTAAACTGAGCATATCCACACATTTGAGAGGCTGAAACAAGGACAAGCATTGACACAGGGACGCCTGGGACAAGGCCAGTTCAGGTTGAAGTCAGGGGTACGACAGGATGACCAGTCAGGCTTGTCCAAGACAAAACGTGACACAAAATCAAGTTGCCACCAAGCTACAGCTACGCTCGTTTTGACAGCGTGAAGTGTGCATGACGCGTGTGAGAGACAGAAAGAAAGAGTGAGAGAGGGACACACATAGGAACTATAGGGTTATTAGACCGTGCTTATTACAGACTTACTTCATCTGTTTGACGATGGTGCTTTTCCCTGACTCTCCAGCCCCTGAGGGATAAGAGACAAGAAGACAATGTAAACAGGGTGTGTGTGTGTGTGTGTGAGGTAGCAAGATGGAGAAAGAGTGAGAGAGAGAGAGAGGGAGAGAGGAGGGGGTTGGAGAAAGAGAGAGAAAGAAAGGGAGAGTCAGCCTCTTAAAAAACCTAAGTGGATAAGAGCAGCAGCAGCAGGGTGGAGATAAAAAGATGGAGTAAGTGGCTGCACCTTTTCTTCCACAACATTCCCTTTTTATTGCCTCCATCTATTACTTCCACCCCTCATCTGTTAACAAATGGATTAAATACTTACAGGCTACTTTCTTTCCCACAAAGAATCAATGGAGAAATCTGCCCCCCTGAGCCAATGAGCCTCCCCTGCCTGAGCTCGGCCCTCCTCTGCTGCAGACTGCCATTTTTTTTTCTGACACCCATCTGCAGTTATCATCTCTGATGTTGTTCCCACCTTTTACCTGCACCCTGACTGATTCTGCAGGGTGAAAATGGCACACCTTTACTGGATAGAGTCCTAATGTAGCAGGTGGCCTCAAAGTGATGTAATAAGGGTGTGTTGAGGTGGCAAAATCAGGCAAATCAACGCCTCTTTGCCCATATGTTGTGTTTGCTTCACATCATTGAATTTTCTGCTTATGCTAGACGCCATGATTTTTTCATTTATTTCCACCACTGCCTTAATTGATGATCATCTCTTGCCAAACACCCCCCACCACCACCATCACCACCACACCTTACACCCCCCCCACCCCCCAAGCGCTTCATGTCTGTGCCGAGGCTCCACAGGCCCTACAGTAGCCCACGGTCGGGAATTCTCTTACCGAGCAGCAGCAGTTTCACATCTTTGGCCGCGGTGAGACCGTCCTCCTTGAGGTTTTTCTCGATGGCTTTGCTCCGGTCCAGAGCCGCCCTCTCCTCTGCGCTCAGAGTACATCCCATGGTTAGAGAACACAGCTTGAGAGCGTTACCGATACCGGGATCCACGGCAGAAAATGCAAGAAAACGCTAGATTGGATGAAATTTGTGCGTGGAAGCAACGCTGGTTGCAAATCCGTTTTTTTTCTCCTTTCTTGGTTAATTTCCTCCCTTTCTGTGCTGTGCCTTCGATCCCTCTAAGATCCCTCTGTCTCTTTCTTTCGCTCTCTGGGCAGCTCCCTCTCTCTCGCTCTCAAGCCGGGGACAAGGTACCGTTAAAGCATTTAAATCACGGATCCGCTCGGTTTGAACCACGGCGCAAAAACAACACGATGTAGGCTCCGCAGTTGGTTGTTTCTCAAGCGTGGTCTCGGCGGTGGTCTGTCGGTCCGTCCGTCCTCCGTCTCTCTTCTGTTTGACTGTCGGTAAATCACGGTAACGGTTCTCTTCTTCTCCACTATCGATGGCAGGCTCTGTTTTACTGGGCGGCGGTGAGCAGCGCTCGCATCGTTTGATTCCAGCACGGCTTTCTCACGGCGGCTCACAGTGGACCTTCCTCGGTTTGGCTCCTCCGGGCGGCTGGGACTCGCTCTGTAACGCTACTGCCTCCCGGTAGCTCCGGTAGGGACTCGGTCGCTCCTCAGTTCATTCGTTCAATTGCAGGTTGGTGACGTCAGAATAGTGAAAAAAGCGGTGGAGAGCGCATCCATCCTCCCAGTGGCGCAGCCTGGTGGCGCACTCTTATAAAAGTACCTTGACAGGCTTTCATAGTCCAACACTAGCCTTCATGTTCCACAGATAAATATAAAACGAAATTGCCACAAAAAAGATGTATAATTGATAACCAGGTCAAGAGCCCCCAAAAGTTCATTTGTTGGCTTTAGCTACCGTTAGCAAACATATCAATCAAGCGCGTGCGTGTTTTTTCTGCCAGCGCATGAATATTTCGATTTGGATCAAATGTTATGTGGCTGCAGGTGTGTACATGACTCAGCCAATCAGGGCTGATACCGGACATGCTGCTCACCTTTAAAGATGTCACTTAGCTAAGCGTGACTTTCATTGGTAGGTGAGGCTTGCTAAATTGCCATGAAGATATGGAGGTCAGCTGTTGTCATGTGACCTAAGTATGACATTTAGCCACACAATAACAGTTGCTCCTGTGTTCTGCTGAAAATGTTCTGGTTGTCCTTATTTTTCATATTTTACAGCCATGTTAGGGACATATGGCTCAAGTGGTGGTAACGTTGGGTGGTAGGTCCACCACTTTGCTCCAGACAGTTATATCTCAACAGCTACTGGATGAAATTTGTTCGACATTCATTGCCCCAAAAAGATGAAGCCCACTGACTGTTATGAGTGTCAGCGTTTTCCTCTCACACCACCACGAGACTGACACTGTTGGTTTGAATGAAATGTCTAACGACATTCCCATCAGCAGCAGCTGTACTTGTATGTGTTTAGGTCTAATTAGCAAATGTTAGCATGCTAACATGTTACAGTAACGTGGAGAACATGATAAACTTTACACCTGCTAAGCATCAACATAAAAAATAGCACAGCCTCACGGCATAGTTCTTTGTTCATTATTTTGTCTTTAATTTCTAGCTATGTTATAATTAAGAGTTAAATATATTGCCATATAACAGGCTTCATGATGTCTGATATTTTGTATTTATTGACATTTTTCTTGTGGCCTTGTTTCTATGATATTATTATAACTATACACTTCTAAAATTTGTATCATTGGAGACTCTGTCTTAATCTTGTTTCGCAATCCTTTTTGTTGTTTGATGCTTTAAAAGTCTCAATATTAAGTTTAGCTTTTATGTAAGCTTAATCGGGTTCAGTTGATAAGGTTGTCAATAGTCAGACAAAACTAATATCATTTTACTTTTCTTCTCAAAAGGTGTTGAATTGGCTTGCAATTGGACCAGTAATATGTTGTTCAGTTTAAGGCAATGCTTTCAGTATACAAGGGCAATTATGTTATATAACGTCAAAAATCTATGCACGAATCTCATTTAATTTGACATGCTGTGGGAGGCAGCTGTTCCATAACATCCTTTGATTGAGCTGTCATCTCCACACAGTCACTTTATCCATTTGACAAAGGGAGCCAAATTATCGCAATGATAGTGTGGTTTGCACAGTAATAAGGTGTCCATCATTATCATCACCAACAACATCAACAAACTGACATACATATATATAATAAAATAATATTCATTACATATAGTGCACACCACAAATGGTTTATTGATTTCAGCATAAAGGCAAATATAGGTTAAAAAAATATCTAATGCTATCAAATCCGGAGTTATGAATGGCATGGAATCATTTTTCAGTTGTAACAAAGTGACAGGGCACACTAAGCGCCCATGCTATTGTCATGACCCGTGCCATGCACGCCGGTTTTGTTTAGTTTTCCTCTTCTTGATCCGTGCTGTTGCCCCATTCTGTTATTAAGTGTTTGTCCATGTGCTGTCTTTGTCCACATCCAGGTCCTGTTTCATGTTAGTGTATTCCTAGTGTTGTCTCAGCCATGCCTTGTTCCTTGTAAGTGTTTTCCTAATGTCTTCATAGTCATGCAATGTTTTATGTAAGAGTTTTTGTATTGTCTTGTCTCTACCCTTGCCCGATTGTGTTTGTATATTTGTTAAGTTTCCCATTGTGTCTTGTCTTAGCCTGGTTTTGGTTACTTCCTGTTTTATTTTGAAGGTTCATGTTATGTGTCTTTGTGTTGCTTTACTTCCTGTGTTTTCCCTCCGTGTGATTGTCTGATTGTTTCCACCTGTGTGTCGTTACTGTTCCTCCCTTGTGTATTTAAGTCCGTATCTTCCCCCTTGTCCTTGTCGGGTCGTTGTCTGCGTTACCTTGTCTTGTTCCCTTGCCATCAGCCACAGCCAGTCATAGTCCTAGTCACAGCCTTAGCCACAGTCATAGCCTCATAGTGAGTGTTATTTGTGGAGTTTTCTTTGTTCTTGTCCGTGTCGTGTTTCAGGTAATTGTCTCCTTGGTTTGTCTTTGTCCTTTGTTTGCTACAGTCCCCGTAGGTTTGTTTCTTGTCTTTGTTCTAGTCCATGCCTTGTTTCATGTTAGTGTTCCTCCGTCTTAAATGTTTGCCATAATCCCTCAGTGAGTGTTATTTTGTTGTGTTATCTTTGTTCATGTCCGAGTCTCTGTTAATGTCGGTGTAACCTTGCTGTCTACGTTCTCCACCACAGTCATAGTTCAAGCCATAGTCCCTTAGTAAGTGTTTGTCATGCGTCATGTAAGTGTTTCTTGTTGCGTTACCTTTGTTCATGTCCGTGTTTCTGTTCAGGTCTGAGTTGTTCCTTGTTTCGTCTTTGTCTTTTATTGTCCACAGTTCTAGTTAGTTTATTGCCTTGTTCTTGTCTTTGTCCATGTCTTGATTTATGTAGGGTCCCTGTCCTTAGTGATGTTTGCGTTTCTCTCATTAGTTTATGTTCCATGCCCTGTTCCTTCCATAGTGTTATTTGTTTGTAATGTAATAATTTGGTTTATGTTTTCTTGTCATAGTTATAGCTTAGCCGATTTATTCTCCTCGTTGAGAGCGATTTTCAGTTTGATTTCTTTTGTTATTTAGATTCTTATTCCTCCGTTTGCTAGGAGTGTATTTTGAGTTGTTAGATTTTCATATCTAGTTCTTTCAGTTGTTCAGTTCCGTTTCATAGCCCTTTGTGTTTTCCTTCTTCGGGAGCGTTTTTGGTTTTCTAGGTTTGTAACCATAGTGTTTTTGTTGTGCCATGTTTTATGTATGTGTGTTTCTTGCATTGTCTTAGTCGTGCCATGTTTTATGTTAACATCATTTGCTAGTCTCGTCTGTGTCTTAAGTTGTCTTGTTCCAAGTTAGTTCTTGTGATTTCCCCGAGATTTGTTTTTTGTTGAATTAGCTTTGTGTTTAATAAATTCGTTTAATTTGAATCTAGCGCATCCCTTGGTTTGTCTGTGTTCTTGTCCGTGCCATGTCCTGAGTGAGTTTTCCTTTTATTGTATTGTCCAGAGTCTTGTCTCTAGCTTCATTGTGTTGCGTGTTAGTCTATGTTCCCCCTAGTGTCTGCACCTGGGTTTTCCCTATAGTTTCCCCTTAAATCCCACCTTCCTGACAGCTATGGATGAAGCTGTCATTGCCTTGTTAATTTGACCTTGTTCTTTGTGATCCAGCCAGTGAATGCACACTAATAAGAACTATATGTGCTAGCCCCTCTGACACCCCTGCACTAGAAGACCCCTCTGTCGAATACAGTGTCTTGGCTTTCACAGCACGCATTTGAATTAACACTAATGTCATCCAATAATGATACCACTAGTCTCTAACCAGCCCTGTAAGTCTTTATCAAAATCTCGATTGCAAAACCGTACATTTCTATTACGCAACCAGTGAGATACTCAATCAAGTTTGTTTTTGGTTGTGGTATTTCCTCACTAAGATAAAACATGTCAGGCAGTGGAGTGCATGCCTACTTTTCCCTTTTCCACACTTGTTTGGTTCCTGCAAATCATACAGTATCAGTAACATGTAATTACTCAGTGCCACTCCAAAATCTCTGAGCGCTGTACATTCAAATTCACAAACAGAAATGATCTTCAAATATGTATAAAATACACCTACTGAGTCTCCCACCAACTGGCACCTTGTATATGAAATCTGAAACTTTAGTAGGAAATGAATAAACAATGATTTACTTATGAGTGTGTTTTTTGTAAAGGTGTTTTTATCTTGTAATCAAATCCAATATATGTTAATTGCTCTTTGTATTAATGGCTTAATATGCAAAGCCTCCAATAATAACAGGCCAAGCTCAGAGGTCTTTTGGCATAATCCAGAAGCAATATGACAAATGTATTGGATTTCATGGATTTAAGGGGAACCATTCTCTTCATAGTTAAACTAAGAGCTAATGGTTGTAGAAAATATCTGACACCCAGCTGACATTTGCAGTGAAACGTGGAGGTTCCTTATCCATCAACATTTCTGCATGTGGGTGTCACCAAAGATAAAATCTGATGGCCAAAGTGCTTGTTTCCCACTGTGAAGTCTTCTGGTGCCTCCGTTACAGCCTGCCATGGCTTAGATCCATTTAGATCTTGGAATTATTTCCATGAATTTTGAACTTCAGAAAAAGAGGTGAAGCCAAGAAATTGTATTGTCAGTTAATCATTTGTTCATAACTTAGTACCTGAAGTAAGGGGTAATTCCTTTGACTCTATGTACATTCAGTCAGTGGGATGGTTGATTTTGAGCCAAAACAAAACATCATAATATTGATAATATTCAGTACATGTACAGAAGTCCCCCCAAATTGGATGTCAGATCTCTTACATGTTCACAAATATGTTTAAATTGTTTTTTTCAAACATGATTAAAACAAATTATTTGAATTAAATTCTCCAGTCACTTAAATCTACATTGGATACCTTCTCCAGTCCAGTCGCCAGAATAAAAAGTTGGCATTGTGTGTTTCTGCAAACCACGGATACATTAAATGTGTACGCTTCATATGGATCATATCAACATTTCTACAATAGGTATCAAAGTGATGTAGGTCAGATTACTGGTGCGTGTATTTGAGCTGAGTTTTCCAAGCAGACATCTGTTGGAGCCGTGTTTCTGGCAACAAAACAAGGTGTTTTTAATAAGCGTCAGGACGTATCGCAGCCATGTTTGTGAAGACTAAACTGGCCAGCATTTATTCTGGTGATTGGGTTGCATTCCCTCACATAAAAAAGACATTTTTTTTACTTCTTTTTACTGCAGCCAGTATTACAAATATCAATTTTGGGCTTACAGTAGCCACATGCATACGTGCATTGAAAATTTCATTGCAAAACCTGTGATATTTGTGTCAGCCCCAGTACATTGGAGGAAAAGCACACAAAGTATTTGTAAAGTTCATTACAACATGTAAACTGCAATGGCATGGGTGTTAAGTTCTGCATAATTTAGAGTAATCTGAAATAACCTATTGCTTGACGCTGTCTACACCAGCTGCCTTCACTGAACAGCTGTCTGTCCAGTTTACTCTCACAGAGCCATATCAATGTGTGTACATTGTTAGTCTGCATTTGTGTTGTTCCCGCCAAATGCTCTGCAAGGCTTGTCCACCCTGACTGCAAAATAACCCTGATCCTCACAATGACAATGCTAGAATGTTGCTGTTTTAGCTGGTATATCTTATTTGAAATTATTTGCTAATTAGCACAAAATAAAAAGTTAGCAGTTTTTGGTCATAAAACGATATATTGGACAAAGAATTTGCCTTGAAAATGGTGCTTGATGACAAGTCTGGGGATCAAAGTAATCATGATCGATCCTCAGACGACCCTGAATATTTGTACTAAATTTCTCAGCAATGCCTCCAACAGTCAAGATTTTTCAAGAAAAACAAAAAATGTCAATCACATGGTGGTATCCACAAGGGACCTTTAATACCAGCTGCAGATTTTAAGGCAATCTATTTCTTTGTTTTAAGGTATTTCACTCTAAACCAGGAATGTCAACATCATGGTGGCACTCAAGATCAAGGTCAGGGATCAACAAAGTCCGTAGGATCCATACTCTGGGGACCACGGATGTTCAAAACTTTGTACTGTTCCATTCAGTAGACAATGAGATAGTGAAAACTTTGACTGCTGTTGGTGTTAGTCGAAAAGGCAGAGGACCACCAAAATATGGGAATTCATCCTCAAGTATTTCTACTAAAATTCATGGCAGTCCATAGGTGGCATATTTTGGACCAATTTCACCTATTGGTGTCTCAGCTGCTTTTTCAGGGTGAGCAGTCTGAACATACTGTAGCTAAATTAGGTATCAGCTGATTGGAGCTGACAACCCATTTTTAATATATATTGTTCATCTCAAGGAACAAATATATGTTCAAGATGTTATCAGGCAAAGACTTGGAAGGTGCTTTCAACATGAAGTATTCTTAAGGCCTGGTTTTAAGTAAGATACGTTTTAGTGCAGTAAAGAAGCTCCCAAACTGAGCAGAAGCTAATTTTTTTAAACTGCTAATTTAAACTTCATCTGGAGTATTAGTGAGCTCCGTCATGAACCATACCATACAGTATCTACAATATATGCAAGGAATTATGTGAGTGTTTTTTATCTTCAATGTGTAGCATGCACTACATTCACTGATATTAGCGAGGCATTGTTGCAGTCAGGGCACCTTTCCCTCTTTCCTTCCTTTGTCACATCTGGTCAATTGGTTAACAAACACAGGCTGTGGTAACTGTTACACAAGCATCACACACACACACACACACACACACACAGTTGCATTTCCCTCACTTCACAGGACATAACATAACATGACTTACGTTCAGTTTCCACAGACTTACCCTAAAATGTAATGATTTATGTTGTGAGGACTTTTTGTATTTTGCCCCCAAAAGGAAGGTGAGCCCCCACAATGTGTAATGTGTAAACAGATTTATGTTCCCACAACATGAGTAACACACATCCACACACATGCACCCCCCCCCACCTCCACACACATGCAACCCCCCAGCTCCACACACTTACACACACACACACACACACACACACACACACACACACTCACAGATATGATGCAAGTCTTCCTAGCAGAACAGAAGAACTATGCTGTTGCCTCATACTCAGGGGATCCACTGACACAAAACTGAAGAAACTAAAACAATATTCTGCAGTGCGTTAGGTGAGAAATCTATTCGACTTTGTCATTTTTAAAAAATATTTTACTCTGTTTTTACTCTGTTAACCCGTTTTTGCAAAGGGAATCTACAAATAGCAAAGAATTGCATGCTAGTACATTGCAACCACCAGAGCTGACCCAAGCTAAGCAAAGGAAGCACCTGCTCAGAGCCCCCGTGGCCACCAGAGGGTCCCTAAGAGCACTTGGAAATGTCCCACAAGAGAGCTTTTTTGTGATATGTTATATCATGTCAATGGTATTCATACAGAAAGGCAATATTGCTGTATGTTACTGGGCTGGCTAGCAAGTACTACTGGTTTAATCAATACCATGCCACTGCCTCAGGGCTGGGGCCACATTCATGGCCACTGGACAAACTGTATTATGAATGGATTTGTCCTCACCTCCGATAGAAAAGCTACCAGGCAGTGTGGTAAGAGTCCTGTTGAAATGTAACAGTTCACAGATTCCTAGTTAATATTATAAGTAATGTAACTATTTTAATATCTTCATTATAATAATATCTTCAATACCTGCAATTTCCCTGCTTGGGATAAATAAAGTATATCTATCTATCTATCTATCTATCTATCTATCTATCTATCTATCTATCTATCTATCTATCTATCTATCTATCTATCTATCTATTAAAGTAATATAATTACATTTCATTACTTTCTGACTACTTTTCTAACTTTTTTTCATGTGACTGATTGCAGTTACAAGCCTACTTGTAGCGACCTCAAAGAGCAAAGAGGCTGAGGCCGGGCCTTCCATTTTTTTTGAATACGAATATATATTTTACCCTTTTTTTTACGGAAAAGAATAGTCAATTTATCATACCGTGCACAAACTCATAATCAAAGTGATCACAGTGATCAGAGGAAATAAAAAAAAGGAAAAAAAATAAAAAATAAAGGAAAAAAATACTGTGACAGCGCTCACTCCCTCTCACTCTCTAGCCACACACTCCCAAGCAGGTGCTTATATTAACTTAACATCCCTGCTCATATCCACTTGACCTACATATTCCCTCATCAACAGAATCACACAAACCTAAACAATAACAAACACCAGTATTTCAACCAACACACCTAGAAAAATCCCTTCAAACCCATTCATGGCTCTTACACTACTCTTAAACATAGAGAGAGTGCCTGCCCCCTGGACTGAGACTGAACAGGAGAGGGGCTTGACAGCTGCAGGCTCTGCCTCCCATTCTGCTTTTGGAGACTGCATTCTGGGAATGAAATGTTCTAGTAATAGGGTACTATGAGCTCTTTAAGATATAATGGTGTGTGTAGTGGCATGCAGGGGCAGCCTGATAGCAAGGAATTGCAATAATCCAGCCTGGAACTAACTTGGACTAGTTTTTCTGCATCGTTTTGAGAGGGGATGTGCCTGATTTCTGCAGTGTTGTGAGGGTGAAAAAAGGCAGTCCTTGAAATTTTATGTTGGAGTTGAAGGACATACCCTGATCAAAGATAACTCCCAGATTCCTTACGGTGGTGCTGGAATCCAGGACAATGTCATCCAAAGTAGCTAAATCAGTAAATAGTGAGTTTCTTAGGTGTTCTTAAAACGCACCTCTTTTCCTTGGCTTTTATCACCTCTTAGATTGTTTATTTTATGTGCACAGGTATTTTACCCTTTATGTAGAATGTTTCTATTTTTATTGTCTGTTTTTACTGCCTATTTTTTATTTTTTTTTATTTTTTTTTTATGTACAGCACTTTGGAAACCTTGAGTTTATTTAAACTGTGCTTTATAAATAAAGATGGATTGGATTGGATTTAGGGCCAAGTACTACTTAACCTCAGCTTTGTCCCAATTTAGTTGTAGAAAGTTGCAGGTCATCTAAGTCTTTATAATCTTAAGGACTACTTTAAGTTTAGTTATCTGACTGGTTTCATCTGGCTTCACTGATAAACATAACTGGGTATCATCTGCATAGTAATGAAAATTAACGGAGTATTTCCTGATAATATTGCATAAAGTAAGCATATATAGGGTGAAAATTATAGGTCCAAGCACAGAGCCTTGTGGAACTCCATGATTAACTTTTGGTATGCATAGAGGAATCATCGTCACATATGCTAAATGAAATCCGATGAGTAGGCCGTGAACCAGCTTAGTGCAGTTCCTTTTATGCCAATTATATGTTCCAGTCTCTGTATGTGCTGGTCAATGGTGTCGACTACTACACGAACATATAATAAGATCAAGATCAGAAAGGATCACAGTCCTTTAAAGGAATTACAGCTCCTTTAAAGGACTGTGGCACGTGGCCTGTCGTAAAGAAAGAAGTGCCAATTAAAAGTCAAGCTTTATTAAGCAGCGTAGTTGGGATGGGTTCTAAGAGAAAGTTGATGGTTTAGAGAAAGAAATTGATGAAGCAAATTGGTGAAGGTTGATGGGAGGAAAGCAGAATATATAACAGCTGTTCCTGTGGTTAAAGATAAGCCAATCGAGGGCAGGAGGTGATGAATTTTGTCTGTAATAATTAGAATGTTATCATTAAAGAAGCTCATGAAGTCGTTACTTCTCAGGGCTGTAGAAATACATGGCTCAGTAGAGTTATGGCTCTCTGTCAGCCTGGCTGCAGTGCTGAAAAGAAACCTGGGGTTGTTCTTATTTTAGGTAATAGGTAATAGGTAACAGGCTGCGAATTGCGGAGGGTTTTCCTGTATGTTTTACGACGATTTCACCAAGTTAAACGAAATTCTTCCATAATGGTGGACACCCTTTCCTCCTAAAATTTTCTGATGTTTAACTTCTGGGTTTTGGGGGGTATACCATGGAGCTAACCTCCATTGTTTTATTATCTTCTTTTATAGAGGGGCAGTGCAGTCAAGTGTCATCCACAGCACTACCAAAAGGATGATCACTTTGGGAGGGAGCTTGAGGAAAGTGGTCAATTTAACAGGCACTAATACTGCAATAACCACAGCCCCACCAATAAAGCAAAGAGCCACTGGTCATTTCTAATAAAAAAGTGCACAGATGTTTTTTAGAACACCTATATCTTACTTTCTTAGGAGAAGCACAGCGGCCGGGGCCTGAGGCACTCAGTGAAAAGCAGTGGGCTGAGGTCTAACTGGAGGTGTCAGGGTGTCATTTGCACTGCTCAGTCTCTGGCATTCAAAGAAACACAGGTAAAGATGGAAAGAGCTGGATTAAATAAGGGTATGATGTGAGGGGAAAAAAAGTCCTATAAGAGAAGTGGGGTGTGGAAAAAAGAGCAGTGTGGAGACAGGAAGAGACATCCTAATGCTCTGATTCATGACATCTTATACACTGACTGCAGCATTGAGTAAACAAGCTAAACAGACAGTAAAGAGGAGGAAAAGGGAAGTGAGCTATCTGGAAAATGTACTGAGCAATTCCCCACAACATAAAGCGATGCTATATTGATTCATTAAAGCAAAGCATTGAATGCACTGAGACAGACAGAGAGAATCAGGACAACAGCCAGGTCAACATGATGTTGGAATAGGATCACATGCTTGTAATAATTACTGTATTTACACTATTATTGGTTGGAACCAACAAACAGAAACCCTGTTGTGATGAGATCCTCATCTTGACCCTGTTGAGATCAGGATTTCCAATATGTTGCCATCACATGTGCAAACATGTGGTCTAGTGAAGCGAACTTGAACAAGATGCTGAATCCCTACAGGAGATATCCTGTTTCTCTGGCACTGAGCTTGACCTCTGGCCTCATATGATGGGGGCAGAGTGAAAAGATCAAAAGATTATCACAAGAACAACATCAACTAAGATTTGACCTAGAATCCTGCAACATATGTAAGACACAGATGTGTTTCCAGCATATGCTCTCATGTAGTTTAACATGCGTATTCACTTTCTTGATGAGAAAGAAGATCAATATCACTCTCATGTCTGTGGGATAATGCTAAGCTAAGATAACCAGCTGCTGGCTGTTGCTGCATAATTTACCATTCAGACATGAAACTGATATGGAGCGTCTCATCTAACTCTTGGCAAGAAAGTCAAAAAGCATATTTTCTGATGATTAACTGCTCCACTAAAGTCTGTGTATTTCTCTGTCTCTACTGCAGTACTGTGAGCCATGTGTATATGCCTAAAACCAGTCTGAAAAAATCATTACATAAAAAGGTTCAGAATCGGCAGTGTGAGGTGCTGTGAAGTGATTTGATTAAACTGATGTCTCTGTGTGTGTGTGTGTGTGTGTGTGTGTGTTTGTGCATTTGAGAGTGTGTTGCTATGTTGCTCTAGCAGTGGGGTCAAATTTGTATTTAATGCCCCTACGTAGAAAATAATCTTCATGGTTAAAGTGATAACGTTTCATCGTTTAATCGTTTCATCATTTCAGCACAATTAAATAAAATGACCCAAGTGAGGTAACCCTGTTGCAAACCATGTGCATTAAAATAAAGTAAATACTAAAAGTAAAATAAACGATAAAATGTATTGATCGTGACAAAAATATCCACAGTGAAAGAAGATAACTCCTTTCACAGACAACTCTACCATTTTATCATAAAGGCCAAACAGTCACAGCAGAGACTGTTATCAGCGATCTTAAAACTTATGCGAAATGACCATATATGAGAGAAACACATTTCTCTCATATAGCGTGCACAATAATGAAAGGTGGAATGCGAGGAGTTTTTGGCAGCTAGACTCCACCGCGATATCCACAGTCACGCCATGAGCAATGCGGGAACGTCCTCCTGGTGATGGTGCAGAGCAGATGTCGCTGACGACCTGGAGGATCCACAGACAGCTGCTTCTGATAAAAACTGGTGATGAATGGGGTGGAGGCGGGTCTCATCAATGTGAACTGAAAGGAACGTGAACGGCATCAGTCAGCTGATTAAGTCGGAGGCATTACATGAACAAAATCAAACTAAGCAGAGCATGCATGAAGGCAGAAGTTCTGATTGAATTCTCGTTAAGCTTGCCATGCTGGTGGCTGGTGAGCTGTGAAATGAAATGGCATTGCTACTGTTCAATGTTGAGGAACCGCAAAGTCCACCACTGAACGTCAGTTCCTGATCAGCGTAAGTATCAGGGTATTCTCACTGTGACTGCGGCCATCATCTCCAGCCTGGGTAGCGTTATAGCTTTGAAATTACGAGGCCCTGAGCAAGAGCAAAATCTCACTCCTCTCTCCACAAAGGTGTTTCCATTTTAGAGTAGCAGTTATTACAGTGGTAAACAAACAAAGCACCAAAGCCCTGACTAATCTGGGGGCACTGCTCTGTGTGGGCCTTCAAAAACAACACGCCTACTCCTGCTTCCTGAGTAAAGCCTGGACAGTTTGGAAAGTTGTGGGCTATTCCAAACATGTCTTTAAATAACACCAGTCTACTGGACATGTAGTTTTGATGTACTTGTCTTTTCCAACCACCTCTACTGTATTCTGGTTTCCTCTGGGGTTGCATAAGAAATACAACAAAATGGATTAGATTTATTGCTTCTGCAGCTGTCAATTATGTGTACGTATTATTTTCTGTTATTCTTATTATGTGTAGTAAATCCATTAGTGTGCGAGCCATTTGTTGTGTGGATTTGGAAATTATTGGTGACTTTGTGTCTACCAGTGCTGCATGTCAGCACAAACACCCCTGTTTGACAAAATTTTGTGAAAACCAGTGAGATGTTTCCGTTAAGGAGCCTCTGTTACAAAAAAGCAGCAGTTTCACATTAAACAGAGTGTATACATGCTACCTCAACTTCAGCGTCCTATGTTCACTTTAATGTAACTTATTGACAAATATTCTGTTTTCTCAAGTGACCAAAATCCTACCCTGAACTTAACCTGTTCTTACACTTATATGATCAATCTTATTTGTGTTCTGTGTTCTGAATTGTAACCAAATACTGGTAATCTGTGGATAAAAATAACATCTTTTGCATATTAGCATTACCTATCAGAAAAACACGACTAGAATTGTTTGTCTTTGAAGTTAGAGAAGAAGAAAACGTTTCACACAAAATTGCTTGCGGCCAGCCAGTGCCACCTGATAAATTTGGATCAGAACTTCTACTTCAAAAGGCAAGGCCCTTACACAAACTCTATTTAACTCTACATAATACCACAGTAAAGACCATGAGGTTACAGCATCACATTGTGGCACACAATGTGACATCCCTGTGTTGCTAAGTGGTCTAAAACAGGACAGAAGGTCATCATCATCCTCCAGCAGAAGACTATAGGCTGACTCTGTATCAGATCCAGGTTAGAGAGAGATGATGAGCCCCTGACTGACGGAGCGCAGTACCTTGCCCTCCAGGGAGTAGCTGGAAGGAAATGATGGAGTCAAAAACAGAAAAAACACTTTCAAGGTGCAGTAAGTAATGATGGCTCCTCTGAAACAGAGGACCAAGCTAAAAAAAAAAATGGCAAAGACTTTGTACTGACAAGGCCGGCATGGTGTGTGAAACGGTGAGTGCAGTGAGTGGTCCACAACAATGATAATCAATGGTGACAGCTTCAAGTTGTTTAAAAAAGACAAACACTACTCAGTATTTGGATGCATACATGTTGTAAGGACATGTTGTTGGGTCTTATAAAAAGAGATGACTCTTGGACAAATGTCTTTCTACTGTTTGAACTTGACACAATACAGAAAGACCATCCATGGAGAAATGAGAGCAGTTGAAAAGAAAAGCTTATTAAAGCTACACTGAAACAAGGCAGAAATGTCTTTAAAGGGAAATTCTGGTATTTTCCAGCATTGGTCTAATTCTTAATTGTGGCCATGCTAACTAGCCTCATGACTTCACACTCCCCACTTCCGCTGCAAAGGTTTGGGACACCAGAAAACAAAGCAATCGTAGTCCATACAGGTTCCTCCAAAGCTCTTAAAATAAATGTACATTTAGCATAAATCATTCAAAAGCTAGCTCGCATCCAAACAAAAGTAAAGACAGAAGGGCAGTCCCGTGGATTAGCTGTTTAAGATAGCTGCATGGGGATCTATGGTGCATTTGGGGCAACTTGGCAGCAAACCACAGGTTTCTGGTTCAGTTACATGTGTAACGCTGAGGGTTGCTGTTGATTTTTGGCTGGACTATGCCTGAAACAAACTGGCCATACTAATTTTACTACAACTTTTACGAGTCAAGATGGCCAAACATGCTTGGTTACTTCTTTAGTGAGCTAGCTAGCCAGACATGCTAACATTTGCATCTTACATTAAAGCAGATAAAGACAAAGCTTAATCCAGTCTGTTCGCTCTCCTGTTTTAGGTTTTTTCCCAAAAGAAGCCACCCTCCTCTCGAGCAACAGCACATCGCTCTTCTCAGATCTTCACGCTTCAACGTGTAGAGAAATGCATAGCTGATGATTGGACAGTTGCTGTTCAGAGAAGGGGTTTAGCGAGGGTCAGTTTTCATGCTTCTATAATAAATTGAAGGGTGATATGTTCTGCATTGCAATTCACTGAAAACAAAGCAGCTCTTCTTCTAAAATAACATATTAGAGAAATAATAACATGACATATGGACGCGATGTGTATGGTGTACTTTTACCTTTGTTTAGTACTCCCATGTTCATCTGCAGCCCCCTCACTACAAACCTATAGACATGACTCAGATTGTCATTCATAAACACAATCAGCGTGGCGTCATATACAAGCTGCAAGAAAGAGACAGCTAAAGGCCAAAACTCACAATAACACGAAACAAAATGCCACACACACATACACAAACCCCTAAAAGGCACTGAGGCATCTCTCCGTGAAGTGTAATCCCTTTTAATCCACACAAACAGCAGACAGTCTACGGGCGATTATCATGTGTGTGCATAACAGTGAATGTGTGTGTGCGTTTGTATTTTTTGTGTTATTGCAACGACCATCTTGCCTTCAGGAGAAAAGCGTTTAAGATATTATAGGGTAGTTCATCATGCTTGGAGGAAAGCGAGACTAGACTAGAGGAAAAGTTGTTCAGAGATAGGAGATATGATGAATTTTGTCCAAAAGCAGAAAACAGATAATATACGATCTCAGTGAATATTAGATAATTAAAAAAAGATTAGGTTCACAGCAGGGGTGACCCAATGTGAGCAGTGTACATGAATACTGAGGATTTGGGCCACAAATATAAACAAGACTATTAAATATTAAATATGATTTGTAATTTTTTTGTTCTTTCAATATCAAAATGACATCTAACAAAATCACAATGACATGATGACGTGATGATATGATTATAATCCATCCATGACTTTTTAAAACTGCTTTCATTTCACGTCATCTTCAACTCACTCTGCAGCAGAATCAGTCTGTACCCTCCTCATCTACCACAGACAGACAGAAAGACAGACAGACAGAACAGAACAGAACAGAACAGAACGACAGACAGAACAGACAGAACAGAACAGAACAGAACAGAACAAAACAGAACAGAACAGAACAAAACAGAACAGAACAGAACAGACAGAACAACAAACTGACAGAACAAAACTGACAGAACGACAGACAGAACACAACAGACAGACAGAACACAACAGACAGACAGAACAGAACAGAACAGAACAGACAGAACAGAACAGAACAGACAGACAGGACAGACAGGACAGAACAGAACAGAACAGAACAGACAGACAGACAGAACAGAACAGAACAGAACAGAACAGAACAGAACAGAACAGACAGACAGTCAGACAGACAGACAGACAGACAGAAAAGAACAGAACAGAACAGACAGACAGACAGACAGACAGACAGACAGAAAAGAACAGAACAGAACAGAACAGACAGACAGAACAGAATAGAACAGACAGAATGACAGACAGAACACAACAGACAGACACAACAGAACAGACAGAACAGAACAGAACAGACAGACAGGACAGACAGGACAGACAGAACAGAACAGAGCAGACAGAACAGAACAGAACAGACAGACAGGACAGACAGGACAGACAGAACAGAACAGAGCAGACAGACAGACAGACAGACAGACAGACAGACAGACAGACAGACAGACAGAACAGAACAGAACAGAACAGAAGAGACAGACAGAAGAGACAGACAGAACAGAACAGAACAGAACAGACAGACAGACAGACAGAACAGAACAGAACAGAAGAGACAGACAGAAGAGACAGACAGAACAGAACAGAACAGAACAGAACAGAACAGACAGACAGAACAGACAGAACAGAACAGAACAGAACAGACAGACAGAAGAGACAGACAGAACAGAACAGAACAGAACAAACAGACAGACACACAGAACAGACAGACAGACAGACAGACAGAATGAACAGACAGACAGACAGAACAGAACAGAACAGACAGACAGACAGACAGACAAAGAGAAAGAACAGAACAGAAAGACAGACAGAACAAACAGAAAGAACAGAACAGAAAGACAGACAGAACAGAACAGACAGACAGACAGACAGACAAACAGAACAGAACAGACAGACAGACAGACAGACAGACAGAACAGAACAGAACAGAAGAGACAGACAGAACAGAACAGAACAGACAGACAGAAGAAACAGACAGAACAGAACAGAACAGAAGAGACAGACAGACAGAACAGAACAGAACAGACAAGCAGACAGACAGACAGACAGACAAACAGAAAGAACTGAACAGAAAGACAGACAGAACAAACAGAAAGAACAGAACAGAAAGACAGACAGAACAGTTCATGGGTTTATTTGTTCAATGAAGTTACTGAGGCTTCAGATGAAAATGGAGACAGACAGAACAGAACAGAACAGAAGAGACAGACAGACAGACAGACAGACAGAAAAGAACAGAACAGAACAGACAGACAGAACAGAATAGAACAGACAGAATGACAGACAGAGCACAACAGACAGACACAACAGAATAGACAGAACAGAACAGAACAGACAGACAGGACAGACAGGACAGACAGAACAGAACAGAGCAGACAGACAGACAGACAGACAGACAGACAGACAGAACAGAACAGAGCAGAAGAGACAGACAGAAGAGACAGACAGAACAGAACAGAACAGAACAAAACAGAACAGACAGACAGACAGACAGACAGAACAGAACAGAACAGAAGAGACAGACAAACAGACAGAACAGAACAGAACAGAACAGACAGAACAGAACAGAACAGACAGACAGAAGAGACAGACAGAACAGAACAGAACAGAACAGAACAAACAGACAGACAGACAGACAGACAGACAGACAGACAGACAGACAGAATGAACAGACAGACAGACAAAACAGAACAGAACAGAACAGACAGACAGACAGACAGACAAAGAGAAAGAACAGAACAGAAAGACAGACAGTACAAACAGAAAGAACAGAACAGAAAGACAGACAGAACAGAACAGACAGAACAGACAGACAGACAGACAGACAAACAGAACAGAACAGAACAGACAGACAGACAGACAGACAGAACAGAACAGAACAGAAGAGACAGACAGAACAGAACAGAACAGAAGAGACAGACAAACAGACAGAACAGAACAGAACAGACAGAACAGAACAGAACAGAACAGACAGACAGAAGAGACAGACAGAACAGAACAGAACAGAACAAACAGACAGACACACAGAACAGACAGGCAGACAGACAGACAGACAGACAGACAGAACGAACAGACAGACAGACAGAACAGAACAGAACAGACAAGCAGACAGACAGACAAACAGAAAGAACTGAACAGAAAGACAGACAGAACAAACAGAAAGAACAGAACAGAAAGACAGACAGAACAGTTCATGGGTTTATTTGTTCAATGAAGTTACTGAGGCTTCAGATGAAAATGGAGCCTAATAAACACTTTAGTAGTTTAACTGTGACACACTAAGATAGTAGTGGCCTCTTGTTCACTTGGTGTGGAAAAAGAATTCACAAAAACAGACAGACAGAACAGAACAGAACAGACAGAACAGACAGACAGACAGAACAGAACAGAACAGAAGAGACAGACAGAAGAGACAGACAGAACAGAAGAGACAGACAGACAGACAGAACAGAACAGAACAGACAGAACAGAACAGAACAGAACAGAACAGAACAGACAGACAGGACAGACAGGACAGAACAGAACAGAACAGAACAGAACAGACAGACAGACAGACAGAACAGAACAGACAGAACAGAACAGACAGACAGACAGACAGACAGCGAGACAGAACAGAACAGAACAGAACAGAAGAGACAGACAGAACAGAACAGAACAGAACAGACAGACAGAAGAGACAGAAAGAACAGAACAGAAGAGACAGACAGACAGACAGAACAGAACAGAACAGAACAGAACAGAAGAGACAGACAGACAGACAGAACAGAAGAGAACAGAACAGAAGAGACAGAGAGACAGACAGAACAGACAGTAGACAGTGGTGGTTTATTATTCTGGAAAATGAACAGCCAAGTTTTGTGTTTTGAAGATTTAGTGGGACAGTGAGTTTTTTTATTCTGTTTCCACCACGTTCTCTCATGGAAACAGTGCTGAGTGGTGAGTCAGGATTGTGAATGAGTTTATCAAAGCGATCATGTTATCAGTGGGGACAGGACAGCGTTGTTTGTGTGTGTTGTGGATGGCGATGTCTTAATATTTACAGTCACTAACTGTTTATTTGGGCAAGCTGATATCTCGAGTAGATGCCCAGACCTCATATTTATTACACTGAATGTATTTTCACCCACATCCTAAACCCCTTGCCGCACAGCATCATGGGGAATCAATGCGATTAGCAATGGTGGAATGAAGTACATTTATTTAAGTACTATATTTACTTCTAGTTTACCTGATTATTTCCATTATATGCGACTCTATACTGCCACTCCTCTACATTTTGCTGTCAAATATTGTACTCTTTACTCGAGTACATTTATTTGATTAACTTTGTTTTTAGTATGATTTTAAATGCAGGACTTGTAGTATTTTTATACTGTATTATTACTACTGTACCAAAGTAAAATATGTGAATACTTCTTCCACCACTGGTGATTGGCTGAGGCAGTGAGGAGGACAAACTCCCTCACCTTTACATCTTTTGTTGTACCTTTCTACACACATGTTCTCTTCGTGTTTTTATTGATAAAGCACTCATTTTGGCAAATTTAGAAATCTCGGATGAAGGCATGAAATAGGAACACATGAAAACAATCAATCCAAGGAGCATCTGAATGTTTTTAGATATTCACAGCTGTGTGGCATTTGCCATATAAGTATTGTCACATATATCTTATCACCCATTCATGGCATTCACCTCTCACATTTCACTAAGTAGCAGTTTTGAAACTGCTTGTGTACTTAATGCTGGTGAAAGAGTGATTTCTGCTCTGTAAGTTATGCTGAGAAAGTTCATTACTGTAGAGCACTATTATTTTTGTTCATGGGTTTATTTGTTCAATGAAGTTACTGAGGCTTCAGATGAAAATGGAGCCTAATAAACACTTTAGTAGTTTAACTGTGACACACTAAGATAGTAGTGGCCTCTTGTTCACTTGGTGTGGAAAAAGAATTCACAAAAATTGGGCGTCTGCGTGATGTTTTTTTAATTATTTGAATCAGTTGCTATGAGCTTGTGTTATTTTCGAGGAGAAGTTCTGTGACATTTTTTTCTGAACATTAAAGTTAGCAACAAAATAAAATTGATATTGATTCGTCTGGCTCTCAGTGTGAGCTACTTTAATCGTCTCCATTTTATGCTCCAAACAGCAAAATAATGGAGAAATGCAATAGTTAGCACTATCCATGAAACAATGTTGCTAAAACTCTACATAATATGGTTTACAGTACACTGGAATGATGTAGGTCAGTGTAGAAATGCAGATGTTCTTAGTATTGTACTGCCTTTTGTCAGGAAATGGAACTCATCACTGATTCCATGTCTCGGTCTTGTTTGACGTCAGTAACTCCGTTTCACTGGCAGCTAGCTTGCAGCCTCACAACCCGAGCACGGCTATAAAAAGACATTTTGCATGAAAAATGCAGAGGAGTTTCAACCCAGATGCCCCAGTCACATCATGAGTGCCACCGCTACCACTGAACCTGACTTTTTTTCCAAGAACATTCATAGCTCATATCTTTCAATTGTGTTCCCTGTAGGTCCTTTACACAGCTGTTAGGCAAAAATTAAAAGGGAAAAAAAAGTTTCTGTCAGAACAGAGAGAAAGCGGAGGTGCCACAGAGGCCACGTTGCTTAACAAAGAGAAAACTCAATAAAGGAGACAACTGCCAAAACAGTCAACCACTTCAAGCTGCAACTGTTTTGTGAAAAGCAGCTCAAAGGGTTTTCTGTCTCTCCCAGAACAGTCGTGATTTCATACTTATCACCTTCATGTTCACTTCATCACTGTGTTTTTTCCACTGAAAACCAATTTCAGTGCTCAATATTATACACCTTAAAAAGTGAACAATATTAACACTGCTCATTTCAGCAATAATTTTTATCTTTCTTCATCTCTTCTTCGTCCTTCTCATACTGTATCTGCTCTTCCTCCTCCTTTAGCTTTACACATCACTTAAGATGTAGGATCTTCCAGTGATGCGACTCTTCAGCGACGCTTTGTATCTCTTTGTACTTCCATGCAGACCTCCATGCCCTTTTAAAGTGATTAAATATGCAGGGACGTTTCTTCCTCTTCTTCCTTTCCTTATCGCCGGTGCAGAACCTTGTCGTTGCTCTGTGATGTAAGGCTGTGGCGCCTGCAGATGAAGTGCTTCAGCTTGGCGCTGCTGGTAGTTATGAATAAAAGACGCCTTGTTCTGTTGTAGTCTGGTCCCGCATCTTCCTGCAGCTGCTGCTTAAGTGATCTCTGAGGGTCCCTGGTTGGTATTTGGGGAAGAAGGGGAAAAGAAGGAGCTTGTATGACATGACAGTTGTGAGAGCTTCTTTACATTCACCTCTGTATGTGCAGAAAAATGCCTGAATGCAAGGAATCTTAAGTCATGTGTGTGAACTCATGAGTTTGACAGAATGTACGTGTGTGTGTCATGGTCTGATCTCATGCATGTATGTGTATGTGTTTGTCTTTTGCAGTTGAGGGTGTTTGCAGCGAGGGGTTAAACTCCAGAGTGATGCTCCATGGTGCGCGATGAGAGGAGAGGTACTCAGGGACCACACAAGCCATTCCAAATAGCACTCAGTCTGAATAATGCAGCAGTATGGAGGAAGGAGGGTGGAACGAGGAGGAGGAGGAGGTGAGAAGAAGACAAAGAATTAGTTGACAGAGCGAAGGAGAGATTGTGGAGATAGTGGGGAGCAAAAGAGTTGCAGAATGAAGTGAGCAAAGTGAAAGGTGGAGGTGATAAGAGAGGAGGAATCAAGGGAGAAGAGGGGCTTATTTACAGTGACCAGAGGAGGGGATGAGGAAGAATGAAGTGAAGGAATAGGGTGGTAGATGGGACTGGAGAAGAAAAAGGGGCAGAGAAAGCAGATTGAAGAGTAGAGTAGAACAGAATAGAGAGGGAAAGAGGAGATGTGGAGGGAGGAGTGAATAGTTGAGAGGAGAGGAGCGACAAACGAGGCCAACCAATCAAGTTGCATTTACATCCATGCCTGTCCAGACTCATTTAATGTATGTAGTGAAGACTTTGAAGGGATTTAATAAAATATATTAAGTGTCTTTTCTGGTGAAATTGAAGTTTTCACCATACTGACATGATGATTCCAGTGACTAATGTCCAGGTAGAAACATGCTGTCTTCACTTAGAGACTATTTTTCCAGAGGAGCACAGTGGACTGATAGAGAGCTTCATCACATGGTGCAACAACAATCACCTGAAGCTCAATATCAGCAGAAACTCAGCTTTTTGTGGACTACAATGCTTCAAATATGGATGCTGCTGCAATGAAGCTACTAACTGAAAAAGGGGACACTTCACACACATCTTCAACCCGGCAGCACAGAAGATTTAAACAGTCAGCCGGTTCAGTCAAGGTGGAGACCCAAGATTAGTGTCACCAATTCAATATCTGAAATATGGTCACTCCCTTCTGTTCCTGAGTGATGGTGTTGAATAATGGTGGAGCTAATTCTATTGGCAAACAAATATCACCCTGTGCACGTCACAAGAAACTACAGTCATTAATGCTGTAAGTATCTATGATACAGTATAAACAATTTATCTAAGTTTGTTGTATAAATACAAGCGTGGAGAAACAATCGTTCCAAGCACAATGCAACACAAGATTGTAGTAATTTAACAAGAAGGCATAAAATGGACTGGGGAGAACGAGACACAAAGTAAGCAAACATGCTGTAGCCTGGAGTGATGAGCAGACAGTGTTGTATTAAAGAATGAGGATCACAGCAACATCTAAATGGACCCAAGTGACATTTGCAGGTTCATCTATGCTGTGCTGCAGCTGAGCAGCTAATTAGCTATCTAACCTGCAAACTGATGTTAGCAGCGCACTTTTCCCCGGTGAATGTTTGTTTGGTGGCTACAAGCTGAGGCGCAGGACATGATGTGCGTTCATGTTTGTCGGTTAGATAAGACTGAGACTTGAGCAGGGAAGCTAATGTGGTTGTTATTCGAAGTCTGTGGCTCCTGTGTTGTGTAGCAGCCTCAGTGTGATTGGCCAAATTCAGTCTAACTAATGCAGAACTAGGGGATGCCTTCATAAAACAAAAGAAATGTGATGTAAATTTACCCCTTTTTATCTGATTTCTTAAATGACAGTTGGACAGTGAGATGACTCTGTGAGATGTGTCCCTCACAGTGGCAAACCCACAGAGAATTACCACCTAACAGCACTTCCTCTCAGCTCTATGGAGCGTTTCAGTGCCTTTCAGCTCGCTGTTTTGGTTTAATGACCCACAACTCTACTGTTTTAATTCACTCTCACTGCTCTCATCAACACAACGTCCAGATGTAGTGGGAAGCCTTTCTAGGGAACACAAAACACACTGCACACTACCTGCTCAGCACCAAATAGCAGCTGGGCAATAGCGACCGGCTGGTGAACATAGAGGAGCGTTTAGTAAGAAACAGGCAGAAACAGGAGTCTAAATGTGTCACAGCCACGGCCGTGCCTCCAGTGGTTCCTGTGTTTTTTCCTGGCTCTGGTTCCTCTCTGTGTATATGTCTGAGTCTGTGTTGTGGCCGTGGCACTCCTCTGATCCTGGTTTCCTGATTGCTGTTCAGGCTGCACACCTGCTCCAAACCGCTGACCTGCAACCCATCAACTCAGCAGCGCATCGACCCTGGTTCCCTGGCCAAATTCTGCTCCAGTTTTAGCATTCTGTGTGTTGTTTGGATTCCTGATTTATCCTGTGTTTACACGCGCTTCAGGATCAGTACCTCACAGTGCCTCCCTGTGATCTCCGTCTGCCTGCCCTGCTCAGCGCCTAGCCAGTTCACTCTGCAGCCAGCAGCTCAGCTCGCCGTGCCTGCCACGCTCCACCGTGATCTCCAGCTCCAGCCCAATTCCTAAATAAACTGTTGAGCTGTGGCCAGCCTTTGTTCCAGCTCTGCTTTTGAGTCCAGAATTTGAAGAGCATAACAAAATGAACCTTAATGTTGCCTGGTTTCTCCTGGACGTGTAATTAGGCTGCTGTTTGAGAACATGCCAGATCGTTGCACTGTCCCCAAAATCAATCAATAAAAATTAAATTCCAAACACCAAACCATAGACAGTTCAGTACGGACAAAGCCATCTTCTGGGCCACACTACTTACAGTACATGTTTGCTGCAGTGCTGCTGTCAGACTCTAGCTCAGACCAACTAATTCAATTTGAAATATTGTATATGTGCTAGGAAGGAACAAAGGTTTTGTTGTGTGAATCATTCACTGAGGCGGACATGAATGACATAATTATAGGATTAATTAAAGGCTTCTAAGAGTCGTGAATATAAACAGCAGCAATAAAAACAGCAAATGGGGCTGACCTTGTAAAAGACCCGCTTAATAAAAAGATTAAACAGCAGTAGCAACTACAACCAAAGGATTAGATACATTAAAAACAGTACTAATGGCCACCTGGAGTTCAAATGATGAAAAATCATTTGAAAGAAGGAAAAGCATCATTTTTCCCACTGTTATTTGGTATAACCTGCGTGTATTTTGCTTTAAATCTGACATGCCAGTAATCTGAGAAAGCAACATTTTCTCTGACATCATGGTGGTAAGAAAATGTTAGACAGTGATTTCCCCACTAACACTCTCAGGTTGATGGCTTGTTAAAAGGGCTGAAATCTAATTTGGAGGATTCACAAATGGAATATAAGCTACATCAGAGGTGTAACTGGAGAGGAGTGCAGCTCAGCCACCATGAAACAAGGAGAAGACAAGATCAAGAGAACCTGAGAGAAACATGAGTTAAGAGGAGAGATAATGATATTTATAGCAGCTATACTTCCTTTCTCTCTCTGTGTGTGTGTGTGTGTGTGTGTGTGTGTTCCTTTGTGTGCACACATAAAGCACTTTAATCTGCTGGATCACACAGTATAATTCCTGGTATAAGTAGTTCATGCCTAATTTATAAGATGTTGAAATGAATGTCACTTTCAAAACACTTCAAGATACTGTCTTTGTAACATTGGGCAGTTGGTATTTCCAAGCCATGCTGCCACTCTCATTGACGATTTGTGGAAGGGAATGTTTGTTCTAAAAATACACCAGAAATTGTCTGTATATGTTTCGTGTTTTAGAGTCATGAACATTAGTCATGGTTACAGAAAATAGATTGCTGGTGTGCAGGTTGATTGGCAGGAGGAGACAGGTGATTGGCATACAAGGGAAAGGAGAGCCACGTCAAGACAAACTCAACACACACACACACAGAGAGAGAGAGAGAGAACAAACAAGAAACACAAAAGAGGGGGAAACAGCAACAACACCAGGAATGAAGGAGAAGTACAGCTGGACCATAACAGGACCCCCCTTCACGGGAGCCTACGGGCAACCTGCCAGACTTATTTGGATGATCCCGGTGCAACTCCCTGATGAGCCAGGGATCTATTAGGAACGATAACCTCCTCTCTGGACTGTATCCCTCCCAGTCTACAAGGTACTGGAAACCTCTGTGCACATCCAAGAGCCGTAGAGCCGAATAGACTTCCATTGTGGATGATATGGCCGTGGGGAGGGGGGTTGAAAGGATGGCGCAGAGGACTGGAAGACACTGGTTTTAACTGTGATAAACTGGTTGCATTCTCATGGAACTGGGTAACTTTATCTTATAGCAAATTGGTTTATTATCCATTGTGTTCCAAAGTACAGTTGGGTGTAACAAGATCAGTCCGGAATGGGATATTTTGTGGGAGAAAGCTAAACTTTCTGACTTGGTTTGTATGTGTGTTGCCTTCAGGGACTGCTCAGAAAAATGTGCTACTCTACTATTTAAATGTTATTTTCTTTATTGCTGAAAAAATGTAATTGCTTTTTTGCATTTATGAATTCTCTCTTGGGCCAGACCAAACAGTCTTACGGGCCGTGGACTAGAACTAATTCACTTACATTATCTTTTCTGCCCTCTTCGGCTATGGTTTAATGGCACCCGACTGGAAAATTAGTGCCATCTGCGGTTTATCTCGAAGAACCAAGTTGAAATGTTCACATCCCAAATTCAAATTTTTCAAGTAATCAGAACGTCTCTTAGTCCGTTTACTTTTATTTGTTTTAACAACTTGAATATTTCATACACAGGTGGAATACATGCTCAGTTTCTTTGACTCTCTGTAACAATACACTTTAGTCTTTGCAAAAAACCATAAAAACAATTCACATTTTTAGCAGGTTGTGGCCCACTTTCAAAAGCATTTAAGCACTAAGATCATCTGACAGCAGGTGTACTTTGTTGTAACAAGGGTTTGCTGTCTAGTTTCTGTTTATATACATATGTTATATGTATTCATATGCTGATGGTTTGTATGCTGTTCATAGTGCAGAAATGCTTTTGGGATGCCAGGCTTTGTTACAGCAGAGCTCTTTTCACTCAGTTGACAAAAATACTTCCTTATCTATCTGCAATCCTGACAAGCATAAATGTCATTTGAACACACATCCGTTCATTTCCAGTGCAAATGATTAAAATGGAAAACAGAATAAATTAAGAACACAACAGCAACTGAATGTATGTATTCATCACTCCTTGAAAAACAATCATTAACACTCATTGTCATGAGGAACAATAATAAATGCTATGTCTAAAATGTACTGTATACTCTCAAATATCATACAACTGTGATTTTTAGTGCAATTTCACTTATTATACACCACAGCTTGCTTTTTCTCCCTTCTCCCCAAAGTATGCACTGAGAAAGGAAGGTTTGTCACAAAAATGTTAATCTGTAGGGGGCAGTTTGCATTAGCTTTTTAATTTGGCAAAATCAATACAAGTTTTTTGGTAAATCTACACAATATCAATATCATCACTTCTTTTAGTTCTACGAGATTTTCTTAGTGTATTTCACATTTTTCTTCAGACATGAAAACCTCAATAGCAACCATGTCTATGTCAGAGAACTTTCTTTTCCAACTTTTGCAGAATCACACGATACCAAATCTAGACACTAAGTTACAGCGTTGTGAATTCAGTAGTTCTAATATTGATAATGGGAAACTTATACCAGTTGGAGTCGTAATGAGCAGCAGTGGTCGTCCACAAAAAATTCAAAAGTATATCATCGAGAAAATGCAATGCTGAGCCCCTTTCAAAAAGCTAATGCAAATGACTGCCCTGCTAGCAGCATTATGTAGCTGAGACAATGGAGCAGCTGGCCGGCTGGCTGTACAGAACTAGCAGGGCGTTTAGATCCACACGGCGCATTCATTCTTAAAGCTGAATTTAAAGTTCTCTGTTGAGGTCTTAGGGTCCTAGCTGGTGTCCGCCTCCCCAAAACTGCAGCTAGTTGAGGCTTTTGTCCGACTCAGTGTAAAGAGCTAGCAGGGCTTTTAAAACTACAGGCTAACATTGTCATTCTGCAGTGCATCAAACTATGGTGTCTTCCAGTCCACCACTCACAGTTGCTGTTTCCTACATTCCCATGGTCATCCATGTATTGCAATTTTGTGAGTTCTCACAGTTCTGTACAGTATTGCACGATTAAACTCATCTCCAGGAAGTTTCCCAGAAGAATATTTAGCGCTAAAATAATTTTTAAACTGTTGCCTGCAACTAGTGATGTGGACTCAAATCGAAACGAATGGCATGATCAGTTAGTTATGAATGATTTTTAGTAATCCAGAGAATTAATTTGCATTTTTTTCAAGCAGGTATTCATGGTTCTAAAACAGATTAATATCTCAAGTAACCACCCCACCATACATTTTATGAAACGCATTCAACCATAATGAAATCTTTTTTTAAAGACTGGCTCCTGGACAGTTGAGTATTTTTTTTTATTTTTTTTATTTTTAAGTATTAAAAGCAGCATACCACTGTCTTGACTGTTTATCAGAGTTTCTACGTTCTACTCACACTCAAGTCTTAAATGAACGTGTGGCCTTTGTTTCCAAATGAAACAGTAGTAACTTTCAGAGACGTCGTGTCTCCAAGACTAAATTTCACTTTCGAGTTTTGGAAAACACTGTTCTTAAGGCCAGTATCTCTTTTAAACATGCATGTGTAGAGCAACGAAGTGTTGGTCATCTACAAACAGAAAATAAATGACCTGTTGTCATAACTATATATAACTAGTGATACAGATGTGCAAAAATGCAGTGGTGTTCATGGTTTTGTCAAATGAGAAGTCTATCTTTTTATATTTTCTTTAAACTTCACATTTAAATGGACAGAAGAGAAGTAACTCTAAGTCTCTGGCTACATGTCAGGCCTGTGCAAAGATACATTAGGTGGGTGCTTAAGTGTGTAAAACCTCCTGTCATGATATGCTCCCAAAAACTAAAGGTTTCTGAATGGATTTTAAGAGTGGCTTGAATCCATATTTCTGCTGGAAGAACCTTTCATATCACAGAAGGCTAACTCCCCTCTGATCTATCTCAACACATCGATCATGATTTGAAATGGATGAAGTATATAAGGAGCCCTTAAATTTTCTACACCCTTTCACAGACTGAAAAAAATTCACATAACTTGTAATATACATTATGCTACATGGCCCCCCAAGATGGTTTTTCACAGCGACTTTTTTGTGTTCTCTTGTATACAAATACAGTATTTTGTATTAAGCATAAAATAATAAAAATATTCATTTGTACATCCGTAATAGATTCTTTATACAGTAGGAAGAAAAAGTCACTTCCACAAGCAGGAACTCCCTCTCACACAAAGACTAAAGTGCTGGAGCCAAGAATGCACTGTCTGCATCCAGCTGGCTTAATACTGGAGTCTAGGTATAATTCTGTCTTAACACACTTGTTTGTTTGGGTAACTATGAAAAAAAAAATTAGACCAGCGTCCTTCCTCATGCAGGTAGCGGTCATGCCCACAGAGCTGGTAGCTCATAGGTCCACTGGCAGTCAGCTGACCAGGATAATGTCAGGATACAGGCTTTTTTCATTGCTGCTCTTTGTAGGTAGGAAAATGTAAAGAAAGAAAGTAAAGCCACTTGTAAGAAACAGCCTGGCAGGGCCGTGGGATCAAGCTCATCCAGAGTGGAAGAATGAGAGGAAGAGCAGCTTCTGTGGCCTGAGGAGAGGAGCAAGAGGAGATGACTGTCAGCGGACAGCGCACAGCCCCTCCATATTTACACATGGAGGAATGGGGCTAAGGAAATCAACAGTTAACTGAAGAACCTGTGACTCCTGGATGACAATATATGAAGGACATTGTAATGTCATCAGCAAAGATCAGAGAGGACAATTCTCATCTCTCAGCAAGCAAATACAAAAGTACATTCATCAAGACTTGTTCCCAGTGTTGTGCAAGTTATTAGTTGTTAAATTACTAGTTAATCCTCTCAAAAGAAACTGAATTAATTTGTCAGCTACTACATATGAAAGTAATTAGTTAAAAGTAGAAGTGCATTTTGTTATTTTTAAATGTCTGCTTCATTCTCTAATTAATGTACACATTGCTAAACATATTAGTTTAGTGTTGCTGTGGCACAGTGTGGGAGTTATTAATACTCCGGACCACTAGAGGGCAGCAGCAACTAGTGTTCATATCTGTAAGCTACACTTGTAAGACAGTAGGATTTGGTTGAACACACACGATGCTGGATATACATGTTTGCTACAGAAGATAACAAATAATCATATTTGATCAACCCAAGTTTTTTTTAGTTCATATTAAAAACATAATCACTATGCTGAGGAGCAAGCTCACATTGCCTGGACTGTCACCGCAATGTCGGGTGACGTAAGATCAGGATGCGTTTGACTGCTGCGAAGATAATGTGAGACAGTAAAGACTTATGAATTTAACTTTAACTCATTGCAGTTGTGTTATTTAGGTTGAAAAAGTAATTAGCTACATTTCTAGTTACTGCAAAAAGTAGTGAAATTGCAGTAAGTGGGAGCAACAGTTATGCTTACTTACAACGCTGGTCACATTTAAGTTTGTTTGTCAGGACAAAACACTGAAACTAAACATGAATGCAGGATAAAGATACTCACTCTATTTGGCTAACTAAGACTGCTAAAACCACATGTTAGCTTTGTCTGAACTTAGAGTAACATCAAGTCTGGGAACAAGTCTTGAGCAAGTGTACCATTATATTTGCTTCCTGTTAGATTAAAACTCTATCATTACTGACCTTTGCTGATGACAATACAACGTCCCTCACATATTTTCGTCCGAGACTTCAAGGTTTTCCGGTAAATGTTGTTTTCCTCAATCGTTCACACGCAATGATAAAGGATACTGCTACATGGACTCAGGAACACTTAGTAAAAACCATTGTTGGTATGCACAATTAATTTGCAGATTATTGCTTTTTTTTATTGACACAGTGTTCAAACTTTTTTGGAATCGGGGATGTAAAAGCATCCAGAGACTCAGCTGAACTCAAAAACTATAAACAAGTTCAGACACAGTTTAACACCTACGTAGTCAGGTGAAAACAAAAACAGGTCCAACACAATTAAAGCCAGAGAATAAAAATCTTGAAGTGCATCTTAAAAGCATCGTCAGCTTGTCTAATGGCCTCTGGCAGGCTATTCCACAGCTGGACGAAGCTGGACCGGACAACAGAACTGACCTGCCTGTTGAAACGTCGCTTATTTTTTTTCACGGCCAGTACGGACAGAAGGAGTGATTACAGAAATCCACAACATACATACAGCATATGAGAATTGTTTTGAGACAGACTAAAAAATGTGAACATATCCTTTAAGGCTCATGAATTATTATGATATAAACATGGTAGACCTGCCGTACTGTATGTCTACAGTAAAGTAAGATTAGCATACTAATCTTACAGTGCTATGACTAACACTATTACGGACCCCTTCACTAACACGTTAAGTCACACAGTTGTTACCTTCCACTTCAGAAAGGACAGTCCACAGCACTGATCGATCACTGTTCCTCACAGCCTGTAGCTGGAAAAGCCTCCGCTTCCTGGTTCTGGAACATGTACTGTGGAGGAAAACAAACACACATGTAGACATTTAACCACTAACCCATAATTTTAAGACAAACAACAGAATGTTTGTATCTATCCATCCATATGTTTCATATCTGTTTGCCATGCTGGGCTGCCAACACATGTACCAGCAATATCAAGTTCAACACCTCACTCTGGTACAGAGCTTGTTGCTCCATTTTGTTGATACATCCCTGATTCTGATTCCTCAATTGAAAACAGTACAAAGACAATATATTTAACATTCATTGATTTTTGATTTGGAATGTGATGCAGCAATATGTTTTAAATCAAGTTGTGACAGGAGCAACAAAAGACTGGGATAGTTGTGGAACGCTCCTAAAACACCTGTTTGGATCATTCCACAGGTGAACAGGTTGACTGGTTAAAACTCGAGGATGTAATATAGAAGGCGAGCCCTGGTTGTGGTCGTTTGGCTTTGTGGTCAAACCCACAAAGACTGGATGGCTATTTTGTAAAAGTACATGAACACAACTTTGAAACTGGTCCTTTTCCATATCTGCTGTGCAGTGCCTGGTGTCTCTAAAGGAAGCGTAACCCAGAAAAAGAGGAATAATATAATTTGTCTGTTGAACCAGGACTGTGGCCAGAGAGGACAGTGGACAGTATGATTGCCTGTGAATGAGCCACTTGAGAGGAAGGCCTAACACAGCTTAGCCTGAGCATTGTGAGGGCAAGTTATCTGTTAAGTAACATTCAGTGCATAAAGTCAGCAAAAGGAAGACACACTGGGGCTGCTATATGTTCAATGAAAGAACCAATGCATTGCTTCCTACATCAGTTTTTCCCTCACAAGCAAAATAAGATCTTTAAGTTGTGCCGAGGCTTCCAAAGATGGTTACTGGATGTCTTTGGGTAAACGACTCAGAATGTATGATGAATTACAGAACATGAGGCAAACATAGCACACAAAGACTCTGACTGGAAGTGGAAAGATCTGCAGCACTCTCTAATTACTGGGAGTACTATTGACAGTCAGCTGCACAAACAAAACCAAACAGAGACAGAGGAGAAACGAGCTCTCCTTTTGATGAGACGTTACACTAAGCAACAGGATGGAAGGATAACCACAGCTCTGAATGATGGATGGTAATGAATCTTTCTATGCATGTAAGAGCGGTTGATGTGTTATGATCCACATTTGCAGAGCGCTCACAAAGGCTTTAAAAGAAAAACAGCTCTCTTCACACAGCAAATGGTTTTGCTCATCGGATATGTGCACTATGATGGAGTTAATTTAAACACAAGATACTTGTGCTCAAAAAGAGGATTCATTCTCAGTGAAGAACCTTGGAGCTCTAATCTGCCTCTATACCTGCCAAAGAGCAGTGATTCCTAACACGTCTCTGGGGGTCATCAGGTGGAAACCTCCCTTCAACAGTGTTTCGCCTACTTAGTCCCACTACACCTCCAGGAGGTTAGGCAGTGAACTCCGGCGTCCCAGAGTCACCCCCCCTAGTGCCAGTTCACACTGCTCCTACACAATCCAAACAGCACCGCCACGTTCAACTGACCCAGAGATGCTCCGGGTAGTGGCCAGTACCGATGCTACCATTTAACTATTGCTAATGCTACTGCTAACCGCTAGGAAGAACAGAAGAAGACAATACAGTTCCGATGCTACCATTTAGCTAATGTTATGTGCTAACCGCTACCTGCTAAGAGGAACAGAAGAAGACAATAACGCTAGATTCACCTATACTGTTAATGTTAATTGCTAGCTACCAATACTAACTGCTAAGATACTATCATACTCTCACCGCTTTAGCTATTGTTAGCTGCTACAATGCTACCACAGGCCTAGATGCCACATGTAACTGCCGATTGCCACACTACCATCATCTACCCCTGCCTCTCACCAACTGCACCAAGAAAAAGCGGGGTGGGAATACAAACCCTGGTTCGGGTAGGGGATAGAAAATAAAGAGGTAGAGTCAAGAGATGAAAGTAGGGATTGGATACAGACCCTTGTTCGGGTAGGGGGTGGAAAATTTAGAAGGTGCTGAAGGTGGAGGCCTAAACCACAGACTAGATTTAACAGCCTCTTCTAACATTTCCTTCAAGAAGCAGCAAACCCTACCATTTCCTTCAAAAAGCAAACAGAGCAGGAAAACAAACCCTAACATTTCCTTCAAGAAGCAGACAAAACAGGAAAACAACCAAAAAGATCAAAAAACAAGCCAACTCTGTGTCTTACCACGCAAACTCACCTGAACAGGCCGCATGGTCCCAAAGAGAGACTCTAGCTGGCCACACCCCCACCTTATCTAAACTTCCTGGTTCTCTTCCTATTGGCAGAGCGAGAAGATGGGGCGGGGAAAGCAGAGCAGAGGAGAGGTGTCTTGTTCAGACTTTAACCTCTTCTCTTGCCGGGTTAGGCATGCATGTCCTCTGCCTGCCCCCCCACTGTCCCTATTTCACCCCCCAACTACTATTATTTCTCCTGATCCATATCCACTGACTAGACCTAGCAGCCTCATCTGACATCTCCCTCACTGTCTTTCTTAAATTTTGCCCATGCACTCCCAGCTCCCTCAACAGTGAAACAGCTGACCCTGCAACAAAACCTCTACACCCCACTTCAACCGGACAGACCCTGGTCTTCCATCCCCTCTGCTCAGATTCTGTCTTTAAATCTGCATACTTAGTCTTCTTCCTTTCATAAGCTGCCTCCACTGAATTTTCCCAAGGGACTGTTAACTCAATAAAATACACAGTCTTTTTACTCATGGACCATAAGACAATGTCTGGCCTCAGATTACTATAAACTATTTCCTGGGGCACAACTAGCTGTCCTCCCAAGTCGACCTGCATTTGCCAATCATCAGCCCCTACCAGGCAGCCACCTCCCTGCTTTCTCCCTGACTTAGCAGCTTTATTTTTCTCCCCCTCTCGAACAAACTGCACATCTAACCTCTCCTTTCTAGAACTTCCAGAATTCACCTGCTTCCTTCTCTCCTCAATGCCTGCGGCTAAGCTTCTCAGCACCTGATTATGCCGCCATGTATACCGGCCTTGTGATAAGCTAATTCTACAACCTGACAAAATGTGCTTTAAACTTGCTGTACCTGAGCAGAGTGGGCACGATTGATCGCCCTGTACCCAGAGACTTAGGTTCTGCGGGGTTGGCAACACATCGTATGTCGCCCCTATCAGAAATTTAATACGGCCTTCCTCCATATTCCACAGGTCCCTCCAACTAAGTTTCCTCTTCTCAACACCTTCCCAATTCAACCATTGTCCCTGTTTGGCTTGACCAACTGCTTTTGCCCCTCTTAACAACTCCTCCTGCCTACGCACCTGTTCCACTACAAGCTTTCTTTTCTCCTTTAGACCTGCTTTATTCCACACTGGTTTGCCTGGGCCAAGCCCCAAGCCTCCCCGGCCAAATTGAACATTTCCTACTATTTCTGCATGCCTAAGAGCTGCCTCTGCCTCCTGCACTGCTGCCCTTGGGTTCCATTTCCTCCCCCCAGAAGGATTCGGAACCACATTGCTAACTAACATGTCCTTACTCCCAGATAATAAAAGTTCTGTCCTAACCTTAGTGCATTTAAACTCCTCTGTTAGACTGGATACTGGCAGCTGAAGCATTCCTTTCCCATACAAAGCTACATTGCTTAAGCACCTGGGAGCACCCAACCATTTTCTAATATAAGAGCTAACTAGCCTTTCCATTCTCTCTGCTACAGATAATGGGACTTCATATACTGACATTGGCCACATTAACCTAGGATACAAGCCAAACTGCAAGCACCACAACCTCAGTTTTCCTGGGAGCCCCGATTTATCTATTCTCTCCAGCCCTTCTGCAACATCCTTTCTAAATTGCACAACCTGTTCAACATCATTCAGGTCCACATTGTACCACCGTCCTAGACTCTTAACTGATTTCTCCCTAATTGTTGGGATTTCCTCACCATCTATAGCAAACTTTCTATCACTTACTTTCCCTCTGTATATTGAAATACTCCTTGACTTACTAGGCTTAATCTTCATACTAGCCCACTTGAGATTCTGATTGACTTTATCTAACAACCTCCTTGTACATGGCACTGTTGAAGTTAGCAGTGTCATATCATCCATATAAGCCCTAATTGGTGGAAGACGCATTCCATTCTGCCGTCTCTCTCCACCTACGACCCACTTGGAAGCCCTAATAATTACCTCCATAGCCATTGTGAAAGCTAGCGGGGACACTGTACATCCTGCCATAATACCAACCTCCAATCTTTGCCAGCCTGTTGTGAGCTCTGCGATACTTGCACACAGTCTGATGTCTTGGAAATATGCTTTCACCAAGTTAACAACTATCTCCGGCACTTTAAAGTAGTCAAAGGAACTCCAAATAAGGTTATGTGGCACTGACCCAAACGCATTAGCCAGATCTAAAAATACAACATTCAAGTCTCTTTTCTCCCTCTTAGCTGTCTGAATCTGATGCCAAATCATGCTAGTATGCTCTAAGCATCCCGCAAATCCTGGTATCCCTGCTTTTTGCACTGTCGTATCTATCATACCATTCCTTTCTAAGTATTTAGCCAGCCTCTGTGCTACGATACTAAAGAAAATCTTTCCCTCAACATTTAGGAGAGAAATCATCCGAAACTGGCTAAGGTCCGATGACTCCTTCTCCTTAGGGATGAAGACACCTCCTGCCCTGCGCCATGCTCTTGGAATACTTTGTTTCTCCCAAACTATTCTCAGGTATCTCCATAGTGTCCTTAAGATGCCAGGTGCACTCTTATAGACACGGTAGGGGACTCCATTAGGCCCTGGGGCCGAAGAAGCCTTTGCACGCCTAACCACCTCCACCACTTCTCTCCACCTAGGTGGGCTCACATCCATCTCCTGCTCCACTTCCCCTAATGGTGGCATGTCAGGTGGAAGACCTATGTTCCTATTCTCCTTTGAATCTGAATACGTCGACTTCAAATACTGTTCAATCTCTGATTTCGTTGCCTTAAGTTGCCCTCCTTTTTCTTGATTAAACAAGCCTTTCACAAAATTAAAGGGGTTCCTAAAAAATGCTGACCTTGCACGTTCCTTCTTCTTTCTCTTCTCCCTAAGGTGTTCTGCCCTTCTGAGTACTGCTAACCTGCTTCTCAGTTCCTCCTGCAACACCTTAATTCCCTCCCTTTCTTCTTCTGTCGCCTTCCTCCACTGCTTTCTTAACTGCCTCCTTTCCTTTACTAACTTCTCTATTTCTCTTTGCCGCCTAGACTTGCCGACCTGCACCCTCTCGCCTTTCCTTTTGACAAGCACCCCAAATCTCTCTCGACCATAGGAGTAGATCACATCTCCAATTTTATCCAATTTCTCCACTACATCTCCTCTAAGCCTGCTTAATATGACTGATAAATCTCTATCAACTGCCTCCCACTCTTTGCTATCATTAGCCCTCGGCCACTTAACTCTAGCTTTCTGCTCCATGCTTCTCTCCTTGGCTGGCCTGTTGCCCTCAACACCAACTGCATCCCCTCTCCGTACCTCCTCCTCTCCAGGGATAGTGTTACTGATATCCTGCGAACTGTGGTTTTCTACCTGTCGCTGGACTTCATCCGACTGATTCGACTGACTTCTCAAGAAATACCGGTCGATGCGGCCACTCTGCCCTTCCACCGCTAAACACTTCCTCCTTCCCTGATGAGTTCTAAGGCCTCGGATTGATGTTATTTTCTGCCAGCCACATGGGCAAACTTGAAGCTTCTTATCCTCTGCTGCACAACTTTTGCTCTCCTTAGTTGCCTTCCCTGTCACCTGAGTACTGCTACCTCTGGCCCTAAGAGATGGGTCCGTGCCCCCATCCCTCACTGAGTCATGTATCCAAGGCATAGTCATATCCGCTATCCTGTTCGTTACCATGCAATCCACCTGTGAGTCATCTTCCACCCCTGCTCTCGCTGACTCTTGGGGTATTTTCCTTATATTGGTTGTAGCTAAGTCTGGTTGTAGCAAGGTTTAAGGCTTGCCACTGCTGCCATGGGTTGCTAGCCCATACCAGCACCTGTGGGGTCTTTTCCCTCCTGTCAGCTGTCTTTCCAAGCAGTCACATGGTCTTTCCCATGTTGTCAGCTGCTCTATTCACAACAGTCACTAGCCAAGCTAGTTGTGAGTTAATTTAAACACAAGATACTTGTGCTCAAAAAGAGGATTCATTCTCAGTGAAGAACCTTGGAGCTCTAATCTGCCTCTATACCTGCCAAAGAGCAGTGATTCCTAACACGTCTCTGGGGGTCATCAGGTGGAAACCTCCCTTCAACAGTGTTTCGCCTACTTAGTCCCACTACACCTCCAGGAGGTTAGGCAGTGAACTCCGGCGTCCCAGAGTCACCCCCCCTAGTGCCAGTTCACACTGCTCCTACACAATCCAAACAGCACCGCCACGTTCAACTGACCCAGAGATGCTCCGGGTAGTGGCCAGTACCGATGCTACCATTTAACTATTGCTAATGCTACTGCTAACCGCTAGGAAGAACAGAAGAAGACAATACAGTTCCGATGCTACCATTTAGCTAATGTTATGTGCTAACCGCTACCTGCTAAGAGGAACAGAAGAAGACAATAACGCTAGATTCACCTATACTGTTAATGTTAATTGCTAGCTACCAATACTAACTGCTAAGATACTATCATACTCTCACCGCTTTAGCTATTGTTAGCTGCTACAATGCTACCACAGGCCTAGATGCCACATGTAACTGCCGATTGCCACACTACCATCATCTACCCCTGCCTCTCACCAACTGCACCAAGAAAAAGCGGGGTGGGAATACAAACCCTGGTTCGGGTAGGGGATAGAAAATAAAGAGGTAGAGTCAAGAGATGAAAGTAGGGATTGGATACAGACCCTTGTTCGGGTAGGGGGTGGAAAATTTAGAAGGTGCTGAAGGTGGAGGCCTAAACCACAGACTAGATTTAACAGCCTCTTCTAACATTTCCTTCAAGAAGCAGCAAACCCTACCATTTCCTTCAAAAAGCAAACAGAGCAGGAAAACAAACCCTAACATTTCCTTCAAGAAGCAGACAAAACAGGAAAACAACCAAAAAGATCAAAAAACAAGCCAACTCTGTGTCTTACCACGCAAACTCACCTGAACAGGCCGCATGGTCCCAAAGAGAGACTCTAGCTGGCCACACCCCCACCTTATCTAAACTTCCTGGTTCTCTTCCTATTGGCAGAGCGAGAAGATGGGGCGGGGAAAGCAGAGCAGAGGAGAGGTGTCTTGTTCAGACTTTAACCTCTTCTCTTGCCGGGTTAGGCATGCATGTCCTCTGCCTGCCCCCCCACTGTCCCTATTTCACCCCCCAACTACTATTATTTCTCCTGATCCATATCCACTGACTAGACCTAGCAGCCTCATCTGACATCTCCCTCACTGTCTTTCTTAAATTTTGCCCATGCACTCCCAGCTCCCTCAACAGTGAAACAGCTGACCCTGCAACAAAACCTCTACACCCCACTTCAACCGGACAGACCCTGGTCTTCCATCCCCTCTGCTCAGATTCTGTCTTTAAATCTGCATACTTAGTCTTCTTCCTTTCATAAGCTGCCTCCACTGAATTTTCCCAAGGGACTGTTAACTCAATAAAATACACAGTCTTTTTACTCATGGACCATAAGACAATGTCTGGCCTCAGATTACTATAAACTATTTCCTGGGGCACAACTAGCTGTCCTCCCAAGTCGACCTGCATTTGCCAATCATCAGCCCCTACCAGGCAGCCACCTCCCTGCTTTCTCCCTGACTTAGCAGCTTTATTTTTCTCCCCCTCTCGAACAAACTGCACATCTAACCTCTCCTTTCTAGAACTTCCAGAATTCACCTGCTTCCTTCTCTCCTCAATGCCTGCGGCTAAGCTTCTCAGCACCTGATTATGCCGCCATGTATACCGGCCTTGTGATAAGCTAATTCTACAACCTGACAAAATGTGCTTTAAACTTGCTGTACCTGAGCAGAGTGGGCACGATTGATCGCCCTGTACCCAGAGACTTAGGTTCTGCGGGGTTGGCAACACATCGTATGTCGCCCCTATCAGAAATTTAATACGGCCTTCCTCCATATTCCACAGGTCCCTCCAACTAAGTTTCCTCTTCTCAACACCTTCCCAATTCAACCATTGTCCCTGTTTGGCTTGACCAACTGCTTTTGCCCCTCTTAACAACTCCTCCTGCCTACGCACCTGTTCCACTACAAGCTTTCTTTTCTCCTTTAGACCTGCTTTATTCCACACTGGTTTGCCTGGGCCAAGCCCCAAGCCTCCCCGGCCAAATTGAACATTTCCTACTATTTCTGCATGCCTAAGAGCTGCCTCTGCCTCCTGCACTGCTGCCCTTGGGTTCCATTTCCTCCCCCCAGAAGGATTCGGAACCACATTGCTAACTAACATGTCCTTACTCCCAGATAATAAAAGTTCTGTCCTAACCTTAGTGCATTTAAACTCCTCTGTTAGACTGGATACTGGCAGCTGAAGCATTCCTTTCCCATACAAAGCTACATTGCTTAAGCACCTGGGAGCACCCAACCATTTTCTAATATAAGAGCTAACTAGCCTTTCCATTCTCTCTGCTACAGATAATGGGACTTCATATACTGACATTGGCCACATTAACCTAGGATACAAGCCAAACTGGACGAAAGAGGACGAATGAGAGATCAGTGAACAGTTCTGAGATTTTTGACTTTCTTGGAAAAGCAGGAAGTGAAATAGCTGTAAGAATCAAGAATTGACCAGGATATGTCTCAGGGTAGTCTATGTGTGGTATGTATGATATTTACAGGAAGTGACACTGATGGCATTCCAATAATTGAAAAGACAATTACTAATACTCTATCAAGAAGTCATTATTGAGAACAATTATGTGTTCTCAGTGTGTTGCGTTCTCTCTGGCTGGTGTTTATCCTCCACCAGCAGGATGCTTGCACCTCTCATATCCTTAAAGGCATTGTTAGGAACAGGAAGAAACAACTAGCCTGGCTCTTTTCAAAGTAAAAAACATTTGCCTGCCTTAAATTTCATTTTTCAATCTCATTCGACCTCAATCAATTTCGTATTTACCTCTTTATAAGGTCATTGTTTAATCCACACACTGTAAAAATGTTGTGTTTTTCTAAGGATTATGTGCTGGAACTATTTCTTGGCAACCAGTGGCCTTGCAGGAAGTCACTGAAACCGGCCAAAAAATAAGCCAACTTTCCATCCGATTTTTAGTGCAAATTCTAAACAAATTTCTAGTAAATGGCAAAATAAAATGAGAATTAATGTACATGTCTAGACATGTACATTACACATCCAGCCTCTGAGGCTGAAAAATGTAGCCAGTGTGAGTGCCACAAGCTGCAGTTCTTCGAATGGCCACTTGAGGCTCTAAAAGCGAGCCAATTCCCATAGACCCCCATATTAAAATGGCCAACAGAGCAGCACAAATAGACATGTTTACAGCCTGGTTTTGGTCTCTATAGCTAATGTCTCTATTCATGATAACTATGTGGAGATGAATTTTTATACAAGTGACTCATTATGGGCATAGCCACTTTGATCAACAGCTAGATACGAGGTTTTAACAAGCAGGCCTTCACTTGGCCTGCCTCAGCTCCACCCACGTTCCACCTCTTTGTCTATTTTTAGATTAGCTGGGAGTTAGGCAGAGTCAGGCACTGCCAAGATGTCAGTAATTTGGACATTACAAGACAGTGGGAATTGTTCAAGGAACTAGCGGCTGTTTGACATTAATTGTCACTGATGAAGACAAATTTCGTATGGCTTATCGGGGAGGTCGCACTCAGCAATCTGTCATTTAATTGATGCATTGCTGAGTGGATACAGACATTTAGGATAACACACCAGCTGCTCAGAGCGCAGTGGCAACCTTACAAATAGAACCAGATTTATCAGGCAAACAGTATTCAGTGATCTGAAACCCTATTTCATCATTTCACGGCACCGGTTTCCCACCTTACGTCCCTCCACCTCAGCTGTTAAAGGCAGTCTTGAAAATGCAGATGCAAAGCCTTTTTGGAGAGGCTCTGTTTACTATTAGGCTGCTTGTACCCTGCCTGCGACAGATGCTAGCAGTGAGAGAGCTTTTCACAAGGTGAGTCACATTAAAGAGTACTTAAGCTCCACAGTGTGTCAAGACAGACTGAGCAGCCTCACCATCCTGTCTATTCAATGTGGCCTGAAAATTGGACTTCAATGACATTATTGATTACTTTGCCTGCATGGAGGTTTAGCAGTGGGCTGTCTGATACTGGAGATGCAAAGTGTGAAGAGGAGGGTGTTCTTTTTAACAATTTTTAAATGTTTTTGTCTGTGCTTGTCTTGTACTGGATCCTGAATCTAAGAGTCACGTTAAACAATGCGACCTTCATCCTCACCTTCGGCTTCAGACCTTCAGAGTGTGTGTGGAATCACTCTTCTAGTTTGGCAGGAAACCTCCGCCAACTTTTCCACACTTCACCGGTGTGTGCTGTTTGCTTAGTTAGCCACATTGTATCTCTGCAGCCATTGGCTCAGACAGGCCTCTTTGTTGAAGGCTGTGCCTGGACAAACACTAACGCTGCATCAAAAAACGCAGTGCCCACATTCATCTAAGGGAGAACGCTGTGTTGCCACAACAGCTGTGCATTCGTAATGCGCGAGCACATACTCCTGGTAGATTACCTTGAAGGTTAATGTTGTAATTCTGTTTACTTCACGGTTGTTGAAACTGAATATATAATAATTGCTGCCATGATTACTTTCTATTATGTCTAATGGCAGCGTAAATGCTGTGCAGTGTTTGATAATCCTTGAAAGTCATGGACCTGCTATTCAGATTTTCTAACACAGTGCTATTTTTGCTCTGGATGACCAGAAAAGGGGAAGAACCACCAGCCGTGGTGCAGTGTAGGGGAGATGTCCACAGTTATTCGTTGGGTATGGGACAAATTACTTTGTAACTGTAGGACAGCAGCCACTAAAAATAGCTTTATTCAAACAATAGGTAAAATGACTGTGTAATGTGAAAGGTGTCAAACCCAAAACTTGTTGTCCATCCTTGCAGGTTTAGCATCTTCACCATAATGTTTTGGTTTTATGGCCTTAAATACTCTGCTTTAATTCAGTCTCACAGCTCTCATCAGCTGCATTTCCAGCAGCAGACAGCTGTCCTCCAAAGAAAAACGTTATACGCTACCTACTCAGCACCACGCAGCAGTCAGGCAAAGATAACGGCTAGCTGGTGAAGCATTTAGCAGGAGGACATGAACAAAAGTACAAACGAATGCTAAAGTTGCTCAGTGTCTGCTGGATGTGTAAACCTGCAACTGCTTGTCAACAATCAACTACATGAGGTGACATCAAGGTTGTGTTTACAGCTTGTTATCAATAAGCAATACGCTAAGTAAGGGTGCGTTATTTGAACATCTCGGGATGATAAAGTAGTTAAGTAGAGAAGCTGCTGATCCATCATGATTTAAGGAGCAGAAGGTGTACAGTTGTCAAATTATATGACTTACTGATTTGAGGTTAGACTCCATCTCTGTGAAGTTCCACTCAGTCAGAGGCAGGTTTAAACTGAAGGGCTACAGAGAGAAAGAGAGAGAAGGGTCATTTATGCAGGTCAGTATGAAGGAATAGTCACTCATTGGCTATTCTGTGCTGTATAAGCAGCGACAGAAGCCATATCTGTGCAGCTAAACAAGCTGTCAGTCTATCTGTATGTGTCAATATGGTGCAGATCTACTGACATCCATAACAGCACTGGCCCCGGCCTCCACAGTGCTCTGCTGATGGCTCCTGAGCAGCTGCTGAAGCTCCTCCAGGCTCATATCCACATTCTCCACGGCATCTGAAACCTCCACTCTGCACACACACACACACACACACACACACACACACACACACACACACACACAGAGGAATATGTAACATATAAACACAGACGCACCGGGTCACGACATGCATTAGTATGCAGTTTTGTGTGTGTGCATTGCAGTCTCTATGTGTGAGGTCTTGTGTGAAGGCCTACCTGTCCAGGGCAGGTCTCTTACTCCTCCTCTCTACCATAGAGGCCACAGAGCCCCTCCCCTCCAGAACAGACTGGACCATTGCGACGGGTAGGACCGGAGGTTCTGAGGCGCACACCTCACAGGAGGAGGTCAATGCTACGGCCTCTCCTCCCCCTACACTGCCTCCTGTCCCTGCTCCTCTCACTCCTGGACTCACAGGCTCCTCTTTGATAAGCATCATGCACTTCTCCCTGTTGGTAGAGTCAAATACTGTCAGTCAAAAGTAGTGCAAGCTACCAGTAGTATAAGGTGGGTCAGGAAAACATTAAAATGAGGCCAGTTTTGCTCAGTTTGCGATGCTCTATCACCAACAGCCTGCAGCCAGTTTGATGCATCAACACCAACTGCCTCATTGTACTCCACTCTGAATACACTTCCTCAGGACAGACCACACATTTTGAGATAGTTGTTTCATGTTACACATTGCCAGCAATAAAAGTTTTATAATCCAATATCCACGATCTGTCTCAAAATAGCAGATATAGAACTGACTGCAGAGGCAGGAGACAGTAATTGTGTTATATTACATCACTCACCCGGTCTCATCGGGCTGCATCTGGAGGGCCATGCTGGCCTGAGACATGTCAGTAACATCTGATATGATTGGTCCTCCTGTCAGCCCACTAGTGGAGCAGGAAGCAGTATCACTGGATGGCTGAGGAAGAAGAGGAGCGGAGTGTGATGTGTGTTTTCTTGGCCGTCTTCTCTTCACGTAAAAACTCTTTTGCTAACATTTCCCCCTTTGGTCCCACTGCTCATTTAAAATTAATAAAGTTGGTGGTAATGTAACATCACAACTAGTAAGACTACTAGACTGCAAAGTTGTGTAAAAACTAGAATCTGACTTTTGGACATAACAAATAATATGGCACAGTGATGTGACTATAAAAGCTTGAGTTTTTACAGCCTGTAATAATGTACACTCCAAATCACTGCGCACTGCCTCCCTCTAGTGGCGATACAAGATTACAGCCTGGCCAATGGCAGCAGGTTGAGGGAGATTTATGTCCAGATAATATATCCACTATGATGTAGTGAATACGTCAAGTTTCAAGTACACTTTAAAATTAGATTCAAATGAATGTCTTGAAGTGCTGAACTGAGTGATTACTTCTGTATCAGGAATGGTGTGTGATAAATCAGCTAAATCTAATTTAAAACCACAACATGGCCAAGCACTTAGAGAGGACAGCCAGTGACTTCAGAGCAGATGTTTACTGCCAGCAGCTGGCAGCATCGTCTGTGCTGAATGTGGAAGGTCAGCAGCACAGTGCTTCACTTATTATACTTCCCATTAAAATGTGTCATGTGTCACCAAAATGAAGATGATTTCACTAACTTTTACTTTAATGCACGCTTACTATACTTCAGGGGTTATGAGCAGCTATGGAGAGTGGTAAACACATCAGGTGTAAATTTTCAGATTTCTCACAGATTGGATGTAGAAGGGCTCATGCATGGGTTCCATTGGGTGACTATGGCTGAACTTGGAGGCAGGGGGGCTGGGCGAGCCATCGTCCAACATCAGAGGCCTGGGGGGAACATTAGTTAGTACAACTCTGGAATCATAACAGCTATACAGTGTCAAAGACAGCAGGGCATCATCAGACTACTGATTAATTAATGAATGAACAGAATCTGCAGATGGAGACCTCATCTGTTCAGTTTACCTTCAGCATTTGTCCTTTTTTTAGTTTTTGTTGCAATTGTAATAAGAGTGGTTACATTCAAATTGCTATCTTTAAAGGTAAGTATGCTGGTACACATTAATGCTTCTATATAATACATTAGCACGTAGCTCAAAGCACCACTGTGCCGAAGTACAGCCTCAGGTCTGAGCCATGACAGTGGGTAGATGCTAAACACAGATGGTAGACATTCAGAGAGAGTGTGGAAGCCACAAGACCATATATGACTAGCATTAAAACATTGAGGCAAAGTTGCACCTTTGCCAGGTAGCACACTGACCCTGAAATACAGGTTTCTATGGCACTTTTGTGTTCCAGCGTGCCTTTCTTTACTCGTGTCGGCCTTGTTCACACTCAGCAGCAAAGCTGAACCAGCATTTTACACACACAGGCTGTAGCAGGGTCATGCACTCTGCTTTGCCTTCACTGTGTATGAATGTGTGTGTGTTTGTGTGTGTGTGTGTCTGACTGACTGATTCAGCACTTGTCTCCATTCATAGCGCTTGTTGAGTTAGATTGTTCAGTTTGTCAGCTGAGCCAGCCCTTCCCTCTGCCCCACTGTGGCCCTGTTTGTCTCACTTTTGTTGATTGCTCCGCTGTGTGTGTGTGTGTGTGTGTGTGTGTGTGTGTGTGTGTGTGTGTGTGTGTGTGTGTGTGGGTGTGTGTGCGTGCATGTACTCACAGCTTTCTCTTTAGGCCCACAGTGCTGGGTGTGTTAGACTGCATCTGGCTGAACAGAAACTGAATCAGCTGGCAAAGAGAGAAAAAGCACAGCATGAATCAGCATCCTCCTCAAACACACACACACACACACACAAAACTCACTGACACATTGTTTCCTTCTTGAAACATAACAGCAAGAAAAGGAAAATAAGTTGCATGACCCGTGACTGCATCATCTTATGAAAACATGTTACACATTGAAACTTTTGGATTCCATCAGATTCTGTAATTTGTTGTATAACCAAACACGCCTGGATCAATGACTGGAAATGAGTTTTTGGAATATTCCACACATTCAGTTTATAGACGATGTAGAATCGTAGCAGAATTTATGGGGGTAAACTGTGTCGTAACTGCTTTTGAGTGAATAATAAAACACAGTTAATGGTTTTATATATCAAATATGCTGCAGAAAGTATGGACGTTTTTTTAAACTTCCATATGAAACTTTCCTGACTACAGTCTGAAGACAGGAGTGCTGATGTTTCGAGTGCCAATCCAGTAAGATATCCAGCGGTGGTAAAAGACTGGGCTATAAAAGGCATGAAAAAATGTATATATGTATTCTATGACTGCAGGATAATTTGTTGTCTATGTTGTAATGAATTTTTGCCACAATAAGATCCTTTACTTAAGTAAAGGTATGACTAATAAACTGTAAAATACTTTGTCCTCTACTAGAGTAAAAGATAAGATAGGATAAGATAAAACTTTATTTATCCCCAGCTGGGGAAATCTGGGCATTACAGCAGCATGTTAAAGCAGTGGGAAGAAAAATATCAATGGAAATGGCCCCTTGCAGAATATTAAAATATCTTTTTTATCTAGAATGAAAGCTTAAAAAATAATACGCCTTCTTGACTTCCTCTGAAATTTGTTGCAGAACCAAATACAACTTTATCATTCTTGTTAATACATGGTGACCACATGTAAATCCTAGCATAGGAAACTTGGCGCATCTCCAACCTGATTAGCCGCATATCTCATAACCCCTGTGTGGGTATGCAGGGCCTTTGATATATAATAATCATGATATTGTATAGGTTTATCTGATCGGATGTTTTCAAATTAAAATCAAGGCAACTAGCTATTGCGAAGAAATATTTAAAAATATTTAATATATTTAATATGAAAAGATTTCTCGCTGAAATGTAGTTAAGGTTAAAGTAACACAGAGCGAAATTTCACTGCATGGCGTAATGTACTGCAAGAGTTATAATTAAGAACAGTGGGTCATATGATGGAACACACCAAACAAGGTTGAACACACACACACACACAAACACACACACACACACACACACGCACACACACACACACACACACACACACACAGACTGACCTTGTTCATGACTTTCTGTTGCTGTGTGTGGTTCTGTCTCAGTGAGACCACCTCTCGCCACAGTACTTCGTTTTGCCTCGAAACAGGAGGAGGAAGATGATAGAGGGAGTTGGTGCAAAAGGAGAAACGAAGAAAATAAAATCATGTTTCATAAAAATTTTCATTTGTTGTAAAAGTTGTTTTCATTTTCACGTATACGAATACTAAAACAAGAATTTCCGAATGATAAAACCTACTGCACTCAGACACAAACCGTTTTAATATCCTCCAAATCAGTCCTTGAATTCAGTACGTCCAATCTCGGTTAGATTTTGAATACAGGTGTCACCCACTAACCTTCCACTGAGGAGTGTGCCCATTAACCCTAGCTCTAAGAGCCTCTTAGCCATTTTGGGCTCATGGTGGACAGTTTCAAGTGTCAAAACTGATGCAGCAGAACCAGAGGTATCATCTTTTTCATTCCATGGATTCTTCTTCCTTTTCTAAACCTGGCGCCTACATTACCCACAATGCAACCTGACAGGTGACTGTTTAGTTGGAGATTTGGGAGGGTGATGCTAATAGTGGTTAATGTAGCCTCAAGCAGAGATGAAATGCTGGATACAGAGGAGAGATAACTTTACTTCTTTCTAATGCCACACCCCCAGCGTTGATTTATTTTCACACTTGTGCTCAGATCCAGCTGGCGCTGACTCAAGTGACATCACTTGAGGACATTTATCATACTGCATGCAGCTCCCTGTGGAGTCACAAAGGGCTTCATGCAACCTTCTTTCTACTTCAACACAGTCCACCCTCAAGGTGCTGCACATGTGTGCTTTTTGCTAAGAGCCCAACCCTCCTCTCTCAGTTTATAGAGCTAAGTGTTATTGTGTTATGACAGGAGATGCACTTAAGATTGTGGACAGTTACAATCTGAAACCTGTGTTAAATACAACAATAGTTCTATTTACTCTAGATCTCTAGTCAGCCCTCTTCCACTCCTCTCCAGCTGAAAGATTATGGTCCATAAACCAGGCCTTCCTCCACTCATTGTGTTGCTGCTGCCACTGGGTCAAACAAAGCTCAAGTAGTCAAGATGATCTATACACATTATTATAGTTTCACAGTGCACATAATCACATAGATTATGACCCAGTGGAGTCAGTAACTTCTCAGGGCTGGTCAGCTCTGAGAAGCTCCATATCTGAGTGGTGGTCAGTCAGTCCCCTCCGTTTCCCCAGACCCTACGTACCCATGAGGCTACCAGTCATTGGTCCTTCTCTCCTCTGTTTTTAAATATGCTGGGAGAGAAGGTTTTAGCTGAACTGGAAGCTGTAGCTACTCTTTAACCTCACGTTGGACAAGGTTACATTACTGAAGCTTAGTTAACCAGCAACAATTCAAGTTAGAGCAACTGAAAATAGCTTCACAACAAACACAAGGTCAAGCAGGGTGCTGCCTTCAGTTAGATGAAAGCTTGACTAAAAAATGAATAAAAAAACAAAAACAAAATAAAAACAAATAAAAACGAGGCATGAGGGATAAAAAAGCACATAATAGCATTACAGTAGTCCAGACTGCTCAATATAACAGCATGCATCAGTTTCTCTGTCTCCCTCTCAGAGAGAGAAATGGTCGCACTTTAATAATATATTTGAGGAGATTTGATGACAAACCATACATGAGCCTTAAAGTTCAGATCTGAGTCAGACCACACCACAGTTTCTTGCTTGTTGGTTTGGGGTACATCCAAGGTAATTTCATGTGGTGACCAGTTTGTCTCTCTGAGCTTTAGAACCTAAGACTAAAATTTCAATTTTATTCTTGTAGAGCTCTAAACAGTTTGTGACTTCCAGAAATGAAGATCTAAAATACATTTAAAAAGGGTATGAACTGGTCCTGTGTTGTCAGGAGACATGGCCACATAGAGAAATGTGTGTTGGCGTAACTATGGAAAGAGACACTGTTGACATCACCAATGGTAGCATGGTATGTATATTAAAAAGAGGTGGCCCAAAAATTGATCCTTGGGGAACTCCACAGGTTATTTTGGGGGTTCTAGAGAAGTTATTATTGAAATTGATTGATTAAGTGAATGTATGCAAGTGTTTCTAAAATTGTGAGTGAGAGATTAATAATTGTAAGAACATCCTCAGGCATTGAACTAAATACATTTTTACAAAATGAAGTTGAGATTGGGCCAAAGGTGTATATGGAGGACTCAACAAGACTAAAACTGTCCAGCAGAGCTTCACACTGTATGCTGAGTGTTACTCCGGCTGTTACGACAGATACCCGACATTATGTTGCTCTATGTCTGCTCTTTGAAGTAGTCTGCAAATTCGTCACATTTAGAAGCAATACGCTGGTTGCTATGAGCTATGAAGTGATCGATGGTGTTGCTTCTGCTTCAAGTTAGAAAAATAAAATTGCCTCTTGTCTGAATTGCTTTATCGCAAACTTTTCTGACATGACCTCTTTATGCTCATATAACTTGTGCTTGCAACATCTGCACTCTGCAATCTGACAGCCCCTCTTAAATTTACATTTAATGTACAGACCTGTGCCTTTACAATCTTACTACAGCCCATATCTGAGGAGATAGGCTTGATGAGCCTTGTTGGAAGAAGAAGTCTGTGTTCACAGACCTAAGGTTACATTATTCAGTATGTTACCATCATGTCTGCTCTTCAAACTCTGACATGTGTGAGTCATGTAAAGCAATTTAGAAACACACACAAAAGTGCTTTGGCAAGATGGGTCTCTGGTGGAATATTTTCTAAGAGCGCTGTCCATGCCTGCATGCATGTCCGTACATGTACACATGCACACATCTGGTCACCCTTTCTAAGAATGCCGTTATTGGTGTGCATGTGTGTGTGTTAGTCAGGTGAGCAGGTGAACATTCTCTCCTCTCATTAGCAAACAATGCTGTGCACAAAGCAGCTCCACCACACAATAGACACACTGCAGCTATTTTCAGCAACAATAGCCTCTAGAGAAAAAGTCAATTCATGCACTGGGTGATTTGTTCCAACTTAGCAAGAGGAATAATAGACAGGCCTGTTGCTCCTCTCACGTTTTACCCCTAAAGTATGGTTAAAAAAAGAAAAACAAGGAGGAGTGGGCTGAGGGTGCATGAATTAGGAAGCGTCACAACTGTATTTTCTTAACAAAAATAGAAGAAGATTTAGTACTTTTGAGTTCACTCTGTTCTCAGTGGACAAATTTAACTGTCAAATGAAATGAGGTTTGTTTGTTAAATATTCTGTACTTATTACGCAGTAATTTAGTCACATGTCAAGTTGAATTGAGATTTTTTTATTTTTATTTGCATAACTTTTAGCCATATTAAATTGCAAGGGGGCCCAGGGGCAAACATTTGTTGTTGGCCCCTCTTGGCCCCCATCCCTCACTTGTCCACTCTCTGCATTGGGTAAGTACTCGATCTCATTCAAATTCCCATCGAGCGCATGTTAAAAGTACATGAGGGGTTGTGATGGTGAGGGCATGTTGTTTCAGCTGCTGGTGACAGATCCAATAAGATCCAGGAAGTCCAGTGTGATTACTAGATCTCTGAGGCTGAAGGTTTATCAAAAGGCAAAACACTGTGCAGAACCTGTGTTGGTCCATTTTGTATACTAGCCTTACACTTTCCTAAACAAATTAAACATACTGAAGCAAAGTGAATGACTCTGAAACTGACACTTCAGAGTCTGAAACTCCTGGTGACCTCAGAACTCCACGACAGTTGTCTACGTTGCCTGGTTGGTAATCCAGTCTTGCTTCATTTTACCAACTACCAATATTGTTTGTAGTCCTGCTCAGATCAGTTGTGGGATTAGTGCCTTGCTCAAGGAAACTGTTTCCTTGGTTTCCCAATAATGCAAAAACAAGCAAAAACATAGCTTCTCCAACAAAACAGTATTTCCCCTTGTTGCACATGGAGGATGGTACCAATATAATGAAAAGAGAACATGTTACTGATGTTCAAACATGGTGCAAATTTAACCATTGCCCTGCTACTGTCAGTCACACATGACCAGCAGGGGAAGTGGATGGGCTTTGTTGGAGGGCAGAGAGCTTGTAGGACCAGAACATAAAAGCCCCTGTACTCACTGTTTCATGTCCTGCATCTGACACTCCATGTTGTCCTGTTGCGTTCTGAGAAGCTGAACCTCATACAGCAGTTTACTGAGGTCCTCCTGACGAACTTTGGTCTCCTCACTCTTCACTATGGATACCTGAGCACACAAAGTACAGCCTGATTCAGCACTTTACTCAGATACAGCGTGTGCAACCACACATTCCCTCTGCTGTGTTTGTGAGCTGAGACCTCAGTGGAATTTTTAGGAAGGGCAGTGTTGGTCTGTCTCAACAACTGTTGCATAGATTGCCAAACTTTTGGACAGACAATCATGGTCCCCAGTGGATGAACCCTAATGGTTTTGGTAGTTGATGGTACCTCACTCTAGACCCACCATGAGGCTAACATTTGTGGTTTTGAGTGGAATTTCTCAAGCGTTATTTAGTGCCATTAGCAGGTCAAATGTTTTCAAAACCAAAATCCTGCAAAACTACTCTTTAAGCACCTTTGCTAAGCAATCTGTCCAGTCCACAGAGCCAGTTTGTGTTCAAATAAAGTCATCCAGTGATGCTAAAATATTCATTTTGTAGATTAGAACTGAGAGATTATAATGTACAATAGATTATCTACTAGATCTAGATGATAATTAAAACCTAAAATGAAACCTAAAGTGGTGGCCATCTTTTCTGTGGTAGAAATAGCTGCCCCAACAACAAACTGAGACTTACAAAAGAAGGGAAGGTGAAAGCCACAAGCCTCTGCTCTATGAAATCATTTAATCCTGATCTGTCAATCACATACCATACAGCTTTCCTACAAGGGAATGATCAGGAACCATTGTAGATCCACTTTTACAGATCATGTTCCATTATTTTGTTAGATGACACATTTGTCCTGATTACAGTGTAATAAATTAATGAGTTTGATTATTGAAATCCTAATCTAGCAAGTAATTCCTGTTGGGTTTAATTAGCTACTGATCATGGACCCAAACATCAGTGCTTCTAATGAGAGCGGTGCCTGAGAGTGTGACACATAGATCGGCAGCTGGATTCATCTTTAAGTAGACCCTCACAGAGCTGATAGCATGGCTTTAGCCTTTTAGTATTGTTGCTCTGAGGGTCTAAGGACAGAGGCTATCATATGCAGCATAGGCTGATTTTGGGTGATGCCTTTAAAATTGACTTATTTGTGTTCTACGCTTGTGTTCTGTGTGCTATTGAACTATGGCTGAGGCATTTTAACCTTTAAAATGACTCTGGTGGAATCCAAGGAGGGTAGATATACACTTTACTGATTGATTACATAATCAATGTAATATAGATGTAGTGAAGGCATCCTTCACATGATTCATTTACAGGTGAACTTCATCTGAATTACTTCTGTACTTAAGTTGTCAAGTGCTACAAAAAGAAGATCTGTCTGCATTATTTTGAGACACTTTCTGATTAATTTGTCTTTGAGACATTGTGTAGGTGTGCATCTCTCTCTCTCTCTCTCTCTCTCTCTGTGTGTGTGTGTGTGTGTGTGTGTGTCCATACCTTCCTCTTGATGTGTTCTAGCATGTGCTCATGTCCCTGGAGGAAGTACAGATGTTGAAACTCTGTGTCATCTCTCTCAGGCTTCACCAGACCGCTCTGCTCAATGTTCACCACCTTACGGAAACCATCTAAACACATACATATAAGAGAAAACACACATGCAAAGTACAAATGTATACTGTAAATGAGAGGAGAGGAGAGGACACAAGAGGAGGGGACACGAGAGGAGAGGACACGAGAGGAGAGGAGAGGAGAGGAGAGGAAGAGAGGAAAGGACAGAAGAGAGGAGAGGAGAGAAGAGAGGAGGAGAGAAGAGAGGAGGAGAGGAGAAGAGAGGAGAGGAGAGAAGAGAAGAGAGGAGGAGAGAATAGAAGAGGAGAAAGGAGGAGAGGAGAGAAGAGGAGAGGAGAGGAGCGGAGAGTGTACTCACACATGTTGAGCTGTCGAACGAAGCTTGCCATATTATTGTGTTTGAAGTACTTTGGCAGAACTTCCTTGGCAAAGCGTCCCTGGTCAAACACATGGAAACTAGTCCCAGTCTGAAATAGAGAATAGCCAGGAATGAGTTAGTTAACAGCATCACATAGAGACGTGAGAGGGAACAAGAGAAGACAGATGGCCTGCAGCCTGTAAATGATGGATGATCAAAGTAGGTTTCTATTCAGTACTATCTAATAATAGATTGAATGATTTCACATTCGTGATCAGCTTAACAGCTTGACTTGTGAGGTTACTTGTTACTACTTTCTCATTACTACTGCTCAGTATGACTAAAAACACCAACATTAAGATGCCAAAGCCTCTCACTCAATGATGTATTGTGTTAACAATACTCATCAGTAAAATCATTGAAACATCAAAGGAATCAGTCATTAATGAAAAAGACCAATTTCTTAATGTTGTTTTGAAGTCCTTAACTTGTCAGAAGTAGCTGAAATATTTTTCCAACTGCTACAAAGGTGGAAAAGTTCTTTCAGAAAACTGTGGTTTATTTGAATCTGCTTCAGAAAGACATGGAGGGGGTGCCAGTTTACAAAGTCTAGCATCACTGGTTTCAATACATAGACGTGTGTTTCACTATAGGACATACAGCAATTGGCTTCCAGTGAGGATCTGAAGTCTGAACTGCAGAATTTAACACTTCACCAGGACATGCTCAACCAGAAATCAGCATTTCTGACAGCATCTGAAGCCTGTTATTGGTGAAGGCTGGCACAGAAGGCTGGAAGTGAAGAACTGGGATACTAACGCGTGTGTTAACAGCAGAGGAAATATTGGCCTTCTGAACCCAAATCTTTTATAATTATTATTCTGCATGAGCTGTTTGATGTCATTTTGTATTCATTTTAACTTCACAAACCCAGAGTTTGTCAGTGATCTCCATCATAAACAAGGCTCACTAACTGTCACTAGATGGACACTGTATGTGACTTAATGTTACATTAATGATGAAATTAGTTTTGTAAGGAGGTAATATATTTTCCCCAGAGAACAGGATCTATTCATCAGCAGCCAAATTCAGATCAGTCAGCCAGTGACACTCTCTCTCTCTCTCTCTCTCTCTCTCTCTCTCTCTCTCTCTCTCCCTCTGGGATGAGCCATTCTCTCTCTCCCAATACTACAGTCTTACTAAGCAGCTGCAGTAGCTGTGTTGTAATCTGAAAAGCAGTGTTGCACAAATGATTGTAAATACATTGGAATTTAGCAAACCCACTTGGTTGGATGATTCTAATAAGACATTGCCGTTACCTTGTCTACAATGCTCACTTGCCTACTAATAGTCTGACAATGCAACAGCTGATGCTGCACACTCTAACTATAGATGTCATGGGACTGGGCAGCATCTGTCTGTGTGTTTGTCTCCCTGTGAGGAAGAACAGAGAAGCTGTCCTCTTCCTGTTAATCACTGAAGCTTCATCTTTGTGTCACACCTCAATCCTGCACAACTGATTCCCGAGGACAAACCCAGATAATCACAGGAGGCCACAGATGGTCTCTGTTTTCTATCATGAAGACAGTGCATTCAAAGCTCCCTTAGCATTTTTTTTCTTCAGGTGAAAGGATTCAACAACGATTAAGTAGTTGTAGTTGCTCACTTATTCTGGGTCAGAGGTCAAAAGTGCTAATGATAGCAGAACGAAAGTGTGGTCCTCAGACTGCAAATTTAATATCACAGAAAGCACACCAATTAAACAAACCCCTTAATTAAATATTACAAATTTACATTTACATTGAGCTCATAATACTTCTGCCTTTTCACTGCAGGACTTTTGACTTATAAAGGACTATTTCTGCATTGTGGTGTTGGCAATTGAGTAGGCCTACTTCCTGCACCACTGTTCTGGGCTTCATCCTTCTACGCTAACGACCGAAACTGACCACCATGAGGGCGGCGAGACGATGAAACAACCTGCCCTCACAGCACAGGCCAGAAAATTCCTTGTTTTATAGCATCAGCTTTATCAACTGTCTTGTGTCATTGATTTATGGTACACTTAGCTTTAGCATGCTGAACAAGTCAATTGTTGGCAAGCTAAACAGGTGTGGAAGTAGCGGCTTTGTAGCGATCTCTCGATGCAACTCATTAGCAAGACAATCTGGCAGCGAAAGCGAGAGCAGGAACCCTTGATAGTGACCCCACAGTAGGGAGCCCACCTCTGCGAGCTTAATGTATATTCTGTTTCCTATGAATACGATTCGTGTTCATTACACACGCCTGTTCAGAGGACAGAGGACAGCAGGTAGATGGTTATCACAGCCAGGAAGATGATAATGGTTTAAGAGGACATAGTTCTTATGTTATATCTTTGTTTGCAGACTGAGGACTGACTCACAGCGCTCCAGCAGATGAGATGGTTGGTGTCTGGATCCTCCACCAGGGTCCACAGCTTTGTGAGAAAGGCTGGAACGTTGCTGGCGTAGCTGCCATCTACGCCCATGGCACCTGGAGACTCCTGCATGCTGACACCTGTCTGCTGCCAAGACAGCTCACAATACGAAACCAAGTGTGTTTGTGTGTGTGTGTGTGTGTGTGTGTGTGTGCGCGTATGGATGTGCAGTCTCCCAGACTAGTCCATGTTTGAGAAACTCCACTTCTGATGATCCGTTACTGATAATCCCAAGTTTGTCTCAGTCTCTTTGATTCCATCTCAGTCTGTCAAACCGTCTCTGTACGTCCTTGTTGACACAATATCACCTTTTCTCCAGTTTTCACTGTGTTTTTTTTCTTTGCTACTTGTCTTTTCCTGATGTGTCTGTTTGATATATCCTCCTTTAATGTGGCTGTGTGGCTCTTTCAGTTTCTTTTTCTCTTTTGCTCTCCTCTCTCTGTCCTCCGTGCCACACGAGTCATCCAACTGAATGCCATCACAGAAGGTCCACGTCAGCACACACACACACACACACACACACACACATTCAAGCCCACCCCCCCATCCCTGGCCTCCAGCTGACAATCAAGAGACCGCCCAGTAAAACAATACAGCATCAACACAAAGGCTTGAATAATACACCACTGTCTAACCATCAAAAGGCTACTGGTTAAACTGAATAGCGCATGGTTCAGTGTAGCTGTACCTGCAGCCAGGTAGAAAAGACAGGTTCCTCATTATTTCAGATAATTATCATAGATTTCTTGATGTTGTAATGAAGTGGACATACTGTACCATTTGTGCAGTAACACCAAAGCAACCATACTGACCTGCTTATTCAACTTTTTAACAAACTGATGCAATCACAGAGACGTTATAATGTCTCACACTACTTTAATGTGTAGTGTAGGGTCCTGCTAGAGAGGGGACACAACAGGATAAGTTTATCCTTGGCTGTCAGTCTGTCCAACACCACTAGTCAGTGGCGGAAGAAGTATTCTCAAGCACAAGTATTACAACCAAAAAACAAACAAACAAACTTAAATGCAAGTAAAACTCACTCACTCAGGTAAATTTGAAATTCTTTTAAATTAATTTAAATTAAATTAAATTAATAAACATGTATTTATGAATTTCTACCACATGTGTTTACTGTAAAACAACAAATTCTTGAATGTGCATCAGAAATGCATTTTTGAACCTATTTTTTTTATTATATATTATTTATTTATGTGGAGAGTCGCTTATATGGAAATCCTGAAAAGCATTTATGAGTGATGATATGATATTTCCTTTAGTGCCACCTTGGGGTCAAAATGTCCACCTGTACACAAATTCTATCAAAATCTAAGAGGCAGATTCCCATATAATTTATTAGACAATTTAATGCTATCCAGAGGAACATTTTCTATCAGTCCTTTCCTCTGGGGGCCTCTTTCAACCACTCTTTGCTGAGCAGGTGACAAAGTTGATTTTTATTATCTGCTGGATGTTGCATAACTCATTTATTTGATAAAAAGTTACATAATGTTACCATTTAGATTTTGCACTGGCAAAGAGGGATCATTGAGTAATACATTTTATCTAGCTGAACAGATGACAAAGTTACACATGATTTGAGTTACACAAGTTATTTATTTGATAAAAAGTTACATAATTTTACAATTTCAATTTTATACTGGCAACGAGGACACATTGATTAATTTGGTTACAATATCTGGCTGAAAGTCTGTCTGAGATCATAGTTTCAAGATCACCTCTAGCCTATAATTGACAAACTTTAAAGTCCACTGTTACTTCAATTAGCAGCTTTATTGCATTCAAGAAAGGTCACTTAGGTCTGATGTCCACTCTTCTTTCAGCTTTGTTTTTGGTCTCTACCAACTCCTGAGGAAAAATTTGGACTCTTTAGCTACAAATGCTCCTCGACATACAGCAACTAGTCGCTAACTCTGGCTGTTACAAGGTCGATGAGAACAGACAAACAAAGCCATGGGCAGTAAAACCAAAACAGCAAGCTGAAAAACACAATAAAGCTCCGCACAGCTGAGGGAAACTGCAGCGTTAATGAAGATTTGCAGCTTAGAGTCAGTTTGATCCATTACTTATGTTAAAATATTGATGGATGTAACTTTAATCAGGGCTGGCTTAATGTTGAAAAGTTGAACTTTGTTCACTGTTTCAGTAAACTACAGTATTAGAGTATTCTCTGTCTTAATTGTTTCCCTTAATAGTCTTCCTAAGTTGGACCTTCATGGTATAAGGTTTGGGGGTCTGGGTTGCTCCAAAAACAGGATTGTAGTCTGGCTCTCCTGCATCCTCAGGCCAGATGAACGTGAACCTCCTCAGCAGGGACACAATCATGAGGAAGAGCTCCATACGAGCCAGACCCTCTCCGAGACACATACGAGGACCTGCAAGTCAAAGTTCCCACATACGTGTTTTCTGTAACCTCTTGATATTTCCTCAGTCAAACCTCCTGATCAAACTCTCAGTCCGTCTCTGAATGTAATGATCATTTTCACTCACCTATAGAGAAAGGCATGAAGGCCTCAGGCTTCACAAACTCGCCCTTCTCATTGAGGAAGTTTTCAGGGTTGAATTTGTGGGGGGATTTCCACTGTCCCTCCTCATTCAGCACTGAGGACAGGTTTGGGATGACAACAGTTCCCTGAAGAGCCAAAAACAATGAGGGAGGGGACGGCTGTGAAAATGTAAACACATAACTCTGACTCTGCTGGATGTGAAAATCAGACACATTACTGTCATCCTTTCATTCATACACATTATTCGTCTTTACTGCATCACAAGCAGCTGATGGCACTTCCAGCAAGTCGTATGCATTGTGTTTGCCTGTTTGCAGTCTGCAACGCAAAAATCGTCCTTGCAAACATTTATTGCTCGCAGGTGGTGACAGAAGTGGAGCCTCTCAAGCACAGAGCAAACCATGGGGAGGTGAGCATTTCTTATAGAATTCATTTAACTTCTGACCCACAAATGTAATGTATTGTGGTGGCCATTGTTTTTCTTCTTCTAACCTGTGAAAACCTTTGACGGTATCTTGTAAAGTATACTCAGTATCTGCTGGTTCTAACACATCATTGAAGCTGTATGATGCTTAAATTGAGGGATGTGTTAAAAAAAACATGCTGCATTTTCAATCACTACAAAGGTACATTGTGAAAAGTCTGAAAGTGTTTTTGAATCATTTATACATTAGAACTTAATGTTAATATATAGCTCTGTGACTTTGAACAGTGCTTCACAGAAATACAGGTAAATATGGTTGTAAAGATGTACTCACCCACGGGTATACAAGAAATATAGCATCAGTTGCTCTCACTCAAGATTGGTGATACTACATATATATTTCTTTTCTATAAGTTTTTAGCTCAGCACAAAGGATATTTTTGCTTACCCTGGGTATAGAGTATCCCATCAGCTCCGTGTCTTTGGTGGTGCAGTGGAAAACACTGAGAGGAACAGTGTCAGCCGTCCTCTGGACCTCATGAATGACAGCCTGCATGACAGAGACAGCTGTCAGAGCATCACGCTGTACCAGTGTAACTCTCAGCTATGTAACATGGCTGATTTTATACTTCACAGCATTTTAAAATTCAAAATATCACATACAAAATAGAGGTGTAAACATTGATTTGAATATGACCCGGTAACGTTTATACCTGCACATAAGGCATCTGGTCTCTGCATTCAAAGCTGACGTCATCCTTCCCCTCCAGGACTTGGTCTATTTCCTGCTGACATCGCTCTGAGGAATAGAGAGACAGCATGGACAGAGAGAGACAGAGAGTGAGAGAACAGGAACAACTCTGCAAGATTTTTCTTAGTTTATGTGCTTCATGGCAGCCTGAACGGTTGAGGTTGAGGCTTGAGTTGGGGCTGATGGGAATATCAGTAGTATTAAAGGTATTTGGTCATAAACCAAAGGTGTTAAAATTTTGAACTGACGATGGCGCTTGATTAATACTCATCACCAAAGTAATTACAAGTCAACCTCTGGGAACTGTAAATGCACCACATTTCATGGCAATAAATTCAATAAGAATTAAAAAAAAAATAATAATAATAAAAAAAAGCCATTTCACTTAAAAACTGCAAATGTCAGCCTACATCATCTGCAAGCCACAAACCACAAAAATGTCGGAGACTGTCATCCTGAGAGCCATGTCTCGATCATGGTGCAGTCAAGTGGACAGTGACAGATGATGGACAGACGTACCCTGTATCTGTGGATTATTCGAGAGGTAGAGGATGGCGCTGAGCATTGTGTTGGCGGTCGTGTCTGTCCCGGCAAAGTGAAGGTCCAAAAGAAAGGAACAAAGCTGGTCTTCAGAAAATGACGATGCGTCGTCTCCTCTCTTCGGGGGCAGACAGAGAGAAAGAGTGAGCGAGCACTGTTCATTTTGCCAGCACCGCTGCAGCTAACAACGTCAACACCATGCTAGACACACTCACCTTGTCCATTTCATCCAGGTAGCAGTCTATGAAATGTCGCGGTTTACCGGGAACTCTGGTCTTTTTGCTCACAGCCAACATCTCCATACGTTTTTCATATGAAGTCTGACAAGAAAAAAGTTTAGAAACATTTTTAAATGAATAATTCAATGTTTCTCAAGGGCACATATTAATGCTTTATTTTCCGGGTTGTTTGTGTTTATAATATATAGATTAATGTAAAGCCAAAAAAAACTAGCTATCAACTGAACCCCTAGGCCATTATCTGCCTTTCACAAGTGTTTCACAGAACATACCCTGAACATCTTAAAGGCTTTGTTGAAGGGCAGTGGCAGGTTGCGCACGATTGGAATAGTGTCATAAATCTGTATGGGAGAGAAAAATGAAAAATTAGTTTTAATCTCCTGATCAAGGACAAGATAAATCGGTTGGTTTGTGATATGACTTAATTATGTAATATTATTAGAAGGTACGAGCTACTAAAGTGCAGAGATCCGAATCCACGTCTTTTTGTTCTTGCACATTATAAATGAGCCAATCCTGATCATTAAAGCTCAGTGATGCCATTTATTGAGTGGATTTGTTGTCGAAAGTGTGACTCACCATACCCCAGCGCCCGTTGATTATTTTGGAGGTCTCACGAAAAAGGTTAACAAAAAACTTCATGAACTCATCGTCATAGCCGAACTGCTTTGCGAACAGAACTTGGCAGATGATGTTGGAGGCTGCGCTGTGGAACAGCTGCTTGGGATTCATGGCCTTACCTGGTAGAACAACATGAAATTCATACATCCTAGATCCTGATGTGCTACTTAATATCAATGTTTAGGCACATTTGCGTTCGCAGAGTAGACATACCGACACTCTGCTCCAGTATCTTCATGACACGTTGTATCTCTGCCAGTATGCTCCTTTCCATGAGCTGTTTACCCAGACCAAAGTTTCTCAGGGTCATCAGACCAAAGCGTCGCTGCTCTCTCCAGAGATGGTTATAATCTGCTAGAACCACTCCGGGAGCATCAGCTACATGCAAAAAAGTCAAATTAGAGCGTAGAAGGAAAAGCATGTTCTGTTTCCAAATACATTTTTTTTACATGCACTGAATGAAGTTTCAGTTCTATTTGACAAGAACAGCTCATTAAGAATAGGAAGATACACGTGTATTATTCTGCTTAAAAAGTACTCATACTTTCATACTGAAATACAAGTCTGATTTCGTCGTAAAAGTAAATGTAACACGCTACAGATGCATGTGTTCACTTGTTGATACAGCTATATGCATAAGTAAGACAATGCATTAGAAGGGGGAATGGGGAGGCTACATGTGCATGGTGCACAGATTTTGATGAAATACCACTGATTATAATAAATGACTGTGTGACTGTCCTCATTATGACACCAGTGACATTAATCCAAAATAGTGATAGAGTGGCAGGATGCCATATTTATTGCAATGCAATGGCATGTGGCATATAATGAAGGCCAGAAATCCCTCTGCATAGACAGACAGAAAGTCAACTGGTCGCTCTGTACCTTTCATTTGTATCAGATGATTAACCATCAGATTTTGTGGTCTGCCAGAGAAGTCAGCAGCTTTGTTGACCAGTGCTTCTTTAAAGGCCTGCATCCCATTGATGATGACCGTGGGCCTGGGACCAATGAACAGGCTGTAAACGTTACCATATTGTTTGGCCAACTGCGGGAAGAGACACAGGAGATTATAATTTCTGGGGTTTAGGTGACTGTCCTTTGGTCAGGACAATCACCTCTGTAATGAGTCAATTATTAACAAGCTATCATTAATAACAGCAGGAGTAGCAGCAGGAGTAGCCTTCTTAAAGCATCCATTACTGATATAGAATAAGTTTTTGGACTTGTTGTTCATGATGACAGAATAAGTCACCCGAAATGAGGGTCTTGGACCATTTTGGTTTAAGAGCTCAGCTCACCAGACAAGCCTTATGGTCAAAATAGAAACAAAGGCTGTTTCACTAAAACTATGTTGTGAGTAAAATCCACAATTTTCCCAATCACTAGCTAAAAACTATAAAGCTAGAGACAGAGATGGCTGTAAACATACAGTATGAACGCATAGCACAAATAATGAGCATTTTTAGATTGTATCACTCTATAGAATTTTAGCCATTTAGATTATTAAAATAATTATCTTAAAATATAAACTTATTCAACTTCACCCTGTTCAGATCTGCAATGGGGTTCTCCAGATTGAGTTCCAGCAGGTTTCCAATGATGGGGATGGGCTCGGGCCCTGGAGGGAATCCTTTGGGCCTGCGGTTTCGACCGAGGACCAGGAAGAGCAGGACAGCCACCAAGAGCAGAGCCACGGATGCAAACATGATAATGTTGTGATTGCAATGAACCTACTCTCTCCTCTGCCAGTATTTTAACTTAGGAACACACACAACCTTTGCACAGTCATGTGACCTGTGTGACGGCGGGTGCAGAGAGAGACCCAGGAGCGGAAACGGAGAAGGTTAACAAAAGTTTATTTTGCAACAACAGGCAATAACTGAAACAATCGCTGGCAGCGTGAGGTCCAAACAAAACACGAACTCAGAGAGGTCCAGAGAGTGCTGGGCTGTGTGGGCAAGGGAGGCACTGGAACAAAAAGAGAAGAGACAAACAATTAATCAAAAAAGTTCAGCAAGCTATCAAAACGTACTATACCACAGGAGACTGAGACCAACTGATACCACGGTACGTGGAAGTATACTCTGGCGTCGAGGAGTCACTCCGCAGAGGTTAAATAGGCGTCCTAATCTCCTGAAGTGAACTCAGGTGTGCCCAAACACTCCTCGACGCATCGGGGGGGAAGGGAGCCTCAGGAAAACAAAACGTAAAGTTACAGCCCACAAAACAGAACACAGGAAATGGACCTTCAAAATAACAGCACAGACAATACCAACCGCCACAGTACCCCCCCCTCAACGAACGCCTCCAGGCGTTCTACCCGGCTTGTCCGGGTGAGCGGCATAAAAGTCCCGAAGGAGAGAGTCATCCAGAATGAGTCCCCTGGAGACCCAGGAACGCTCCTCTGGACCGTAACCCTCCCAATCCACCAAGAACTGGAAACCACGGCCGCGTGGACGGACATCCAAGATCCGTGACACCGTGTAGGCGGGATGACCATCAATGAGGCGGGGGGGGAGGTGGGGCGGCGGCCGGCGGGCTGAGCTCGCTGGAATGCACCGGCTTTAACAGGGAAACATGGAAGGTGGGGTGGACCTTCATAGAGTCTGGTAGCTTGAGCCTGACGGCAGACGGATTAATGATCTTCAACACCTCGAAAGGACCGACAAAACGGGGAGAGAGCTTACGTGACTCGACATCCAACGGAAGATCCCGTGACGACAACCACACCTGCTGACCCGGTCGGTACTCGGGGGCGGAGACGCGGCGAGCGTCGGCCAGCCGTCGGTTCCTCTCCGTGGAGCGGGTGAGAGCAGCTCTGGCAGACTGCCATACCTCCTTAATCCTCCGGAGGTGCTCCTTCACAGAAGGGACGGATACCGCAGTCTCCTGCTCGGGAAACAAGGGAGGTTGATAACCCAAACAGCACTGAAACGGTGACATACCTGTGGCCGAACAGGAGAGGGAGTTGTGGGCATATTCTATCCAAGGCAGGTGTGTACTCCAAGAGACGGGATGATGAGCAGCCACGCAGCGAAGAGCGGACTCCAGATGTTGGTTAGCTCGCTCTGTCTGGCCGTTACTCTGGGGATGGTAACCAGAGGACAGACTTGCCGTGGCCCCCACCGCCTTACAGAACTCCTGCCACACCTGGGAAGCGAACTGTGGACCCCGGTCCGAGACCACGTCGAGGGGAATTCCGTGAAGCTTGAACACATGAGTCACGAGTAGACTAGCAGTCTCGAGGGCAGAAGGCAGTTTAGGCAGGGGAACATAATGCACAGACTTGGAAAAGCGATCAATAATAGTTAAGATGACAGTGTTACCTTCAGATGGAGGAAGACCAGTAACAAAGTCCACGGCGATGTGAGACCATGGGCGGCTTGGGACGGGCAAGGGGTGCAGTAACCCCGCAGGGGGATGATGAGAAGCTTTTCCCCTGGCACAGACTGAGCAAGCGGCAATAAATGCACGGGTGTCGCGGTACATCCTCGGCCACCAGAAGCTCTGACGGAGGAACTGGAGGGTGCGGTGGAAACCAGGGTGACAGGTAAGTCTAGAGGAGTGAGCCCACTGGAGAACTTGCGACCGGACCGAATCCGGGACAAACTTGCGATCGGGGGGACCGGAACCAGGGTCCGGTTGTTGCTTCTGCGCCTGGAGCACGAGGGATTCGATCTCCCATGTAGCCATCCCCACGATGCAAGCCGGCGGGAGGATGACATCCTGATGTTCCGAGTCCAGGGGAGGGGCATAGAGACGGGACAGGGCGTCGGGCTTAGTGTTACGGGAGCCGGGGCGATAGGAGAGGGTGAAATTGAACCGGCTCAAAAACAGAGCCCATCTGGCTTGGCGGGGATTAAGCCTCTTCGCGGTGCGTAAGTAGGCGAGGTTTTTATGATCAGTCCAGATCAAAAAGGGAACCGTAGCGCCCTCCAGCCAGTGCCTCCATTCTTGAAGCGCCCAAACCACAGCCAGCAACTCTCTATTCCCGACGTCGTAATTCCGCTCGGCCTGGGATAAGCGGCGGGAAAAGAAAGCACAGGGATGCAGTTTATGAGTCTGAGGGTCTCTCTGGGAGAGGATGGCACCAGCACCGGAGTCGGAAGCGTCCACCTCGACCACGAACTGACGAGTGGGATCGGGGTGTTTGAGCACCGGGGCAGAGGTAAACAGTGCTTTAAGCTGGGCGAAAGCCTGTTGGGAATCGGGAGACCACTGGAAGGGGATTTTCACAGAAGTAAGTCTAGTGAGGGGAAGAGCTACCTTACTGTAGTCACGGATAAATCTGCGGTAGAAGTTAGCGAAGCCGAGAAACCTCTGCAACTCCTTCCGGGTGGTGGGAACGGGCCAATCCGTGACAGCTTGGATCTTGGCAGGATCGGGTCTTAGCTGACCCTTGGCGATGATATAGCCGAGGAAACCCACTGAGTCAGAGTGAAACTCGCACTTCTCCGCTTTAACAAACAATTTATTCTCAAGAAGTCTCTGAAGCACTAGTCTTACATGCTGTCTATGTTCCTCAAGATCTCGAGAGAAAATCAATATGTCATCTAAATAAACGAAAACAAACCGGTTTAACATGTCTCTGAGGACATCGTTAATGAGAGCCTGGAAGACAGCGGGGGCGTTGGTGAGACCAAAAGGCATGACTAAATATTCGAAATGACCTAACGGTGTGTTGAAAGCTGTCTTCCACTCATCACCCTCCTTTATCCGGACGAGGTGATAAGCGTTACGCAGATCAAGCTTGGAGAAGATGGTGGCGGAGCAGAGTGGTTCGAAGGAGGGGTCGATGAGAGGGAGAGCGTACCTGTTCTTAACGGTGATGTCGTTAAGTCCACGGAAGTCGATGCAGGGGCGAAGGGAGGCGTCCTTCTTCTTAACAAAAAAGAAGCCAGCCCCTAACGGAGAGGATGAGGGGCGGATGAGTCCAGAGGCTAGAGAATCCTGGATGTATGTCTCCATGGCTTCCCTCTCGGGGCGTGACAGGTTATACAGCCGACTAGAAGGGAGAGGAGCACCAGGGAGGAGGTCTATGGAGCAATCGTAGGGGCGATGAGGAGGCAGGGACAGGGCTAACTCTTTACTGAACACAGGGGCTAGGTCATGGTACTCGGGAGGCACGGAGGTAAGGACAGGGGGCGTGGGAGGTGGTGGAGAAACACGGGAAGAAAAGGGGTTGGCCGAACGAAGACAGTGGGCATGACAGAATGGGCTCCAGGTGGAGATACTAGCTGTAGTCCAGTCTATCTGGGGGTTATGTTTAAGCAACCAGGGGAGGCCCAACACCAGGGGAATCTGAGGGGAAGGAATGACGAAGAATTGGATGTCTTCTCTATGATTCCCAGAGATTATGAGCGTGACCGGGACCGTACGTTGAGTGACCTGAGCTATACGTCGGCCGTCTAAGGCGGTTACATTTCTGGGCACCGGGAGGGATTCAAGGGGGAGCTTAAGCTGGGTGGCTAGTTCGGTGTGGATGAAGCTCTCGTCTGCCCCTGAGTCAATCAGGACCCTCATGGGAAGCGACTCACGACCCCAAAGCAGACAGGAGGGCACGGTAATACGGGAGGGAGAGCTGGGATTAGGGGATGTCTGACTCACCAGTGCGCTCTCCGTCACGGGTGAGCCTGCCCTTTTGGCGTCTGAGGGCAGTTAGCGAGAAAATGACCTCCCTGGCCACAGTAGATACAGAGCCGCTGGCTGAAACGTCGCTGCCGCTCGCTGGGGTGGAGACGGGTCCGACCCAACTGCATGGGCTCCGAAGGGTGAGAGGAGGACGTGGAGGGAGCAGCGGAGTGGCCGGAGGATCCGCCACTGGCTGAAGGGGGAGCGAGGGAAGCTGGCTCGTGAACATGAGAGAGGCGAGTCTGGGCTTTCTCTCTCTGTCTTTCTCTCAAGCGGTTATCTATGCGTATGGCGAGGGAGATTAATGACTCTAAGGAATCGGGTTCATCTCTGGAAGCTAATTCGTCCTTTAACTCACTAGAAAGACTCCGTAAGAAAACACCTCGTAGCTCTAACTCCCCCCACCCGCTCTCTGAAGCTGCGATACGGAAGTCAATAGAGTAATCTGCCACTGATCTCGCTCCCTGCGCCAAGGAGAATAGGCGTTTAGCAGTTTCCTGCCCCTGTCGTGAATGATCAAAAATACGACTAAGTTCCCTCGAGAAACTGTCGAAAGACGAGAGAATGGGGGAGTGCTGTTTCCATAACGCTGTAGCCCACTGCGCTGCCCTGCCCCGTAACAAATTAACTGTATAAGCTATCTTAGCTCTATCAGAAGGATAACTAAGGGGTTGTTGATCAAATACTAGTGAACAGCGCAAGATAAACCCCCCAGCATTACCAACTTCACCTGAAAAGGGTTCGGGGGCCGGCACATACGGCTCACGCTGAGAGACAGACAGAGAGGTAGATTGGGCTGCAGCGGTTGCCGGTGGGGGTGGCGCTGGTGTGGGACTTGGGGAGGAAGGAGAGCCACGGGTGTCCGTGCGGCTGAGGTAAGCGGTGAGGTCACGGACTTGGACGCTGAGACCTTGTACTGCCTCCATTACTCCCCGCAGCATGTCCTCGTGCTGGCCGAGACGTAGTCCTTGATGGGCGAGCGCCGCTCGAAAGGGGTCCGAATCCGCTGGGTCCATGTTTGGCCAGAGTATTCTGTGACGGCGGGTGCAGAGAGAGACCCAGGAGCGGAAACGGAGAAGGTTAACAAAAGTTTATTTTGCAACAACAGGCAATAACTGAAACAATCGCTGGCAGCGTGAGGTCCAAACAAAACACGAACTCAGAGAGGTCCAGAGAGTGCTGGGCTGTGTGGGCAAGGGAGGCACTGGAACAAAAAGAGAAGAGACAAACAATTAATCAAAAAAGTTCAGCAAGCTATCAAAACGTACTATACCACAGGAGACTGAGACCAACTGATACCACGGTACGTGGAAGTATACTCTGGCGTCGAGGAGTCACTCCGCAGAGGTTAAATAGGCGTCCTAATCTCCTGAAGTGAACTCAGGTGTGCCCAAACACTCCTCGACGCATCGGGGGGGAAGGGAGCCTCAGGAAAACAAAACGTAAAGTTACAGCCCACAAAACAGAACACAGGAAATGGACCTTCAAAATAACAGCACAGACAATACCAACCGCCACAACCTGCAGATTTACTTCAGATACCAAGTTTACTAAATAACCTGATTTGACCTGAATACCTTAAGTGAACATAAAGGTCAAGACACAATGGTATTTGGTGCATCTATTCTTATGTAATGGTCCTTTTGTGAAATGTTGTTGCGTTTTGACCCTCAGAGCCCCCATAAACAGCTGAGCAGCAACCAGTAGATAAGAGTCAGTTATCAGAGACACATCAAATAAAATTCCCCCCTGGACATGCCTCAATCCTCAGACCTATGTGAGCAACTTTCCAATGTCTGTGGCCCCATAATTGTGGTCATACATCATATTTGGCCTTCACTTTTGTTTTTTTGTCACAATGTCCCCAGTCTCTTACCTGCTGTCATTTTATTCATCACCTGCCCAGCCAGTACTTTTCTACTCTCACTGTCTGTCTACACCTCTGACTCTGACCTCTGACAAGTGATGCCACCTGCAGAGGATCGCTGACTCTGCCATTGTGGAGTGGACAACAGGAGGTAGAAAACAGGCCTGGTGGATGACTTTGTTAGGTGGTGCGGATTGGACCTTCTGCAACTGAACACAACCATGAAGTAACTACCAATCCATCTTTTTAAACCTTTATTTATTCAGAGAAGTCTCACCGAGAGGAAGTCACACATTCAAACCTGGACACTGCCCAGTACAACCACAGACTCAGTCTGAGAGGGATGGACGCCTTTTCCTCAACCCTGTTCTGGAAATGTATAATCTATTTTGCTAAATGCTGCCCAAATACCTTAAGGGCATAAGTAATTATTACTCAACAGTATTCTTAAAAGACAGTAAAGGCTCTCAGTAGTAGTTTATTGGTTAAAGCTGTGAACCTTGACACATGGTTGTTAACACCTCCAATTTGTTTTATTATACAAACTGCCTACTTTGTGTACAGTCTGTGGTTAAACCAGGATAATTTTACTTTTGCCACCGACTTTTAAAGAAACCACAAAAAACAAAAGGAAGAAAAGTATCACACTAACCACTGCCCTTCATGGTTGGCTCAAAAATGTAATGCATACAGGAGATATTTTACAACTTTTCATCAAATGCAGGTTTAAACAATAAAGATGCAGAACATGTTCAATTGTTTATGTATGAATTATGTTCATTTAGTAGCCTACATCCTTTAGAGCAGTACATTTATGAAGCCTTTGCAAAACAACAAAGTTTGCATGGGCAGCAACGGCAGCTGAGACCTCTATCACTGATATTGCATTTTATTTTTCCATCTCATTCATGCATATGATTAAATCACGATTCTAGAACACGATTACAAGGAATGTGACACAGCTACAAATCAATTATATATCAATACATGCCAGGAATACATGCGTAAGCAGTAAATATACATATCAAAGAACATGACACTAGCACAACGGCACTTGCTGAAAGAGCTGATGCTGCTTTTTGTCTTGAGAGGGGACGTCGTCAGTCAGATCAGGTGGGTGAAGTCTGGTGACAGACTAGTAACCAAAGTTCACAGGGTATCAGCATCCCTGATGTTTTTTGCATGCTTGTTTATAGTGATTGGCATTAGCTGGTAATATAGAGAGGTGTACATTATGATGATTATTAAGGTAAGGTAACGGAGGAAGCTGGTTTGGTTGTTATTTGATGCAACTTACAAAGGCTGCATGTTAGGTAGCTTAACATGTTAGCTGGTTGTTGGCTAACTGGTTATAGAGTCTCCACTCTTTCTGCTACACGTCTGCAGACCTCCTTACTGCGCCGCCCTGAGTTGGATCTTCATGCGATAAGGTTGGGGAGTCAGAGTGACCCCATAGACTGGTGTGTAGTTCGGCTCTCCTGCGTCCTCGGGCCAGGTGAACTTAAACTTCCTCAACAGCGTCACCATGACGAGGAAGAGCTCCATACGAGCCAGACCCTCTCCGAGACACATACGAGGACCTGAGACATAAAGAGGACCGCAAAGTCATCGGCAAGTGCGGTTAAACTCACCCTGTCATTCTAAGGTTTTTTCCAAAAGGCAGCCGGACTTGCTTGAGGTTGGAGAAGACGTTTCTTCCCTGGCCAGAATATGTACATTGTTGGTTAGGTGTTGCGTTTGTGGAGCTGTTGCTTTGTTTCCCAAAACAAACAGCCAACACTTTGGTTCAGGACTCAGCAGTCCATCTACATCTGAAGGACAAGGGACACTATCTCAGGCATGTCAAACTGAGTCCATAAAAGGGTTATGCGGGTTTTCCTGCAGCCACACAGCCCTTTATGGAATCAGTTTGACATATGTGCTCTATCTAATCCATGTCAAACTGAACCGGGGGGGTGGCCTAAGACATCACTTATCAGCCACTTAAAAAATGCTGTACTAAGACCCCTCCCCAGGCATTCACACCAAGAGCCAGGTGACCCTGATGACTTGCATGATGGTTGGGTGGAAAAACCCCACCCCTTCACACCAGTATGAATTCTCAGGTGTTTATCCTCTTGCAGGGTCATGGACCCGTCTGGCTATCATGTGAGTCCTTAAGGTCACATGGGCCAGGGTGTAAATGGGTCAATAGACTAACAATGGGTGGGCCACCCTTCAAGAGGAAAAACCTTAGAAGTAACATGACCTGGATGACGATCACCCTGTCGTGCATGCCACTGCAGGTGGGACACAATAAGGCCCATACTGTTTGTTTCTTATGTGCTCATACCTGCGGAGAAAGGCATGAAGGCCTCTGGTTTGACAAACTCTCCCTGGTCATTGAGGAAATTTTCAGGGTTGAATTCATGAGGGAATTTCCACTGCCCCTCCTCACTCAGCAAAGAGGTCAGATTAGGGATGATTAGTGTACCCTGAGGAGAAATGAAAGCAGAAAAAAATTGTAAGAGCTTAAGATTTACAGGATGGTTATCTGGAAAAACGGTTTTCGTACAATCAGTAAAAACAGGCAAATTGTGACTACATGCGTATTCAAATTGGTAGAAAAGTCTCAACTGCAGAGGTTACCTTATACATTGTCTCCACTTGCAACACTGGAACAAAGTGTGTTTTCCGCATTAAGCTTTACAATACTGAGAGGTTTCTTACCACAACACTTAACTCTACTGCCACTAGTGCCAAAAACTATTACACATCAATTGCTTCTTACTCTGGGAATGGAATATCCCATGAGCTCTGCGTCTTTAGTCGTAGAGTGGAAGACACTGAGTGGGACAGTGTTGGCGATCCTCTGCACTTCGTGGATCATAGCCTGGATGAAGAGGGATTTAAACAACATGTTCTTATGTTTGATATGACGGCAGAAGAAAAACAATGCAGGCTCTAAGAAGCTCAGCCACAGAAAAGCAAACTTGCAATACAGGAAGCCACCAGTAATATGCTCACAAACAGGCAAAAACAGACCAATTTTTATTTGACCATCTGCTCTGTGTGTATTAGAGGGCCTCTAATATAAGCAGAGCAGCAAGGACCTCAACATAGCCTGATTCTGGCTTTAGTGTTAGCTTGAGACCTTGTATCATGTGCTAACGAATATGCCACTCAGACTACATGACATAAAAAGTGAAATCTGAGAAATCGGATATACCTGCACATAAGGCATGTGGTGTCTGTCGTCAAAAGTGGCCAGATCCTTCCCTTCCAACACCTTGTCTATCTCCTGTTGACAACGTTCTGAGAGGGAGCAGAGGAATGTGATAACTGCCACAATCTCCCGTTACAGAGGATTAAAAGTTACACGAAAAACGACTGAAACTGGGTGAATGAAGCAATTAAATGGAGGAAAGGAAACCAGAACAATGGGTTAAACGGCCAGAAGAACAGTAAACTGAATGATGGATACTATGGATGCTAATGAACTTATAGATTAACAAGCAAACAGACCAACACAAACACAAAAAACAATACGCAAGCTTCAGGAAGTCAGGTGTATCATTGGTTGTTCTCAGGCTCTTGTTATTGGTCTTGTCACTGATAGGTTTGTTCCACAGCTGACATTTGACATGCCTTCTTTGAAAAATGTCTTTTCCGTTTATGATGTTCATGGAAAGAATTCTAAGGTACAGAAAAATGATGGATGTGTGGATTCAAATTTTAGCTAAAAAGACCTTGGTAGAGCCATTGACACTAAAGTAATAACCACAATTTCTAAGTGCAGCATACCTTGTATGTGTGGGTAGGTCGTAAGGTAGAGGAAACCGGTAAGCAGGGTGTTGGAGGTTGTGTCAGTCCCAGCAAAGTGAAGGTCGAGGGCATACATACTCAGCTGTTCTTCTGAAAATGAGGAACCATCATCGCCTCTCTAAAGAGAGGGAAATGATTTTTTTTTAAGATAAACACACTTTAAGGGTAATTATACTTAGTGATAAACAGGCATGCTGACTCTTTTAACCCTGCATGCACACACGTGCACACACCTTGTCCATTTCATCCAGATAGCAGTCAACAAAGTCTCGCGGCTTTCCAGGGACTCTGGTTTTCTTGTGCTCAGCCAGCAAGCGTTTCGCAAGACTCTGACAAATCTGAAAGCCAACATTCAGAATTTGTCTTAATTAACTTTTTTCTTTCCACTGACAAAGTGCTTATGTGTTGGTTGGTTGGTAGAAAAAAAAATTAAAGTTCACATTTCATGATAACATTTGAATTAAATTTCTAATTCTGGCTTTTTTTCTGAATCCTATATGATTACATTTTAAAAAATAAATAAATATGTACAATACATTTCTAGGCCCAGTTAACATACCTCAACATTCTTAAAGGCCTTGTTGAAGGGCAGTGGCAGCTTCCGAATGAAGGGAAAAGAGTCATACAGCTGTGAAGAATAAAACAAATCAAGAACACATCATTAGTTTATTTGACTTCAAACATGCAGATTCTGCTTCCTGGCATGAAATGCTCTAAACTGACTAACAACAATTAAATAAGGTGGCATAACCCTCTTATCCAAACCTTAATCTTCAGTGTGCCCTGTTGCACTGTGCAGGTGAGTGTGACACACGTATCAGCGCCACCAAGTGTCAGAACAATGTTCTTTCTCACAAAAAATGTTCCACAGCACACAGAGTTCAGCTATCTTAGGCTTTTAAAACGCCTGATATCCTGACTTTTCCTCTACAATTACTAGATCGCCAGGATGAACTGTAATACTTTCAAATACCTAAAACAATCAAAAACCTGCAAAATGAAACACAGTCCCGTCAGCCTCAGCCGTTTTCTTTAGTGCCATTTAACAAGTTAGCATGCTAACATGCTAAATTAAAATGGTGAATATGGTAGACACTATCTGCGCTAACCATTGGCATACTAGCATTGTCACTGTGAGCATGTTAGATAAGAATTAGTATGCTAAAGTTAGCATTTAGCTCAAAGCACCCCTGTGCCTCAGTGCAGCCCCACAGAACTCTTATCATGGCTGTAGACCCTTACTCCTGTTGATATTTCCGAGGCTGGGTTGTAACTTTTGGAACATGCGTTGACTCACCATCGCCCATGGTCCATTGGCTAACTTGGCATTCTGAGTGAAGCACTGAACAATCACTCTGATGAACTCATCCTCGTACTCAAAACGTTTACCAAACAGGACCTGGCAGATGATGTTGGAGGCCGCATTATGAAACATCACTTGAGGACTCAAGGTTTTACCTGGAAAATAAATAATGCAGACTAAAGTATAATGCAGCATCACACAAGAAAAGAAAATAATATTAAACTATCAATAACACACTGCAAACGTGGCAACACAAACTCATACAGTGAGCAGAGAGTGGTAAGGAGCCCTCTTTGAAATCCACATTAACATTAATGGATGTGCGATCAAAATAGACCTTGTAATATTCTGAATTAATATTAGAATATATGTGGTGCCCAAATATCAGTGTCACCAAATAATGATGACCTACCAACGCTCTTTTCCACTGTTTTAATGACGTATTGTATCTCCCCATGAATCCTCTCCTCCATGGAATTCTTCCCCAGACCAAAGTTCCTCAACGTCATCAGGGCAAAGCGACGGTGCTCCTTCCAGCTAGTGCCATAATCTGCCAGAATGACTCCTACAACAACAGGTGTAGAGACACAGAGAGCATACCGTGTGAGATTACATTACTTTCTCAAAATATTACAGTCAAAAAACAGTATGCAACAGCTATTTCACATTATGAGGAACTGTCCAAGTCACTGCTGCATCACATGAGGCAGAAAAGGCCTTTGATCAGTCCTGTATTATTAGCTGCTAGCGTAGAAGAAATGAAATATTCACAGGTGTACTGAGATGTACTGGGGGGGCTCAGTGTCCCAGATCTGTTTCAGTATTATCTTTCCTATAATGCCAAGCACCCACTGTGTTTGGGTAAATTTGTGAAAGGTAGCTGAGCATTAAAAATGATATTTTGTGTTGTAATAACATATTCTTAACAATATGTGGTATTAACTACTCCGTTCTTGATTCCCTCCATTGGCTTCCTGTGAAATTCAGAATAAACTCCAGATCCTGTTGAGTCTTCATACATCTGTCTGTGACTTTGCCCCAGGTTACATTTCTGATCTCCTCGTTCCTCTAATCGTGGCCCCGCTTAAACTGCAAAACAAAAAACTGAGCCTTTGCTGTTTTAGCCCCAACCCTCTGGAATCATCTTCCCCCATTTATCAGATCTGAATCTTTGGATTATTTCAAGCAGCTTCTAAAAACACATTTTTATAGGCCAGCCTTTTTAGAGATCTCCACTGAAGATTTTGTTTTTGGTTGTTTTTGTTGTCTCGCCTGTCTGTTGGTCATTGTGCTGGGTTTCGCATTGTATGTTTTGGAACCACGGGAACTTTTGGTCACATTGGTCTTTTGGGGATATATAAAGGACCTGGCTGTCCCTCATTTCCACAACACCTTGTTTATCCTGCATTACCTTGAAAAAAAGCACGAAGGAAACTGGATCCTCTAATGTCATTTGCGAGGGAATCTGATGAAGGTCTGTGTACTGAAGCATTCTTATCAATATCCACTTGCCATCCCAACATATTGATGGTGATGGATGCTATTGCTCCAATCTTATCTGATGCACTTCTACTCTCAATAATGGACTTTGGAAACGTTATGGCATCCAGACAGACTGGCAGCCAGATTTTCATTGTTATGCAAGACAGATGCTCCCCTTGGCCCACATATTCAGTGTGATCACATTGAGAGTTGCCTCTCTGACAGCCTGTTTTTCATGACACTTGTGGAGACTTGTTGTTAATTAATGCATTTCTCTCCGTGCACATGCAGACAAGCTTGACAACTGATTTACTGCCTGGTTGTTGAGTTAACAGTTATCAGCTAAAGCCATACCTCCCTATGTTCTGCCAAACTGAATTATATATATGGCAGGTATAGAGGCAGATTAGAGCTCCAAGGTTCTTCACTGAGAATGAATCCTCTTTTTGAGCACAAGTATCTTGTGTTTAAATTAACTCACAACTAGCTTGGCTAGTGACTGTTGTGAATAGAGCAGCTGACAACAAGGGAAAGACCATGTGACTGCTTGGAAAGACAGCTGACAGGAGGGAAAAGACCCCACAGGTGCTGGTATGGGCTAGCAACCCATGGCAGCAGTGGCAAGCCTTAACCTTGCTACAACCAGACTTAGCTACAACCAATATAAGGAAAATACCCCAAGAGTCAGCGAGAGCAGGGGTGGAAGATGACTCACAGGTGGATTGCATGGTAACGAACAGGATAACGGATATGACTATGCCTTGGATACATGACTCAGTGAGGGATGGGGGCACGGACCCATCTCTTAGGGCCAGAGGTAGCAGTACTCAGGTGACAGGGAAGGCAACTAAGGAGAGCAAAAGTTGTGCAGCAGAGGATAAGAAGCTTCAAGTTTGCCCATGTGGCTGGCAGAAGATAACATCAATCCGAGGCCTTAGAACTCATCAGGGAAGGAGGAAGTGTTTAGCGGTGGAAGGGCAGAGTGGCCGCATCGACCAGTATTTCTTGAGAAGTCAGTCGAATCAGTCGGATGAAGTCCAGCGACAGGTAGAAAACCACAGTTCGCAGGATATCAGTAACACTATCCCTGGAGAGGAGGAGGTACGGAGAGGGGATGCAGTTGGGGTTGAGGGCAACAGGCCAGCCAAGGAGAGAAGCATGGAGCAGAAAGCTAGAGTTAGGTGGCCGAGGGCTAATGATAGCAAAGAGTGGGAGGCAGTTGATAGAGATTTATCAGTCATATTAAGCAGGCTTAGAGGAGATGTAGTGGAGAAATTGGATAAAATTGGAGATGTGATCTACTCCTATGGTCGAGAGAGATTTGGGGTGCTTGTCAAAAGGAAAGGCGAGAGGGTGCAGGTCGGCAAGTCTAGGCGGCAAAGAGAAATAGAGAAGTTAGTAAAGGAAAGGAGGCAGTTAAGAAAGCAGTGGAGGAAGGCGACAGAAGAAGAAAGGGAGGGAATTAAGGTGTTGCAGGAGGAACTGAGAAGCAGGTTAGCAGTACTCAGAAGGGCAGAACACCTTAGGGAGAAGAGAAAGAAGAAGGAACGTGCAAGGTCAGCATTTTTTAGGAACCCCTTTAATTTTGTGAAAGGCTTGTTTAATCAAGAAAAAGGAGGGCAACTTAAGGCAACGAAATCAGAGATTGAACAGTATTTGAAGTCGACGTATTCAGATTCAAAGGAGAATAGGAACATAGGTCTTCCACCTGACATGCCACCATTAGGGGAAATGGAGCAGGAGATGGATGTGAGCCCACCTAGGTGGAGAGAAGTGGTGGAGGTGGTTAGGCGTGCAAAGGCTTCTTCGGCCCCAGGGCCTAATGGAGTCCCCTACCGTGTCTATAAGAGTGCACCTGGCATCTTAAGGACACTATGGAGATACCTGAGAATAGTTTGGGAGAAACAAAGTATTCCAAGAGCATGGCGCAGGGCAGGAGGTGTCTTCATCCCTAAGGAGAAGGAGTCATCGGACCTTAGCCAGTTTCGGATGATTTCTCTCCTAAATGTTGAGGGAAAGATTTTCTTTAGTATCGTAGCACAGAGGCTGGCTAAATACTTAGAAGGGAATGGTATGATAGATACGACAGTGCAAAAAGCAGGGATACCAGGATTTGCGGGATGCTTAGAGCATACTAGCATGATTTGGCATCAGATTCAGACAGCTAAGAGGGAGAAAAGAGACTTGAATGTTGTATTTTTAGATCTGGCTAATGCGTTTGGGTCAGTGCCACATAACCTTATTTGGAGTTCCTTTGACTACTTTAAAGTGCCGGAGATAGTTGTTAACTTGGTGAAAGCATATTTCCAAGACATCAGACTGTGTGCAAGTATCAGGCTGGCAAAGATTGGAGGTTGGTATTATGGCAGGATGTACAGTGTCCCCGCTAGCTTTCACAATGGCTATGGAGGTAATTATTAGGGCTTCCAAGTGGGTCGTAGGTGGAGAGAGACGGCAGAATGGAATGCGTCTTCCACCAATTAGGGCTTATATGGATGATATGACACTGCTAACTTCAACAATGCCATGTACAAGGAGGTTGTTAGATAAAGTCAATCAGAATCTCAAGTGGGCTAGTATGAAGATTAAGCCTAGTAAGTCAAGGAGTATTTCAATATACAGAGGGAAAGTAAGTGATAGAAAGTTTGCTATAGATGGTGAGGAAATCCCAACAATTAGGGAGAAATCAGTTAAGAGTCTAGGACGGTGGTACAATGTGGACCTGAATGATGTTGAACAGGTTGTGCAATTTAGAAAGGATGTTGCAGAAGGGCTGGAGAGAATAGATAAATCAGGGCTCCCAGGAAAACTGAGGTTGTGGTGCTTGCAGTTTGGCTTGTACCCTAGGTTAATGTGGCCAATGTCAGTATATGAAGTCCCATTATCTGTAGCAGAGAGAATGGAAAGCCTAGTTAGCTCTTATATTAGAAAATGGTTGGGTGCTCCCAGGTGCTTAAGCAATGTAGCTTTGTATGGGAAAGGAATGCTTCAGCTGCCAGTATCCAGTCTAACAGAGGAGTTTAAATGCACTAAGGTTAGGACAGAACTTTTATTATCTGGGAGTAAGGACATGTTAGTTAGCAATGTGGTTCCGAACCCTTCTGGGGGGAGGAAATGGAACCCAAGGGCAGCAGTGCAGGAGGCAGAGGCAGCTCTTAGGCATGCAGAAATAGTAGGAAATGTTCAATTTGGCCGGGGAGGCTTGGGGCTTGGCCCAGGCAAACCAGTGTGGAATAAAGCAGGTCTAAAGGAGAAAAGAAAGCTTGTAGTGGAACAGGTGCGTAGACAGGAGGAGTTGTTAAGAGGGGCAAAAGCAGTTGGTCAAGCCAAACAGGGACAATGGTTGAATTGGGAAGGTGTTGAGAAGAGGAAACTTAGTTGGAGGGACCTGTGGAATATGGAGGAAGGCCGTATTAAATTTCTGATAGGGGCGACATACGATGTGTTGCCAACCCCGCAGAACCTAAGTCTCTGGGTACAGGGCGATCGATCGTGCCCACTCTGCTCAGGTACAGCAAGTTTAAAGCACATTTTGTCAGGTTGTAGAATTAGCTTATCACAAGGCCGGTATACATGGCGGCATAATCAGGTGCTGAGAAGCTTAGCCGCAGGCATTGAGGAGAGAAGGAAGCAGGTGAATTCTGGAAGTTCTAGAAAGGAGAGGTTAGATGTGCAGTTTGTTCGAGAGGGGGAGAAAAATAAAGCTGCTAAGTCAGGGAGAAAGCAGGTAGGTGGCTGCCTGGTAGGGGCTGATGATTGGCAAATGCAGGTCGACTTGGGAGGAAAGCTAGTTGTGCCCCAGGAAATAGTTTATAGTAATCTGAGGCCAGACATTGTCTTATGGTCCATGAGTAAAAAGACTGTGTATTTTATTGAGTTAACAGTCCCTTGGGAAAATTCAGTGGAGGCAGCTTATGAAAGGAAGAAGACTAAGTATGCAGATTTAAAGACAGAATCTGAGCAGAGGGGATGGAAGACCAGGGTCTGTCCGGTTGAAGTGGGGTGTAGAGGTTTTGTTGCAGGGTCAGCTGTTTCACTGTTGAGGGAGCTGGGAGTGCATGGGCAAAATTTAAGAAAGACAGTGAGGGAGATGTCAGATGAGGCTGCTAGGTCTAGTCAGTGGATATGGATCAGGAGAAATAATAGTAGTTGGGGGGTGAAATAGGGACAGTGAGGGAGGGGGGAGGGGGCAGAGGACATGCATGCCTAACCCGGCAAGAGAAGAGGTTAAAGTCTGAACAAGACACCTCTCCTCTGCTCTGCTTTCCCCGCCCCATCTTCTCGCGCTGCCAATAGGAAGAGAACCAGGAAGTTTAGATAAGGTGGGGGTGTGGCCAGCTAGAGTCTCTCTTTGGGACCATGCGGCCTGTTCAGGTGAGTTTGCGTGGTAAGATACAGAGTTGGCTTGTTTTTTGATCTTTTTGGTTGTTTTCCTGTTTTGTTTGCTTCTTGAAGGAAATGTTAGGGTTTGTTTTCCTGCTCTGTTTGCTTTTTGAAGGAAATGGTAGGGTTTGCTGCTTCTTGAAGGAAATGTTAGAAGAGGCTGTTAAATCTAGTCTGTGGTTTAGGCCTCCACCTTCAGCACCCTCTAAATTTTCCACCCCCTACCCGAACAAGGGTCTGTATCCAATCCCTACTTTCATCTTTTGACTCTACCTCTTTATTTTCCATCCCCTACCCGAACCAGGGTTTGTATTCCCACCCCGCTTTTTCTTGGTGCAGTTGGTGAGAGGCAGGGGTAGATGATGGTAGTGTGGCAATCAGCAGTTACATGTGGCATCTCGGCCTGTGGTAGCATTGTAGCAGCTAACAATAGCTAAAGCGGTGAGAGTACGATAGTATCTTAGCAGTTAGTATTGGTAGCTAGCAATTAACATTAACAGTATAGGTGAATCTAGCTTTATTGTCTTCTTCTGTTCCTCTTAGCAGGTAGCGGTTAGCACGTAACATTAGCTAAATGGTAGCATCGGAACTGTATTGTCTTCTTCTGTTCTTCCTAGCGGTTAGCATTAGCATTAGCAATAGTTAAATGGTAGCATCGGTACTGGCCACTACCTGGAGCATCTCTGGGTCAGTTGAACGTGGCGGTGCTGTTTGGATTGTGTAGGAGCAGTGTGAACTGGCACTAGGGGGGGTGACTCTGGGACGCCGGAGTTCACTGCCTAACCTCCTGGAGGTGTAGTGGGACTAAGTAGGCGAAACACTGTTGAAGGGAGGTTTCCACCTGATGACCCCCTGAGACGTGTTAGGAATCACTGCTCTTTGGCAGGTATAGAGGCAGATTAGAGCTCCAAGGTTCTTCACTGAGAATGAATCCTCTTTTTGAGCACAAGTATCTTGTGTTTAAATTAACTTGCACAAACATGCACATACTCAAAGTTAAGTCATAAATGGACTTTAATCCTTGCCTTTGTTTTCTTCTTTTTCCCACCTTTAGATAAAGATGTATTGTTATCCAGGTAACAATCCCATCACTACATAGAGTACATGCAAACAAATAGACACATTGCTGACATATACCCTGAATGTCTGATGACCTTTTCTAATTGAGTAAGTTTGATAACCCGCTCCCTGCATTGCGACATATCATGTCTGCTCTACCTTTCCTCTGGGTGGTATCATTGATAAACAGGTCTTGGGGTCGTCCAGCGAAGTCATTGGCGTTGTTCATCAAAGCCTCCTTCATGGCCTTCACCCCATTGATGACCACAGCTGGTCTGGAACCGATGAACAGACTATAGACGTTTCCATAGGACTTCCTCAGCTGGGACAAGATGACATGTCAGAGTTTAAAATACAGATATAATCACATAACTTTAGATGGATATTACTCTCTAAAGAGGCAATTCACTGAAATCACAAAAACCTATTTGCTACTTAATTCAGTTCAGTCTTCATTATCTCACATGGATTGGAATTTGGCTTGCAGCATGGCAAAACCAGACACACCACAGCTCAAAAATAATAAGACACTAGCACAGCTATTGGTTACTACAGAGAGGGCAGGTTAGTCTGCACAAATGTCATTTCATTAATTTAATTGCACATACTAATAATCAATGTTTGAATCTATTGCATCTGGCCTTGGGGAGTCTCCACCTCACAGCTTGTGTTCTGCAGCCACGCACTTGGTTTTGGTTGTGTTTGGCCAGCACTGAGATAAATGCTGAGGCGTTAGCCACTACCTCTGGACTTCTGGGGTGGAATTTTATTTGTAGTGCTCAGAAGGTTGAAAAACAAAGCAAAACTACATATCAGCAGCAGCGTCTCTTTCCACAGTCCCTGTCATGATAGGGACAGTGGACACCTGAAAGTCTCCTCACAGATATTGACTTAACAACACCTTGGAGTGATCCATTGTATTGGCCGTAGGTTAGAAAACACCCTGTGTGCATGACCTGCACTTCTGGTTGGCCAAACACCAAGTTCACTGTCAGTCAACTCTGTACAGGCAACAATAATGTGTTATGTCACCACATGAAAACAGCAGTGCTGATCTGAGTAACCCTTTCTCTTCTTGGAATTAAAGATTTCAGTGGCCTTCATGCATGCTTTTATTTTACACTTAGAGCCAATAGGTTAAAAAAGTGTAGTGCTACAACTCTTGAAACTACAGCTGTGAGGAAAAGCAGCACGCTGGCAACAAGTGTAAGTATTTAAACATTTTAGACACATTTTAAACACTAATAATAGTAAGTGGAAGAGATTTTGTTACCCTCTCGAAGTCCTTCAGGGGGTTCTCTAGGCTCAGGTGTAAAATGTTTCCCACTATCGGCAGGGCGAGGGGTCCCGGTGGAAAGTTCTTGGGCCTCTTGGACTTGAATTGAAGGATGATGAAGAAAATGCAGAGCCACAGGAAGATGATTGAAGCGAACATGGTGGAATGGACTGAACTGAAGCTGACTGGCTTGCTTTGAATGTGTAGTCCAGCACTTAGCCCTGCCTCTTCCAGCTGTGTACTTTGCTTGCCTGTAGTAAAGGTGAATGAGAGTGTAAACACAAAGGTCACACACCCTGAGAGCCACAAGCTCTGACCTGACCTGCCGTAAGCTTTCAGTCAACTGATGCCAAACTGGTTCCCTGGTCTCCCACAAAGTTAATGTCAGCTAATGTCAGGGCTTGTCAGTAGAATGGAAGGAAGCTAATGAGTTGTTAAAGTACATTTACTTATGTGCTGTACTTAAGTACAAATCTCAGGTACATGAACTTTGCTTCATTTTCTTTTAGTATCATTTTTTTTATTCCAGAACAATTACTTGGCAGCTTTACTCAATAGTTATATTACAATTTAAGATTAACTTGGCACACAAGACATCTGAAGAGCTCATAAAATATGACATGTTGTTATAAATTACACTACTTGAGAGTTTATGCAAGTACAGCTGAAACAGTAAATGGATTGTTTGACTGACACAAACTTAATTGCAAACTATTTTCACTGCAGAGACGTCACAGTCCCAGCTTCTCAAATGTGTTTCTTCTTTTAAATAATTTAAATTTATTCTTTAATAGTTTTGAGGTTTGAATAGTTGGTTGGGCAAAATAATCCTTGTGAAGGTGTCATTTTGGGCTCTGGGTAATTGTGACATTTTCTCACCATTTCAGGATTTTTACAAACCAAACAATCAATTGATCGAAAAATAATCCGCAGATCAATCCATAATGAAAATAATAGCTGCAGCCCTATAAGAAATAATTCAAATTTGCCTCCACTATAGCCAACTCCAACAGTAAAATCCTTCTCTTACATTAATGCACAGACACAGGGAACATTTTTTAACATTGGAACAACTTTTAATATTTAAAGTATGTTTTCCTGATTAACCTTACAAACTGCACTTACCTAACAAATTTAATTCAGGACTTGTAATACAGTATTTTTACAGCGTGGTATTAGTAGATATTAGATTCAGTATATTTCAGTATGTGTTAATGCAGGTACAATCAGTGCATTGGAAACACATCTGATTTTTTAAATTACACCAGTAGTTTGTCTCAACAGTTTAAAGATGAGGCTCTGCACCTTTTTGGATAATGTCTGATCAACACTGTCAAGAGACAAAGCCTTGGACAGGTAGCTGTGCACTGCTCTTTAGGTTGAGAAGATAAGGGAAGGTACATTTGCAAACCAACAGTAGGCCTACTTCATCTTTGTCTCTTTACTATAGATAAAATGAAACAAAACAGACTAAGATAAGTAATCTGAAAACCTTCTCATATAGCCCACATTTCACCTTTGTGCCACTGGTCTAAGTGTGGAATGGGCTCAGTGTTGCCCCATGCAGTCTGCTTACCAGATATACCAGTTCAGTTCTTCTTAAATCCTCAGTGGGGACTTATTGTTGTGCTGAAGACCGGTTTGGATAGATTAGTCACTAAGAGCTTGTGCCATATTGAATAACTTTACCCATAGATTTTATTTAGCAGACATGTGGGGAGAAATCTATGCTTTACGGAAGTCTGTCATATGGTCCAACGCCTGGTTAATATCCCCAGCAGGCAGATATTCCTTCACCATTTACTGCTCATAACTAATCTTAAATTCAGCATACAAAAGTCACTGAAAATGTTGGCAAATTAGTTAAATGTTATTGAAACAAACTGAAAGTGAGTAATACTGTATAATCATTTGGTATTCATGAAGTTTGAAAGAGCTAATAAATTCAGAAGATACAGTACAGCAGTGACTTACCAAAAAAGAAGAGCAGAGGAGAGTGAGATGATGAAAAATGTTTTCTTGTCCTCTAAATTCACAGGAAGTCAGGAAGATATCCAGACATGCAAAGCTGAGGCAGCTCCAATCAGATCACACTGGAAATGGAACAGGGTGAGCAGAAAAGCAACAAACCAAAACGAAGCGCACACAACTACATGTGACAGGAAACACCACCACCCCACTTTGTCCCTCACCTTTGAAGCTCCGCCCTCTGCCTCTCTCATTGGCAGGCACACACCTGTACACTATTATTGTCTCATTAAGAGCTGATAGATACGGGTAGCGCTGAGGAGCTCACCCTTGATGCATTTTTTGGTGTGGCGAGGGAGCAGGCTTTGTCTCTTTTGTATTGTTGCATATTAATGGATGTCCGTCTTCCTCAACATCCAATTTTCCAGTTAGTGTTTCACCTCTTGGCATTCACGTTAGGAGAGATGCTGGGTTAAGATGCTCCTCAGTAGCTCTGCTGGTTCAGAGGGTGGACTGATAGCTGGAGAGGTGCTAGTTCACCTGCTGGGCATCGTCGAGATGCCCTTGGGTGAGGCACCGAACCCCTGAGTGCTTGGAGCACCGAACATGCTGCAGCCTAGTCACACTGACATTATAGATCCTGTGTCTACATGTGTCTGTATTGCAGGCCTGTGTGTAATGCAAATACTAACAACAGTGTAAGTTCACCCAAAATGGATTAATGAAGTGTTAAATCTAATCTAACTTTTACACCATTGAAAAATCTTAAACCAACCAACCAGCACTGCTCAGTGTTTGTTAGTAGATAGTCCAGCATGTAAATGTATGGATCATACACTGACAAAATTCCTATGGAAAACAGCACAATTTGAATAAAACTGAATTAAAGATTGTATCAAAACCAATACATCAATGGAATTGTCATTTCTCGCCATGTTTTCTAAACTGCATTTTATTACAATGTTTGTAAACTCTTAAACTCTCTAATTTCCTTAAACAAGCTTTATTAGTTTGGGCATAAATCTACAAACCTACTGTACTCCACACCGAACAACTTCTGGACTTTGGAGCTAAAAAGCAATATTTTGATCAAAAAATAAAATTTTATTTCTTGAAAGTGTTAGCCTATAACATTAATGTCTGTAATTAAGTTGTAATGGTGTTCTTTATAACTACTCTGAGCTCCTCCTCAGAAATAACGTTCCTGTAACTCCTTTAGAAATTCTTGATGTTTTGGTGCTGTCCCATCAGGAATTTGTATGTCATTTATTTTCTGATTCCACTAAGAAAATATTGTTGAATCTCCGGCAGAGAAAGGATTTCTTGTTCCGACAAGATGGCCACCCGCCTCGATGTGGACACATTGGTCGCAGGCATGGCAGACTGGGGTTGTCTCGGGCAATGCACATTGATTTGATTGGCAGATGAGAGGCGGTGCAAATTCAAACAAGAGAGCCATTCAAAAACAACACTCAATGGATGGAGTTGCAATCAAATTTGTCCCAGCAGCTGTGCTGACAACCTGCGTTGTCCGGAAATATGCCAAAAGAAATTGTTCCTGCAAGACAAAATGATGCAAAGCAGCCAAATGAATGTTACAGAAGCTTTGGATGTAACCCTATTTGTAACCTACATTTTTTATTCAATTGTTTACATATTTTATTGAAATTATCCAGCTATTGCCAAGGGGGAAATATAAAAAAGACATCAAGTTTGACTGAAGCAAGGATAACACGGATAACATTATGCTTCCAAAGCAACAGAAATACTGAGAGGACTAACCCCAAGTTGCCTTACATTTGCAGTGAAGCGATGCGACAAAAGGCCAGTGAATCTGGTTCCTTCCAATAGTCAGATAGGTGTTGTCCACCTCTCAGGTAAATGTCCATATATATGTAAATCGTGAATATCTACATTTATAATTTCTCTTTTTTATAAGAGATATAAGAGGATGCTACACAGTGGTAGTGGTTTGCTGTATTGTTGTTTGTGCTCTGTGTACAAACCTCTCATACACAGGTAGCCAAAGACAACAGGTGATGTCTCGCTGGAAAAAAGGCTTATTTCCTGGAAATACAGAACTCTTGTGTTGTCACCCACCATTCTGGGAGTTCACTCTTGGACACCAATCACTGTCACAGTGGTGCTTCTCAGAATGTCTTGTCCTCTTAACCTGACCACTGATTTTTTTAGGCCATCAGTCTTACATGTGAGGACACAGTTATCAGCTGCCTCAGCAGCCTTAAACAAGGTTTTTAACATGCACGTCATTCAAGCATGTTTGCACGACCTTTGGCAGGCTTTGACTGAACTGCTCCAACACAGCTTCTTAAATCATGCACTACATTAGCCCCAACCTATCAAAAGTTGCTTCTTGATGTTGTGCAAGTCCAAATAAATCTCAGTTGTATTCCCTCTTTCCTGAACCACTGTCTGTAAGCCTCTGGCGCTAACTCACATGTTGTTAGGACTCACTTCTGTGGTACAGTTTCACCAGTGTGAAGGTGTCTGGTCAGCACATCGTTAGTGAGAGAAAGCGTCTTGCAGCCTTGTACCCCCTCCAGCATGCTGGATACTCGGCAGCCCGAGTCTAAAATGAAAACTTTCATCACAATTTTCTCCCGGACCCTCTCTTCATAAATAATTGGAACTCTCCACTGTTTGGTGGTGTCATCAATGGCCCACCCACCTCTCCAATAAAACCATCAACCATGAGACTTAATAATGTTTGAGTCAACATTTATTTCATTCTGATTGGATAATTATTAGGATCAAGAGAATGGGTCACGCTTTATGTTATTTTCTGTCGAGCCTGACAAAAAAAAAGCATACTTTTCCCCCCTCCAATCGCAGAGGGCCCTTTCATGCTCACAGACTGCCCATATGGTAAATCCAGGTCGGGCTTCACCTTGTAACACACATACTCAAAGTACTCTGTCAGCTCCCCTTCAAAAGTCAAACACGCCAGCTTACTGTCATCCATCTTGTCAGTCTTCTTTATTCACACACACCTGCAATATCCCAAAATGACTCTACTGACAGTGTCACACCACTTACCGCTCCCTTCTTCCTTACTTCTGATCCAAGGAGAAAGCAGGTCACACAGCTATAATCTAACAAATACACTTATGGTCAGGGCTCTATCACTCTGACACTTTGATACACGTTCAGTGATAACCATCTCAGATCTATTAAACCTGGTGAAGCATCTTTAAGTTTCCCCCCTACAAACATTGCAACCACTTATGGATCCTTGGAGGTCGCTTCTGTTCATGTCTCTGCTACCATCAAGCCGGAGATAACTTTCATCTTTCCTCATGTTCTGACTGATTCTCCTTGTTTTAAATCTTGATTCTATCTTGATGTAACATCATTGCTGTTTTCTAGTGTTACCACTCAATGGCACTGTTTCTTTAGTTATTGCATTTTGATTTCAACAATAAAGTTTATTTTAAAAAGAGTGTGGCAGATTGGATAACACACCTACTGTACTACATGACACACCCACTTCATATCTATCTTTTCTAATCTCTAACCTAACCATTCATTAAAAGGCGTGTCCTCTAGCTACTATGTGTCCGCAGAAACGGCTACTTGACGGAACTCAAAAGCAAAGCAGGTCGGAACTAAAGTCGCACGTCGGAAATCCTGACGGGCAATTTTTACAGTCACACTAAACGTCATCGATTTTGGAGCAGTGATATATCATACCGAGCTTGGTAAGTTTCAGTGACAGATAAATTGTACAATCTAATATGAAACAATCATAAGCGGAAATTCAAGTGTAGTCGGCTATGCATCTGAAACTTCTGCTTTTGCAACATGACACGGTGTTCTGCTGCTAACAGCGGTGTCAACAGCTTGTTTGAATGCTAATGAAGCTAATGCTAGCCGAGGGTTGCAGCACACAAGGCGTCTGTGTGTCCACCGCTTTACTGCTCGAGCACCTAAACTAACGTTACAGCGTTGAAAAGCCAGTGACTCTGAGCACTGTACTGCTGACTGCGTGCTCTGCCGATGTATTGCTTCGTTAGCCGAGTGTGTCATCTGGCTTAACGGCTAACCTTTAGCAGCTGTCGTTGTTACCGTCGCCGCAACGGTGAGTGAATCAACAGGGTCGCTACAGACACGCTTTGGTCTTTTGAGCATTCCTCATGTTTTTCTCGATCGTCACCTCACTGCAAATCGTTATGGTTCTGCTGAGCTGTCTCCGCTGAAGAAGAACAGTTGAATTGAGATCATTTTCAATTACTTGTAATGGTTAAATGTGACCACAAGGGGGAGCCAAAACCTCACAGGTTGCGTTCGGTTGCGTCCCCTTTTGACATGACGGTATTAAAAACACACTTAAAGTCTCATACATGCTGTCGTTATCTAGTGGTTGTTATGTTTTTTCATTTGTCGTCCTTTTGTTGAGCTCAGTGCAGCAGTGTGTCACCAGTTAAATGATAAAACATAAAAACTAACATCATACAGTATGCATCCATCATAACACCAGTGTGAACTATAGCTTGAACATCAATGTGGAGTTGAATCTGTGGTTCAGTCTGAGCAAAACGTGGACATCATTTCTCAAGTAAAGGCAAATTTGTTTGTGTGAAGTTCTGATGCATCTCCCAATCCACCTCTGTTTCCATGTATTTTCAAAATGACACCACGAGGTAGCCTACATAAAACATGGTGACATTTGAGATTTCATTTCAGGGATGTGACCTGTTAAATGGTTCACTGGTTAATCCAACATGAGATAATTGGATTGCAAAAGTCCAAATGCCGGGAAAAGTCTGCAGCTGTATTGGTTCTGTTTGTTTTGTATGGCACGATATGCACTGATTCTGACATTATAGCATCAATCCAGACTTCTTTTAGCAGCCCTGTTGCTTGTTTTCACAGGCTCTAATGGTGTTATTATGTTTTGATCACTGAAACATTACACAAACAGATGAATTCATTGCAGAGGCCCCTGTGGCAAAAATGTGTTAATATTGATGAATAAAGTAGTGTGTTGCTCTGTCCACTGGGAGTTTCCACAAACATTACACACAACTTTATTAGCAACATTCAATGAACAATTGCAACATTGAATTGTCTCAGGTTGTTTTGATTGGTTAACACTCAGGTAAGTAATGGCTTAGTGCAGTAGTTGTTTTAATGGTTTTGATAAGGGATGCAAGCTGAGTATTAATCGATTTAAAAAAAAACATTAATTGAATTGAATCCATAAATTCTCAGCACGTTGCCCCATTCCTGTAGACTTCTTCACCTAATAGTCTATAATGGCGGAACAGTAATAAACTGTCAGTCTTGACTACAAAACATAATTTGTTAGAGTGATACTCAGGAGAAAGGTGTGTCTATGTGTTTGCTTACAGGTCAGTTGTAATGGCAGGGGGAGGGGCAGCGGGTGTCGACCTCAGCAGGAAGTTTGTGTCGGAAGCTGAGCTTGATGAGAAGAGGAAGAAGAGACAGGAAGAATGGGAGAAAGTCAGGAAACCTGATGACCCGGAGGGTAAGAACGCATCCACTTACACAAAGATTAGAAATGCTTCAAACCTCTAAAACAGACACAGCTGTGCGAATATCCTCATACTTGTTTGTGTACTCCTCAGAGGCTCCAGAGGAGGAGTATGATCCACGTTCTCTCTTTGAGCGACTGCAGGAGCAGAAGGACAAGAAACAAGAGGAATATGAGGAGCAGTTCAAATTCAGTGAGTCTTTTGCCTTGTGCATGGGCATCTGACCAAACAGCCTTTTCTATGAGTTGAACTTTTGGAAAACTCCTTTCGGGTTGAAGATATTTAGAAACTCTGTTTACATTGTTGACATGTAGACAGGCAAACAGTGGTTTTGCCTTGAGACAACAGAGTGTGCGCCGTTGTCTCCTTTGTCTGCTACGGTAAAGGCATGTCCTCGCTATAGTGGGATCTAACCACTAGGTGCAGGTAACCTAATGGTAATAGCTTTTTCCCAGGCCTCTGATTGACCAACATGGCTTTGTGGTTAGGGATATGCCACCATTCCAAAAGATGGTTCTCAAAATCCATTCCTTCTAATACTTTCTCCTGATTGAAGAGGCGCACATCCAATTTTTTATATCAAGGTCAGGTTAGTTCTCATGGATAAAAACACCTCACCGGTGAAAACAGCTTTAGAATGTTTTCTGTGGCTGTTGAGAAGCCTGCCCTTCAAAATCCTGCAAAACTGATAATATCATCAGCGGGCATGTAGTTTGAAAGATGAAGCCATTGAACAGGCCGGGGAGGGTCTAATCAAAGAAGGCAGTGCTGGCACATGCATTTGCACGGGTGAAAAAATACAAACACACCCAGTTGTTAATAGATGACGCAGTTTCTCAGCTCAGATTCAAGGCTGAATCCCCAGACTTCTTGCTGTCGTATCTCGTCACATGCGACACCTTTACATTTTAAATAACCAACTGCTCCATTCTTATCTGCATTGCCGACTAAATCAAAATGCCTCCATGGCATCTATTTCCTTGCACAATCAGTAGTTTTAAACTTCCCCAAGTTTGTTTGATGTCCTTCGTCCTCTGTTAGCTAGGCTACATGAATAGGCCACCTGAATTATCTAATGTGTTGCATTCATGTGTTGTCACAAACCTGAGCACTGGACAGGATGTAGCCCTACGCAGACAACAGCTCCTCCATTGTTTTTCTGTTTTTTTTTTTTTTTACAGTATTATTTCACTAGAAGCATCATTTCAAGTAATCAAACCTGCTGTAAGAACAGCAGAATGTTTTGCAGCCGTCAGCTCCAGTCTTACAAATTCCACAGTAAATACTGTATCTCTGATGACTTTGCTCTGCATCAGTAGGTTGGGTACATGCAAAGCCATATCCTGTCCGTCCTTTGCGTACATTGTTTTAGAGATTAATTGGGAAAGAATTCAAACTCATTCAATTCAAGAATTCATAAAACAGTTTTTATTATGTTGAAAAATGTCTGTTTGAACTCCACAGTAAATGTCATAAATCTGCCGTATTGTCTTTAACTGTAAATGTCTGTTGGATTTCAGGCTTTTCATTTCGCATGAAGGTCACTTGTGTGTGGATTTAAAATAAACTGGTTAGGTTTGTTTTCTGAAAAATGCAGTCACTCTCATGCCATGTGTTGAGAGCATGTTTGTTTCCATGGTGACAGGGAACATGGTGAGAGGATTGGACGAGGATGAGACCAGCTTCCTGGATGAGGTCTCCCGGCAACAGTGCCTGGTGGAGAAGCAACGCAGAGATGAAGAGAAGCAGGAACTGTTGGAGTACAGAATATCCTTTTATCGCGGGTTTGTTTATGTAAAAAACACATTTTAATTAGCCAGCATCGCTGTGTGATTATTTGCTGAAAAACATGATTCTGTTGTCCCCCATTTTAGTGAGTGATAAGCAGATTTTGCAGGTTTAAAATAAGCACTGAGGTGTGGTGAAAGTCACAGCAGTTGCATCTCATTTGTGTTATTTTGTTGTTTATGAAATGAGGATTGGAGGCGACTAGTCATGGAGTTCAGCAGAGAAACCTGATGTGCTCCACAGGCAAAAAAAGAAAAACATTTGGGGTTGAAGCTATTGCCTTCCAGTTTTAATATTCTGAATCCAATTCCAACTTCCAATACAGTGCCCACACAACACATTTCAGTACAAATCTACATACATCTAATACAAATAACTACAAATCTATTAAAATAGAGTAACAAGTCATGTAAATGGTTAAGTGGTATTTGGAGAAACTTAACCGGGGCGCACATAGTTGCTACACAGGTACATATGAGTGACAAAAATCAGAAACGTGTAATGTGTAAATGCATTTTTGCTTACCAGGCAGCAGTGGAAGTGGGTCTGGATGATAGAATGGACAGTGTCGTGAGTACGATCACTTTGGATGGACAGTGTCAGTAGTTTGCACTGTGGACCTATTACAGTCCAGCAGATGGTGGTAATACAGCACTTATTGATGGCAGCCACCATAAAACTCAACAGAAGAAGAAGATGGCAGCAACTGTCATTGGCCATCAATCAACATTGTTCGTCCACATGAGTTTCTTGTCTACATGTTGGACCCAATGAAGGAACCTGCTGTGAGAGAAAAACAACATTACATAATGACATTAAGAGGCTACTCTGGCGTCCACCTACAAAGAAAAACTGAACCCGAGCAGAAGAAAAGACTTTTTTTCTGAAAAGTGGCTCCAAGATGCGTCATGGTTTGAATCCTAGCGATGAGCGTGCTGACATGAACTGGAAGGTATGTTGTTAACATCCACATCGAGGAGACAAAACAGGTGCTCAGAGAGATTCTTTCATCCATTATTTAGGAGACACAAAAAGAATGAGAAGCACATGAATGTGGCACAAGCTTAGCAAACAAGCTATTCAAGCTGAAACAAGTTGAATGAAGAACAACAGCGGGCTCTGTGTGATGTTTGTCTCGTAGCATTTCATGAGGCTAAACACTCGTCCTGTGACTCACTGTGCCGAGGATCTTACTTTATGGAAGCAGCCTGGAGTGAATGTTGGAGGTGCAAACGATTCATGTTAAGGGAGAACATGGATGATGCAGAGCACTGCGCAAACTATCTGGAGTTTGTAGTTTTGCTCTTTAAAGGATGAGAGGACGACACAGACACCACCTTTGCAACTTGACAGAGACTCCACAGAGAGACTGGATGCACTTAAAACAAGCAGGAAAACGTCAGCAGCGTCCTCTGAGCGTGACTTGGTCCAAATAGTAAATACGAGCGATCCAAATTGTTACTCCAACATCAACAAGGAGGTTAAATGTCTCTTCCACTGCCTTTGAGCAGAGCAGCATGTGAGAAGGGTCCTCACAGCTCAGCATCATAAAAACCAAGTACAGATCTCGTCTGTCACAGACTCGTCTCTCAGCCCTGATGCACATTCATGCTGATTTGAGAGTCAACCACGGACTGAGAGGAGCATCTTCATCATTTACCATGCAGGAAGCTGAAGTAGAGGCCAATGAGAGAGAAACTGAGGAGTGACAGAGAGGAAGACTGTCTTTATTAAGACCATGTTATATATGGGGTGAGCACTGTCTCCTGGTGCTCACCCGAGTGCCTGACTAAAAAAAGTTCTGTGCACCCCTGCATACATACATTCTGTGGCCCTCTGTGCGACAGGTGTCAGTGTACTTTATTGAGATGCATGCTGACACAACAATGTGTGTGAGGGTTTTTTTTTTAATGTTTGCATTATATTAAAAGAAGAATCAATTCAAATGGAAAATGAAACGCTGAAACTGGCTCCACACCAAGACAGTCAAAAGAAGATGCATGCCTTCAACTATATCTTTAAAAATCTAATGCAACACTTTTCATGTTATTTCTTACATCTAATGCCAGAATTAAGCAAACGCTTACTGCCCAGTAAAAGAAAAAAAAAACAAACATAATGCATCTAGGATGTAGTTACTACTCCTTCCAGCCTTGACACCGAAATACTCGCTTTCCACTGAAACATCCAGTGTCTTTCATGCTCAAGCTGACAAAGCAGTATTATCATTCGTGTTTATATTGTGGTTGTTTACCTCTTCTGTCGCCTCTCCTGTTTGCTGCATTAGGCCGCCTCGCTCATCTCTGCTGTGGAAATGTGACTTTATTGTTTGTGTCAGTTACAGGCTGCTGGACATGTTAGGGTGGGAGCTATCAGCTGTGCCGGAGATGCGTTGATGCAGTTCCTACTTCCCACTGATAGAGGTTGATAGAAGTCATCCATTATCATTGCAGCCAGAATATGCCTGTTGTCCTCGTACAGTGAGAGAGATGTTTTAAACTTGTGGGAGTCTTAGATCATGATTATCCACAGCAGGATAAAGCTTCAGATCACCTGGTTTCACTTATGTTTGATCCTTTTTTACCTGACTTTAAGGCTGTTAAATGGCAAATAGTCAGGCACATGGAGTTGCCAAGCCCAGAAGAATAAACATTTTACGGAAAAATGAAATGAACAAAAGCAAGGAAATCTGTGCAGTTACTATGTAACCAGCTAATCTTCAGTATTTTCCATACATAATAAATAACACAAACCATTAATTGGTGGATCTTCTGTCAGCCAGATAATTGATTAACCATTGTGTCATGTTGGCACTAGTAGCAGCAGCTATAACAGTGTAGATGTTTGTTAAATGTATTGGTTGGATGAAGCTACATGATGAGAGCCAGGCGTGCTCACTGCCCCCTAAACCGTCCATAGTGTTGAGTGTGGGTGTGTTCTAGAAGAGCAACAGTTTTCTCCATACTGCACTGCATATTGCATGGAGGTTTTTAAAAGCTGAAAGACATGCATGATACTAACTGGCAGTTTCTTGGTGCATATATGATAATCAGCTTAATGTGTGTTGGCAGAGGCAGGCTCGGCGCCACCATAGTCAAGCTCCTGCTGGGACTGCATCATGCATACATTACACACACACACACCTTGTACACATGGCGCTGGTACCACACGTAACAGCTATGCTGTTCACAGATTGGTCTGGTCTGTAAATTTATCCTTCAGCTTTATCTGAAGAACAAAATTATTATAGGCAACATCTTTGTGGTTATCAAGCGATTTTCTTCCTCATGTAGCTCAATAATTGGATTGAACTTCCAATCTGTTTCACTTCATTCATCCAGCCTGACATTGTGTCGCTGCTACCAATTTTTTTGTTTGTGGGGATTGTTATTTATTTAGCATTATTGATAGAGATACATCCATCTAGTTATCTCTGTACGTCAACTTAAAACAGCTGGTACTGCTGCGTCAGTCTCATCCACACACTGTCATTTTGCTGTTGTGTTAAGATAGTGATGAACCTCGCTCCATCCTCGCTTGTGAATTCCTGACTCTTTCCAGGATGCTCCTTTCATACCCAATCATGATACTATCACCTGTTACCAATCAACCTGTTTACCTGTGGAATGATCCAAACAGGTGTTTTCGAGCGTTCCACAGCTTTCCCACTCGTTAGTTGCTCCTGCCCCAGCCTATTTGAAATGTGGTGCTGCATCAAATTCAGAATAATCAGATATTTACAGACATCAATGAAGCTGATGAGGTCAAACATTAAATATATTGTCTACTATAAAATGTCAAAAGGATTTGCAAGTTATCACATTCTGTTTTATTTCTGTTTCTTTAATCAGGGTCATCCAGACTGTGCTCGTTGTTTCGCCACTGCTTTGCAGCACGTCTGCACAGCACAGACGACCAGATCCATATGGCTTACTAGTTACTAGTCAAAGTAAATGGTGCATTGTGTGTTTAGGGTTGGTCAGTCTGCTCACCAGCTCTCCCCCGGCTATTTAGAATTGTCCTATGATAAAAATAGAATTGGTACATCTGATTAATATTAATATGATAAGCAGTTGGGAAGAATTCATGTATTTGGGACACACCGCCTGTAATCCATAGGCACTGTGTCTCACATCAAAGTGTAAATACTCCACCTCTGTGCACATGTGACTGCATGTCCAGGGCTTTCACTTGCTGGTTGTAGCTCTCTGTGCTTTTCATCTCTTTCTCTCTGTCACTCTCTCTTTGTCTTTGCAGACAGACAGGTTTGTCTGCAGATGAAGAAGAGACTGGGTTGTTGTGGAAACTGTATCATAGGCTGGTAACTACGGCGACGCTTTAAAGCAGTTGCTGTGAACACGCAGTAGACACGCAGACACACCGGTGCAGACCTGAGTTAATGCAGTGCACACCCAGGACTGCTCGTCTCTACCACACACATACCATATGTCCCACTTTGTGTCTGCTGATTGCTGTCCTTTTGTCTTATACCTGTGTGCTTTGTCTTTTTGTGTGTCTATTTTCCTCTGTCTCTGCATCTCGACCCAATTCCGCGTCTCCTGAGCTCTGTCCATCTCCTGGTCTCCTTTTAGACGCTATCTGTGTCACCTCTCTCTGCCTCCGTGCTTTTCTTAGCATTTGAGAACTGTGTCACTTTCTCCAGCACACTGTACAAAAGATGTGATGGCTCCTCCTAAAGGGAGGGCAGAATGTAACTTGTTGAATGGACTGCTGCTGCATGGATCTTGTCTCTCTTCTTGCCCCCTGAGCACAACTCTTTGCTCCCTCTCAAAGGCTCCATTGGGGTCTGTCCACCTTAACTCTGCACTTTCACAGCGCTCTAGTGAAGCAGGCGTCCACCGAAAGCCGCAAAGAGCCCGACAAGAAGGCAGCACCTAAACATTCAGGGCCGGAGCAAAGGACCAGCCACCTGTCTCAGGCCCATTTATTGGCTGGAGCTGTCAAGAGACGCAGGTACGCACATACACACCCTCTAAACCTGCATTAACTGATTGTTTGCCTGTTGTGGCCAAATGTGTTGCCAGTGAAAGTGAAATTATATGGTGAATTGTGAACTCAAGATTCGCTCACTTAGGTATTCCCCAGGCTTTCAGCCATATCCCTATCCTTATGTCACTCTGTGGAGCGGAGGGGAACTGCACGGTTGAATAATGATTTGCTGCCAATTACTTTCCGCCATTGAAAACATCAAAATCTTGATTAGAGCAGCTTCACTTCTTCCAAATGTCTTTGTTCTCTTACCCAGCTCCTCCCAGTCATCAGACAGCAGTAAGAAACAGAAGGTGGAAATCACAACGGCAACAGCAACGACAGGAAATGGAGAGCGACACACAGGTGGGCTATAGCTTGAGGATTTTAAGGAGGAATGTGTGCCCAAAGACTTATCAGACATCATCATATTCAGCTCGCTGCTTGTGACTGAATGATGCATAGATTGTTTACATGAAGTGGACATCTGATACTCAGTGGGTTCAGTTACACCATGTTTACTCACATTTTAGGCACGTTTGCCTCGTATTTGAAACCTAAGAAAAGATAAACCTGAGTTACAGGAAGCCCAGGACCAGCTGATCCATATGATCTCAACACTTACAGTGGATCCCCTGAAGCAGTGACACTAAGGAATGGTTGTTGTTACTGGGTTTAGCTGTAAATTAGCAAAGGTTAGGTGTCCATTCTTACGTAGTGTCGTGTTTCATATTATCATAAAAGTAATAGAAACAGCAACCGTTGTAACGCCTCATCATCATTAAGTTTCACTTTGACTGCATTACAAGTGCAATTTTTGCAACAGGGGTTAAGGCTGCGTTCACTTGTTTTGGCCAAAAAGCAATCAGAAAACAGCATGAACATATTTTACCCTCATAAAATTAGTATGGCAAGCAGAACAGAAAACACTGGCCATTTACATATCCAACCAACATGGCACAGGAGTAGCATTCATTCGTCCAGTATTCACTATAATAGAACAGCTGGCTGCTGCTGCTGGAATCGAGGCTGATGAGAATGAACTAAAACAGTGACACTCTGGCCATAAAACCAAAACAATGAGCTGAAAGGAGCAAAAGTGCTCTGTAAAGCTGAGGGGAGCTACAGAGTCAGGTGAAAAACAAAGTTTGTTACTACCAGTAACACCTTCCATGTATACATAATTATTTGATCCTTTGGTAATACAAGAATATAGATATATTAAACAGATCCACTAGTTGATATATGGTATAGCTCTTGTTTAGGCTTTTGAAGTCTGACAGCTGATTTTCTGTCCTTACAACTAATTAATTCCATTAATCTCATATTCTAGGTCTAAACTGCTTGAAAGAAGGGTTTTGAGAAACCTGCCTATAAAGCCAGTTTTGCGTATATGCAGTGTATAGCAACGTCTGCGACTACAGCATTGTGAAATGCCTGGCAACGCTTATAATGGTTGAATAATTGAGAAATTCCTGTTCTTCATATTTTTATCTCTGACCTTTTAAAAAAGAGCCTGATGCAGGGGCGTCTGCATTTCCAAGCTCTGGATCTGACAGTGTGTTGTGCTGTTCAGAACAGGAGGATGGAGCAGGAGGAGAAGCGAGGGGAGCTGAAGATCAACAAACAGTCCCCGGCCTGACGGCGAAGACCCCCTCAGCTCCCCTGAGCTCCGGTCAAGGCGTGTTGCACCTGCCGTCGGCGGCGGTGTGCGTCGGCGTCTTACCAGGACTCTGGGTTTATTCCGGCAGCAGCGACTCTGACAGCAGCTCGGACAGCGAAGGTAGCGTGGACGCAATCATGTTGCCGTACCCCCGGCACAGCAGGGCCTACAGATAGACACACACACACGCACACAACCTGAAGAGTGTGTTTGCACGCCTTCAGAATGGCTTGCAAGTGGTCAGAACAGATAGCCTCACACAGGATATGCACACACAGAGACAGAGTAAAGGTCATACACACACACACACACTGATATAGGGGTACACACACAACAGAGCCTACTGCGTACCTGCAGGACACACAAGTTCATATCATGTTAGAGTTAAACACTGGCAACACATACACCTAGCAAACATTCTCAGTATTCCTGTTGTTTTCACAGCTGTGAGTTGAACTGTTGCTCTTTGTCATCCGACAAAGTTCAGCCCAGTAAAATAATCCTAAAAATCAGTTTGAACCAATTTAAACTCCATTCTGAACGAAATCTGTCTGTCTATTTGTGGTTTTTGCTATTGTGGCACTCAAACATGACACCTCCACCCTTCCTTCTATCAATCACATCTCACGCAGTTTAAGCCGAGCAACCAATCCCGCACTGCCTACCCCGACGACATCCTGCCCCCCCTACACCCCCCCTCCCAACCCAAGCCACAGCGACTGCAAGCTGTGCTGTTGGCTGAGGGAACAGTGATTGACAGCTGTGGAGCAAGGAAGAGACTGCTTTAGACTGTGTCACATGACTCACACCTTTAGCTATCAGCAGCAGAGGAGAGAGAGCCGGGGCAGGACACGCTTCTCTCTCTCTTTGGGTTCAATGCGAAGTCTGAATGGTTTGAACAACAATGTTTTTATTTGTGTGACGTAATGTGTTTTCTCATTAGTAGTTTGTCTCAAAGTCACATCATGCTGGAGAGATGCTGGACTGTTTGCTGCTGTCTCAGGCGCTGGAGCTTTGTTTTGTTGGTCCAGGTCTGAGCAGAGAGAAATAAAGAGCTTTCCCTTCTGCTGTGTGTTTACTGTGTGTATCTGTGTGTGTGTGTGTGTGTGTCACAGAGACTTGCATGCAGTGTATTTGCAGCATACTGAAAGAGTTCTTTTGAAACTTTTTATCATTGGGGACCAATTACAAATTGGAAACTGTAGTGTATATACTGCATTAATTAAACCTTTATCTGTCTACTACTAGGCACAAATATGGTGTGTGGACATGGATTATAATCAATTAGCACCAAAGAGTGATTCCTGCCTTTTGAAGATGTTTCATTTGAAGGGTTGGACACCTTGTCCCTCAGATTTCTCTTTGGACCTATTGGGATTCCACTGGATAAGGAACATTGTTTAATAGCCTATACAATAAATAAACCAGTGTGTAACATGCATGTGGTAAGCAAGTTTTTAAAGTATTTAACAACAAATGATTATTTAGCACACATGGGAAAAAGAGCCTGAAATATGGGAGTACCAAATTTTGTTTCATGTTTACAATGTTCTCCATCAAGCATGTTGGCATGCTAAAGTTTTCTAATTAGCCTTAAGCAAAGTCTTGCAGCTGATGGAAATGTCATTGGTTGGTAAAGCAAAGTACTGGACAAATTTTGACCTGATGATGGCACTAAATGACAAGTCAAAGAATCACCAAAGTCATTACAATTCACCTTAAAAAGAATAAAAAAAAAAACAGGACTAGATTCTTAGAACTGAAGTATTTAATCAGTCCTAACCTAATAAGCAGTCTAAGTAATCTGATAGGCCCTGCAGCTCAGTCCAAATATATATATAATAAATATAAAGCTATTCTAGCAGCACCATGTTGTGGATCTGAGTCAGTTTGCTGCCTGTGTACAGGCAGGGAGGGAGATCGGCAAGCAAACTGAATGACTAAGAAGAAAAAAACAAAATAATATGCTTCCAGCCCAGTTGGCTGACAGCATTGAGGTATGAACTACATTGTACAAAGTCTTCAAAAGTTGTTTGAAAGATGAAGACGGAGGAGGTGTGCTTGGCACTGTAAAAACTTGCTGATGCTTCGACTCTTTGTAAAGACCTGAAAGGCCAGTTTGTTGGGGGTCAAAAGATCTGAGAAATAGCTTGGAGCCACGGACCATAAAATTAATGGGAGAAATTGGACTAGATCAAAACTAATGTGGGTAATTGGATTGTGGGATGTGTGTTGAGTCCTCATTAAAAGCTTGGCAGTAGAATTGTGCATCTGAAGCTGAGCTCAGTGAGTTGACTGAGATAGATAAACAGGGTGGCAGTGAAGGTGAAATGATATCAAACTGTACTGAAGTCTCATTAAAAACGTGAAGCAGTGCAATGTTTGTAATTCTCTTCAGTGGATAAAATCAGTGTTGGTGAAGGTGTAAGAGTGACTCAAAGCCTTTGTAAACACAGAGTGATGATGGGACGGAGGGTAATTTTATCTCGTCTTCATGACCAACAACGAGTATTTCAGTTTGTCTGAAGGCAGTTCATTGACATCATTAAGGCAGCCGCTCTCGGTTTAACCGACAGATGCAGCTCAGCATCACTGGTGTAGCTGTGAAGAGTTACCATGACAACAAATAATATAACCAACATACACAAAGAATGTATCAGCTCAGAATGTGAGTTTTGAGGCGTACCAAACACAAGCGCTTCACATGAACATCAGTCCCCTGCAAACACATCTCTTTCCCCGTCTGGCTCTTATGACAGTATGTTCAGTTTGGTTTGTGCTAAAGACAGCAGCACTGAACCAACAAATTCACATACTGCCCAAAAGGGCTGAAGGATGGAGGTGCGATGAGGATGAAATCTGGACAGTTTTTATTAAGAATCCTTTTTTTCTTGTGTTTTCTTTGATGCTGAATTCACACTGCAGCAGGCTGTAATTCATTATCTCGCCAGTCCAAGCAAAAACAAAAAAAAAATCAGATGAGTAAAACACAAATGTGGTGCAAGTGTTTTTTGTCACCGCCCACTCCTCCATTTCTCATTTTGCATGTCTTTGAAGTCATTCTGCATCTCTTTGTGGTCATGTTGTCTCTCTTTCTGGTTGCTTTTAGTCTCTTGGTTGTCGTTCTGCATCAGTTTGTAGCAGTGGTACATCTATGTGCAGTGATTCCTCATACCCTTTTAGCCATGTTGTGTCTCTCCGTGGACACTCTGCGTCTTTTTTGTGGTTGTGTTGTGTGTCTTTGTGATCATTTTGTGTGTCGTTTCAGTCCTCTTTTTGTGCTGCCGCTGCTTTCATATCCACAGAAACAGAAGACGTGACATTTCCTTCAGTTTATTAACCTGAGTGTGGACATAGACACAACTTTAGAAAATCAATAGCAACACATTTAGTACAAAGATGCACAGCGATACACATAGTAGCAGTTTAAGTACACAGTTCAGCACTGCATAAAAAGTACATTAAAAACATGTCAGAAACATTGGCTTATCAGAACATGAACGGCGTCATATAAATATACATTCGATATATATGCATATCAGAAACTCTACTTCTGCTTCACATCATTAAACCTCTGACACTAACAGCCTTCTCTGACACTTTGTGTGCCATGTAACACTCCCTTCCCTTTCAACAGAATCTCATTAAAATATTTACAAAGTCTGATAAATACATCATTTGAGAAGGAAAAAATCATGCGTTTGTGATCATCAGCATCACTTTGTAAACAGTGAGTAGATATTGGCAACATGCAGGATGAACTGAAGTCAATAGAAATCAAAAGATTTTGCAAAAGCTAGCAAACTGGCCCGATATTTAACAGGCCAATGAGTTCACACAGTATCCCACATCTATCCTGTGTTAATGCTACAGCTGCCACTATGGCCTCGTCCTCCTGTTTCTGTCCTCTTGAGGCAAATCAGCATAGTGGAGCATGAAAACCTGCCTCTCAGACCACCGCTGCTCAAAACTTCTGATTTACAACCTCCCCAGCAGGGGTGAGGAAACAGTGATGTGTTCAGGTTCAGGCTGTGAGTCCGCCACACGAGAGCACAAAAGCAAACAGCCTTCATCTGGTCCGCTACCTGGAAAGGCTCCGTATGACAACAGGACGGGATTCAACCACTGCTATATTTCTGCTTGGGAGGGCCTTTACACCAAGGAGCTGTACGTATCACGTGGCATCAATCACAAGACACACACATGCAAAAAGCAAAAAACCTACATCCTGATAAATCAAGATATTTTTCATTCCTATAAAAAAAGGCCAGTGTTTTACCTGCATATTCATATATATCCATGTGATCTGGAGACACCTGCCATCGCTGCAGACATGCAAGGTCCTTTACACGTTGTCATCATGTTCTGTGTGCAGGAAGGCTTTATGAAACAGAGAACACCACTTCTGATGGAGTCACACTGGATACTGACCACACATTCTTTAACAAGTAAAAACTTTGCAAATATAATGGCAGGGATGTCTTCAATGTTTCATTTTTTTATTTTTGTTCACAGCTGATATACACACTTTCTTTCTGGATTGTTTGCTGTTAATGAGAAGAGAGGTTTTGTTGAGCTATTGTACAGCGTGTGGGCTCTCGTCCTCGGGGCGTCTCACTCTGGCGCCGGGTTGCTGGGCGGTAGATTCCGCTGTTTGAAGTACTGGGTGACCTGCTGAGGCAGCTCTGCCAGGACCGACTTAGCGAGGGTCTCCTTGGGTGCCTGACAGAGAAAAAGAGCAAGAGACTTCATTCATTTTTCACAAAAACATGGAACAATGTTAGTATACTGGTGATTGTCTAGTCCTGGTATTTGTATGTCCAGTACATCCACCTACAGCTGGGCGATGATTGTGTGTTGTTTGCTGTACTATTATATGGACACATATGATTGTGTACTGTCAGACGTCTTAGTCTTTGACAGTCAGGAAGGAGTTCTGGTGGTGGATCTCACGAGAACACCACTGTTAGGAGTTCTTGTACTAAAACACACATATACTGCAACCATTCGCTTGCACCGCTTATATGTCAATGCCAAAGAGGCCCAAGTGTGGAGACATTGATTCAATCAGTTTTTCCTCCATCACAGCTGTCCATCTCACTCTCACCACACACCGTTTTGATAGCTATTCTTCTTCTTCAGTCACAAATATCAAACTTGTTTAAAAATATCTTTTTGATCTGATTTGATCTCAATACTTCAGATTATGATGTTTACATATCAGACACTATATGATTTTATCCACCGACAGTCATGACCAACTGACCCACACTGGAACAGACTCGGTCCAACTTGGTCCAATCAGACGTCTTTCAGTCTTTTTTTAACATGACAATGCTCATATGCACAGAGCCTGCTCCATAGAGACAAGGTGTGGAAGAATTTGACTCAGCTGACCTCAACCCCATCCATATATTTGGGATGAATTGTAATGCAAACTGTGTCCAACATCAGTGGTCAACGTCACAGATGCTGTTGTGGCTGAATGGGAACAAATCCCTGCAGCCAGAAATGTCTAAATCTGCTGTAAAGTCTGAAACGGAACGAGTGGTGGTGTCATAGCAGCATATAAATACCCAGATGGTCAACGGCCATCTTGTGGCTGTGCCGATCAGCATCCTATAAGGAGCTACTGGCAGCTACGGGCGGGTGTGTCTGTCAGAAGGTGGTCTTGTGAAAGCTGTTTGTTGGACATCCAAACTCTGCTGAAGAGCGTTAACATTATCCAGCGCACCTGTCCTTGCAGCTCATCCAGTTTATCTTGAGATTAGCCATTTTCATCACTGTGAGCTCATCCCCACAAACTAACTTCAGACACTACAGTTTGCCTTTTTATTTTTGTTTTTATGGATTGCATCATGGTCAAATCAAACAATCTCATGAGCTGTATACATCTTGGACTATGGGCATTCCCCATTCCTGACACAGGTACTGGTATAATATCAGTAGAGTATTTCTTAATTGAAAGAACACCACTGAAGAGTTTTCTCAATGGAAAAGGTGTTCTCGCTCTTCTACTAACTGGCCTCGGCAAGGATTTTGCTCTCCTACTAGACGGTGATAGACAGATGGTTCATCCTATCATCTGCCGTGGTGCCTGCCTTTTCCCAAGCATGTTACGTGCAACAGCAGCACTGTGTTTTTTGTGTCTCTTCTCCCCCTTCCCTGTGTTCTTTCCAGGTGATTACAGTACTAATACACACACCTGCGTGGGCTGGCCCTGCTTGCGATTGGTTCCTGCTGGCCTATCACAGAGGGGAAGACCTTTTAAAATGGAGGACGTTGCTGGCCCTTCTCTCTCTCTCGCCATTCTTGTGCTGATGTTGCATTTGTTTAGTTGTGTGGTGGTTTTTGGCTGTGGTGGGAGGTTACTTTTCTATTTGGGACTAGGTAAGTGGGTGCCCGATACATTTTTACACACACACAGGTGATTCCACTGTCTAAACTCACTAGGTATATTGGTTGTGCCACCCCTGTATTATTTTTGAGATGTTCCTTTGTTAGACAAGTCAGGTAGGCATTTTGTTTGTGTCTTATTTTCGTTAGACAGTTCAGTCAGGCCTACTTTTGTTATATTTATTTCATTTGTTTCGGCACAATCACTTTGTCCCATCCTCCCCCACCTGAGTGTTTTTTTTGTTACAATAAACCACACTTTTTTTTCACTTCCACTGTGACTTGTTCATTTCTTGATTGTCGTGTTGTCGTCTGCCTGGGCTGACCAGGTGGCCGTAACAAGCAGTTTCCATGGACGCCTTCCCAGATGGTTGTGAGTAACAAACCATGTGGCACATCAGGTTACCTTCGTGAGTGGGATTCATGGACTGTACAGTTGAAAATATGAGCTGATCAGATTTCAAACATGATGTGTCCTCTTTTTGGACATTTTGTGGTCAAAAAATAAATAGTCAGGGAGCTTTGATGGACATGGACTGTGATATGACCACAATGATTCTAGATTTTTCTTGGGATCTGTTTAATTCTCCCATTACACGTTGCCACATTATCCATCAGTTTGGCGGTGTGTCTCATCATTTCTATGCTGATGATGTCCAGCTTTATGTATTTGAAACCAGGCCACTGGTCATTGCCCAAAATTGCCTTAATGAGATAAATGTCTTGATGTCTCTTAGTTTCCGGCATAAAAATCACAGATGTTCTGGTCTTTGCACCAAATGACATGTCTGAAAACTTTCACCAGCACCCGGTAGCTTTCCTGGCTTCTAACCCAAAGTTGGTTTCCAGAAACATCTAAAGTCAGTTGTTCAGTCTTGTTATTTTCAAATAAGAAACAGCATCTTGTCTCATATATCAAGGAGTTCTAACAAATCATCCATTGTTTTGTCCCTTCACATCTTGACTACTGTAATACATTTTATTCCATTATATAAATAGGCTGTGGAACAAATACACAGTGTTCCAATATCAACACATTGCTGCCTTCATTACACTCAAATTCAGGTAACTGAAAATCATTCAAATTGCTTTTAAGGAACTACATGTTAGCCTCCCCCACATAACAGTAGTGAGTTGCTGATTCCATACAGGTCCAGTTGGCCTCTCAGAAGAAGGTTCAAGACTCAAGGCGAGTTTTTGCACCTGTGAGTCAGCTCACTATGCTCAGTGTTTCAAGTATTAGCTCAAACCTTAGAATTCCCAAAGTTTCTAATCAAATTGTATTAATGCCACATGGCTGCAACATTTTTGTAAAAAGCAACAATAACTTTCTATCTAATCACCACCAACTAGACCAACTTCATGAAGTTAATCGTTTTTTAGTGGCAGTTAGCCAGCCAGCACAGCTCATCATTTCAGGCCACTCTCATTATTACGTTGCCTCTGTCTCAGCTTCATTTCTCCGTCTTCCTCTCTATTATGTCTGCTGCTGTCTCCCAACCTCCCACCAACAATGTGGAATGAAGCCAGCAAACACTGTCTGTTCCTCCCACTACAGAGGAAGTCAGCTCGCCCACCGCCAGCCCACGCAGACACACACACGCACATACACACAAAATTTACATAATGACCAATACTGCCTCCTGTGCACAGTCTACAAATGTGCACACACAAATGATGCATGTGCATGTGCTCACCATCAACACATATGACACTCACATTAACACTTTTTACATGTGCGGTATGAACCCTCGTCAACGCATCACACACACACAGACACACACACACTGACGACCAGGCAGCTCTCCTCATCTAGCAGACTGTATGTGTGTAGTGTGTGAGCAGCTACAATCTGAGTAGCAACAGGCTGCCATTTGGTAACACATTCACAGTCAGACAGCATGACATCGTGTCATTAGGTAAAGCCTCCACCTCAGAACTAGGATGGAGTCAAAGTGACACTGCAGATCACATCAGCAAGTCGAAACACTGGCCTAAGTGGCATTTCAGCAAATGGTGAGTGAAAGATGTCAAACCTCACTGAGACCTGTTTGGTTGTTAAACTTTGTCGATGGTTCACCACAAACTCTCTTCTATGTGCATGTCATTCGGAGTATTTGTGCTTCGGCACAGCTCCACTGAAGACATTCCACAGCTGTAAATGACCAAAGCCCACTTCCTCAAATATGAAGTACTCACACTTCTGTATGTTACCTGTTTGTTTATAGCTGGCTGGCTTTAGGTACGAAAAGTGCTGTTATATTCTTTAAACATGAACCTGCAATAACTGGCTTTTTGGCCACTTGGGGGCAGCAGAAACAAGATGAAAATGCATCATTGGCATATTTTAAACTCTTTAAGTTGATATGGTGAACTCGTTAGCAAGCGGTTGCCTATTTACACATCCAGCAGATATGGAGCAAGATTAGCATTTATCTGGCCACTTGATGAATGTCAGTCCAGTATTCACCGTCTTTGAGCACCAACTCTTGAGGATATCTGTCTCTTTAGCTGCCAAATGCTCCAATATGTTGACCAGCTAGCTGCTATGTCTGTCTGCTGTCTGGTGCTGGCTCAATAATGCACAGTGGGACTTGTTTGCTGAAGAGCTTGTCTCTGCCTAAACATACATATACCGGACATTTTATACTTTTACTCAAATGCATTTAAATACTTTGAATTGTGGCATTGATGTTTACTTAAGTAAAGGATATACACATCTTCCAGCTCTGGGACTGGGCCTGAGACCAGTACTCACGTTACGGAAATCCCTGAATGGGACGAACTGCACAATGTCCCGAACAGCCTCCTCTCCTGTGTTGGACCTCAAAACGCTGGCGTCTCCATCTAAGAACTCCATCGCAGCAAAGTCTGCGTTGCCCACGCCTATGATGATGATGGACATGGGTAGTTTAGACGCCTGGACGATGGCATGACGCGTCTCGTCCATATCGCTGATGACGCCGTCTGTTATAATGAGGAGAGTGAAGTACTGCTGCAGAGGGGAAGACATGGTGAGAGAAGGGAGGGAGAGAAGACACAAAGGGAATGAGATTCCCCATTTTCATGTGATGTCACTGCTAAAACTCAAAGCTCTTCTAAACTTACTTGAATAGAAATCTACATCAAGAGAGAAAGAGGGAAAACCTGTTAAAACTGTGATTACGTTGTCAGTAAGGGTAAGCAGTGTCGTGAAGAGGGAGGGACAAAAACAGAAACAAGAGAGAAGTGAAGACAAAAGGCAATAAAGGGATATTTCAGAGAGCAGCGAGGAGACAGGAGCTGGACAACACTTTACGAGGGAGAGAAAAATAGAAAGCAGAATGAAAGCTTTTCTGCATAACAGCAAGCTGGGCTCCATTCATATGACACAGCACACCATCTGTCCATGGAAAAAAAGGATGGGAGAAAAATGTGAATCCAGTGATGAAAAAGAGGAGGAGCTGAAAAAAGAAAGGAAGAGCAAACAGTGAACAATTTGCAGTGAGTCAGGAGGGAAAGGATCAGTCTTTGGCATTAGACTGAAATATCCTGTAGCATGTTATAATCAATACATGCTGACATTTTTCATGTTCGATATTTTCTGTAAATTTACCCACAAGTGGGTGAAGGACAAACCCGAATAAATGAGAGGGGGAACAATAACGAACGCGTAAAGGGCACTGAACTATTTGATGAGTGGGAAAAGTGTCTGTATGAAGTGAAAAAATGTTTTTCATGGTGTGGAGATGGGTTGTGTAGACAGATGGCACTCATCCCTTCTCTTCTTATTTTTATTAAAAAAAACACACACACACATGCAAATGATAAATAAGGCACTTTCAGGACGCCACGTGCTGCCAATCAAATACACTAACATCAAAGCTAGCTTGAGAGAGAATACTATTTTAGGGGGCTACTATCTGTCTACACTATATGAACGAAAGAAGAAAATGAGCCACTTGATAACAAGCTTCACGACACGGGGTGTCCTGAACTGTCAATGTTGAGCCCTTTGCAGACATGAAATGCATAACATTACTGGCTGCTTTAAAAGACATTGGTGTCTTTTACATAAATGTTCCTTGCAGCTGCATTTAGACACGACAGGACGTTAATGGAAAGACACACAACACTGGTATGATGTTTGGCATTTGGTGCATGAAAGGTTCAGAGAGACAGAGAGACAGAGAGACGTGTTATACCATACCAACCTACTACAATACCAACACGCTATGATACCACGAAGAGGAGTGTTTTCTGTTCTCTCAGAGGCTGCATCACTGATAAATTTTAAAACTTATTTTGCCATTGAAATCCTTATCAATGCCCCCTCTTCTCATGGTGAATCCCCCACACAATGATGCATTTCCACATCAATTTCATCATTTAACAGCAAATTCTGCTGTCATCCGACTACTATCATTTATTGATTTGTTTTTTAAATTTTTTCTCTGTGATGCAATGATATGATTGGGCATAATTATTGTAAAGCATAATGCAAACAGCTGATGCCGATCAGCCAATAGAAGAGCGTCTTCAGTGCTCTGTCTGAATTAACGCAATACTTCAGCTCAGTAAGAGACACGCAAAACAAGTTTATTATTTAAAGTCAATGGTTCCACAGGTAGATTTGGTGGACAAGGCTCTGCTGTCGAAAAGCCTGCTGACGTTGAATTTGCGTCATGGCCACGATCTGATATAAGGCAGATCATATACTGACATACACACACACACAAAGAGTGGGCATCAGTTCTGCACACAAGGAAGTGAATTGTTATCCTATGATAGGAACAGACAACATGAAGACACACACTGACAAAATCACACTTCCATGTTACACCCACACACACACACACACACACACACACACACACACACAGGGAGGGCTCTGAAGCCTGTCTCTTTAATGTGCTAACAGCAGCGCTCATTAGAGAATCATTATCGCACAGACAGACAGGGTCGCTCACACTGGGGCACGCACAAACTGCACTGGCCTGCAGCCTGCGTGTGTGTGTGTGTCAGCAGCAAGAGTGTGTTGGTACACAATCACACAGTCTGCAGTCGCAGGTTCTCTCATTATCTGAGGAACAAGAACACTGAGCACAGAGCAGCAGCCCATTTGTGCAGCCTACAAGCTACCCACCCACTTACCCCAACACACACACACACACACACACACACACACACACACACACACACACACACACACACACACACACAACCAGTCTAACCACTACCCCAGTATGTGGTCCACAGACACTTGACTGCTGCGGCTGTCACATCTCATTGTCTGTTACTCCTTCCTATGTTCCACCCCTGTTTGAACTCACTGTAATATAAAACAGGAATAGGGTCCCCAATCATTTCCTTACAGAAACAAAAGGATTCTGGCACACAACACACAGATGAGTACAATCCTTTGTATATTTCGCTCATGTATTTGTTCTCCACAGGGTGACAGGGTGCAATTAGGGACAAAAAGCACTGTGGGAGCATAATGATACCCAGCTACTGCACTCTCTTCAGATTTAGGCAGGAGACGTGCCACTGGATATATACAAGAGGGGACATGTACCATTTGTTGAAAGTTTGTAGATCCGAAGCTCCTGTGAGTGTCACACCTTTGTATCTGTATCTCTTTGTCTGAGCGATCCCAGTGGGAACATCACGCCGAGCCTCACGGGTAACGGCTCCTGTCTTGCTATTTGTCGTCTTGCTGCAGTCAGCCACATATGTGAGGCCGCTGCTTGTGCCCACACTTGTCTTGTTTAAGCTGTAGTGTAGTCACAGAGTCTGAAGCATGAACTCAAAACATCAGCGTGCACAAGCATAAACTGAAACAGGCTGAAGCAATGGACGGGAACAAGCTTCCTCCAGCTGAACCGTCAGCTATTCATTCTAGTTTCTTTTTTTGTTTGGAATGACTGCTGTTTATTTTGCATTTGCTAGCTCTGAATTTTAAACAGAAATTAAAATAGATATACTGGCTTGATATGATTCAGTAGGCCGTGCTGGAGGTGCAACCCAGGGCCTTTGACAGTGCTGAAAAGCATCAGATTTAGAGCTGTGCTAGAGCAGCGGCAGTGATTACACGTCTATTTTTGATTTGAATAGTCTCATCGCAGCCCAGCCAAATATTGCTCATTCAAGACTTTTGTACGGCCAAGGTGAAACATTTTTAGTCTTGTGCAAATACCAACAAAAACTGTGACAGACAGGTGTGGTGAAAGCCAGGCATTTACCGAGTTACCAACTTGGTGCTAGACGTTTTGAAAACTTGCTGCCTATTTTACTCTGTCCTGCATGACTTCGCCAACACACGTTTGCTACATATTCATAGAAACTTTAAACTGTTAAATTTGAGAACAGACTTTGGTGTGGTGGTAGAATGAGTGTCAAATTGAGTCTCACAATGACATGTCTGGCACCACCCCAGAGCAGTCAACCTAGAGGAAACACTGGAGACCACTGTGTTGGCACAGCAGTGCTGTGCAGAGGGATACAGTTAAAAAAAAAGTGGGGTTATCAGGCAATAATATGATCTTGGGGTACCATTTGCCACACTGCAGTCTGCCTGGTCTGATATATGAGAGTGCATATTCTAGGAAAAAGACACAGCAGTGGCATTGTGTTACTTCATTCACTGAGGTAGAGGAGCAGATTATTGCTTTTACTTTCTAGTGTAAAATCCACTTTCAAAGGCATCTGATAAGCTTTCAAACTGGACTCCCCATTTACTGATTGTTTTCTCTGTGCAGCAACAAAACCAGAACTGTTTTTGTGTTTATGGACATTGTTATTGTTCATTCCTATTAGCAGTTTCTGTGTGCTGCAGCTCGAGGAATATGGTATGACTTCCTACCAAGAAATGCTACCAAAATAGAAATCAGTCTTGAGTGTGAGACTGAGCCTTAGGCTCGTTCTTAATTTGGATTTTATGTGTTACTGGCTCAGATATATAATCCAGTGGTTCACCAGATGGAAGTACAGTGTGATGAAATGATAGCGCAGGAGGGAAAGTCAGAGGATCACCAGGGATTACAGTTCATCCTGAGGGGAACATTAATATGTGGACCAAACTTTATGGCAATCTTTTCAGTAGCTGTTGAGACGTTTCACTAATAACCACAAATGTCAATCCTACGGTGGTGCTAGCAGGAGGACAAATCAGAGGATCACAAAAGCCATTAGGAGCCATTCTCTGGGGACCACGGCTGTCTGTATCAAAGGAGTAAACTAAAGCTAAAGTGACACAGAAAAGCAGAAAATGAGATGGAGGATGTTTCCTTATCATGCTGTCGAGCCCGACAACGTGTGAAATGCCCGGTCAGTGTGTCAGCTGACGAGAGGTGTGAGATGCAAGAAGAGAGGACAGAAGTTGTCACTCCAGTCTCTCACTCCTCCTTGACTCTGTGGTCAACATGCCAGGACTCCGAGCCAACAGATGCACACACTTGTTTGTCCCGTCAGCCATCAAGCTGCTAAACAGAGTCGATAGATTATGAGTACAAGCTGCACTGATGGGGACTCACTCTGAAGGCAGTGGTATGTTTGTGTTTTTTTGCGGAATTTGCCCTATAGAATAATAATGAAAACCAATGTAATCCCAGCAGCTTTGTGTGGATGGGAATGTGCAATAAATAGTGAAGATTTACAGAGACAGTGTTTCCATCTCATTGTTAAGGAAACTTGAAGAAAAAGTTTGAAATGTGGCGAAAAAGAAAATGCAAATAGGCCCATTTCCATTGACTGGTTTGGAGCGAATGAACTAAGCTATGCAAAGCGTGGTTTCATCAGAAGTTGGCAGCATAGGCTACATTACACATGGCTGTAAGAAACAGAGTAGAAGAAGCAGAGGTCGCTAACAGGGGACAAAATGAGTTGTCTCCCAACTGCCAATAAACCTCAAAGAAGAAGAAGAAGAAAGATGTGTGAGAGAAAAATAGTCTTCAGTCATTTTTTGGAAGCGGAGACTCAAGTGAGCAAATCGGGTGATGACAGATGATATCAGTGAAGGGATCAAACAAACTTAAAGAACTGTTTGGTATCCCTGAGAACGGTACAGAACCTTGTGAAGTGGTGAAAAATGAAAGAGGGTAGTGGAGCATTTTACAGTGTGTGAGCTGCTAAATCGCTGCTCACCAAGCTGAAGAGCAACGAGAGCAGAAAGTACATTAACACTTTGAGTCTGAGACACTGCAATGAAATGTGAAAAGAATCATTTCACTGTTAAACAAACTAGATGTCCTTTCTTATATATGAAGACAGATTTGGAAGTTTGGAAGAAGAAAAGTGGATTTGTTCAACGTGCTGTTACAGAAAATAAGTCCCATTTTGTTTTCTGTTGCCCTTTTTTCTGGGAATGTTTTGTCTAGTGAGATAAAAACAGATGAATGTGGATACAAATATGGATGGTGCACAAGCATGGAGTTGGTGGGTCACATATGAAACATTTAGATTCGCTGGTTGATGGAAAAAGAAGAGAAAAGCGAGAAAAAACAGCTCTTCATCAGGATAAACTGTAGGTATGTAGTGGTTCTTTTCAGTGTACAGCTCATTTGCAATTTGTTAGTTCTACTGTGATTTTTGAAAGAATACATTTTATAATGTGGTTTAAAAAAAAATCCTGTTTTGTATATGCTGTATGTTTTGCCAGAGGATGATAAAAACAACTAAACTGTAAATCTGTGGGCAGATAACCAAGATGCTTTAAATAACTGATGGATGTCAATGGGATCAAGCAGAGGCTGGCCTCACAAGTAGGCAATTACACCCTTAATTTCAGTCAAAGACTTAGGACTTATTGATTAGTGATTCCCCAAATGAATGAATCACTAATAACAAGCCAGTGAAGCTACATCAAACCATATAACCTCACGCCAACTTAGAAGCACACACAGCCAAACTGTAAGTTTGTAAGGAACAACATGTGTTCTGTAAAGACTGGTTTGAACCATATGTAATTCAATTACACCCCACCTGACTGTTGCCCCGTTGCCACCATCATGCCATGTGAACCGTTACGGGCAGACGTGTCAACATAAAAGGCTGTTCTGACAGATGGTGATTAATGGCTGGCTGTGTTTAGGGCGTGGATTTGTCGTGGTAACATTAAGGGTCAGCAGCTGTGTCTGGCGATATACACCCACTGCAGCAACATATTCTACCTCATACTCAGAAGATGAAGAGTGACAAATGAGAAATGCCTAAAAAGGAAGAAGAGCTGAATTGAAAGTGGAATGACCTGTCTCGTCTGCATTACACAGGTTCAGCTGAAGTATAATGAAAACATTGAAAGGCACATAAACAGGTACGTTGTTGTCACCTACCGCTGCTTTCTCTTGCTGAAGTGCCTGGGCAGCAAAGCGCGCTACGTGGTTTATGATCGGGGCAAAGTTTGTCGGGCCGTAGAAACGAATGTGAGGGAGACAGGCAGAGTAGGCCTGGGCGATACCCTCCACACCTACACACAGAGGAAGACAGACCTCAAATTTAAAGATGGGTGAGAGGTGGTGAGGGCAGGAGAGAGAGGGGGAGGAAAAGGGTTTGTGATGGGTGGAGGATGGGTCATATAGAGGCTCGTGACAACATACTATTGTTTCTCAGCTATTTTCGACTCCCATCAGCTTTAACAACCAGACAACTGAATGTTTGCCCAGACAGTTTGTTTGCTGAACAGCAGCCTCCTGTCTCTGCGACCCGCACATCTCTTTGTGTCTTTGAGGGAACTGGCAAGTCAACACTGCAACTAAACACAGGTGTTTGTTTTTCATGTTTATTTCTTGTTTAACAGTTGTCTTCTCTTCAGTCTCAATTTGATAAAAATATACACTTTCAGAGCGAAAAATACTAAAAATGTTGTAGATATCTTAAAAGACTGTGTAGCAATAAAGCAGAACAAAGAAGCATTTGGTTCTCAGATATAATGCTAACCCTGTGTTAGGGTGACTGCATACTGCACTTCACATAAAAAGGTTTCTTAAAGCAGTCGTAGCAGCACTTTGAGACTGCAGTCCTCTGAATCAGGTTTTGTTGTTTGACCTAAAACTTTTTTTTTTTCATTTGAGAGTGCACTGGAGGCTGTATTGGCCTTCCCAGGAAAAGATGAGCTGCGATGCTTCCTTAAGTAGTTCGTAGAAAAGCAGTTCATCTTCTGACCTTGAAAAGCAATTCTGTTCGCGGAGGCAGCTGTTTTAACACGGACAAGCTGTACATCTATTTTGAAGAAGCACACAGAAGTTAATGTTTTTACTCAGATCTTCGTCAGCAGAGGGCCAAGTATAAATGCTCTTACTTAGCACAACCTCCTGCTTCTGGCAGGCTTGAATATGTGCTACACAATTAAGCATTCGCTACACCCCTGCCCTCCTTGATTACTGTTGCTATGCCTGTCGAGCTTTTCGTTCTCGAGCTGCACATAATGGGTTTACGGTGGTAACGGTGGCAGATTCACCATCGACATTCACAGTCATTTCTGAAATGCTAGGTTTTCCATTCCTCACAGAAGTTAACAAAAGCAGGCCTCTCTATTCTAGCTGACGATAGCAGAGTTTGTCAGCTGTTACGACTCTCGCCAGAAGTGAGCTAGCTAAAGAAAGCTAATGCTAATGCTTAAACTCTCAGCTGAGAAGCCCGTCGCCAGCTGACGTTTCCATGTGAAACATTTTAGAACGAGAACCCTGTAAAAACATCTTAAATATGCACTCGATGTCTGTGTATACGATGTAACGCTAGTCACATGTCCCAAGCATAACATTAGCATCCTCAGCAGGTGCTAATCCCTTGTATATACAGAAGGGATCGTGCAAAATATACAGCTGAAGTCAATGTCATTAGTTTTGCAGGTATTTGGTCATAAACCAAAGTACTGGACAGAATGAAATTTTGATTTATGCTGCCAGAGGGGAATCGATTGATAACAACTGACTACAATTAATCCTGTGTGGTGCATGAATGTGTTTAACAAATGTCATAGCAATCTTTTCAAAATCCAAAACCACATGCCAACCTACGGGTGGTGCTAGAGGAAGGTTCTGGAAATCACCACTGTAATGATGAATCAACCTGTGGGAACCATGAATCTCTGTCTCTCAAATTTCATGGCAACACATGCAATAGTTGTTGAGTTATTTCAGTCTGGACCAACATGGTGGACCCACCAATAACTGACTGACTAGCACGACCACAGCTAGAACATGCAGCTACCACAGCTAAAATGACTAATTTTGTATTATATATTATATTATATTATATTGTATTATAAGGTGTGCATTGCTAGCATGCAGTATGCTGAGCTAGCTCGATATTAGCCTGATAATACTTTAACTATACAATTTGAAACCTCAAATTCTTAATCTTCAAGGGCCAAAATGTGCTAAAAGCTCAGAGAAGGGGGGCAATATCAATTGATTCTTATAAAGATGTCATGTCTGCTGTCTTGAAGCCCTCATTTGACTTGCTGTAGATTCTTGAGGAAATTTCACCTCATCCAAAAAGCTTCTTCAGTTGTGACTGACTGGTGGGAAGGCCCAGGCACTGAACCTCTTCAGAGTTGCACACAATCAATCACCTGGATCATTTACTGGTCTGAATTGTCAGGAGCAACTGTTTGGTGTCATAGTGTGCGCTGGTGTTCAGACTGCCAATTTACACAAGCGCCCTAAGTAGAACGTGTAGGTGAAGTGTGAAGGTGTTATTTACTCAGACTCAGCAAGACACTCACAGAGGAGTGCAGCACCTGCTGCTGTCACATGATCTGGAGATGGCATGTCTATTTTTTACTGGGTGTCCTGCATTCTTGTTAAAATGACGAATACGCCAGTTTCAAGGTGATGTTTCCCTGTAGTGGGAAAAAACTATTTTGGCATAAGGGCACACGTAAGACTTAAGACATAAGACTGCAATTGGCAGTGAAGAAAATAGGACTATATTCTACTGTCGTTTGAATTTAACTTTAATTCCAGTAAAAAATCTAGTATTGCTCAAATGACAGAGATCAGGCCAATAAAATAAAAATGAAACTGAAGCATCATGGGAAAATGTGAAAATGTCAACAATTTTTTCAAAGGCTGCAGCTTCCCTCATCAGCAACAGCAATACTGGTCTGTTAAAGTTATCGTTATTATTTTATTAATGTGCGGTGTTCATAACGTTAAGTACAGAGTGCCGCACATTTCAGAAGAGTTTAAAATCCAGTTTGGTTATTAATGAATGTCAAATGTCTTGCATAATTTACAGAATGTTGAACATTATATTAAATTGAGCTCAATTTTGACCTTTTCCTGAGTGTTTTCTTACTTTTAGACTAGTCAACTTGTCTAAGTTTAGACTTCTGTTTCAACCTCAAGGAAATTAGTCGCCAGGAACATCTAGTTGCGGCAGGATCGCGGACGGCGTCTGTGACGACCGCACAGTAACTCACCTGAGCAGAAGGGGTTGGTGGGGTTAAAGTTGATGGCAAATTCGTGCGACACCTGAGGAGACAAGAAACCATCCTTCACTACATTGTAAAATATTGTCCATTTCTCCCACACTTTCTCCCTCCCACCCACTCTCTCTCTCTGTTCACCGCTCTCTCTCCTTTGTCCTTTTCATCAGCTCAGTGCCATGGCAACACAGATGGGTTGACAGTTGCGTAATCAAGTGAATATGCATGTATAATGCTGACAGTTTTATCTGTGTGTATGTGTGTGTGTGTGTGTGTGTGTACATGTGTAAAATGCATGTATAATATAGGCTCGCTTCAACTGTAAGTTTGCATATGACACCGCCCCCCTACCCCCCGCTCTATGTCACACACACATCTATGGATCTCACAGACGTGTCTAAAACACACACACACACACAACAATAACAACAACAACAAACGCACGCACACATACTGTACCTTCCAGTCTGGTGGGAGTTGGGCTCCGAATCCCAGAGCAGGAAACATTTTGTCGCTGCGGAGGAAACCATGACAACAGATTGGAACGTTAGTTAAACCTTTTCTTTTTTTCAACCAAATTCAACAAGCTGGATTTAGACAGCGGAGGAAATCCTGTTACCTGTTTCACAAAGAAACACATTCAAGGACGTTTACAGAGAAACAAGCAGAGAGCTGGTAGGAAAATGAAGCTATATTGTTAAATGGCTTATCACTGAGAGAAGAAGTGCCTTTTTTTCTGAGGGACAGGATACACAGAAATTCAGACATAGTGCCAAAGGTGGTCTTCAGTGCATTTTCAGGGACACAAATTTAGACCTGTACTCTAAGAATAAGACTTCTAAGAGAATAGTTGGTTGTGTGATGGGATTGAGATGGATATTAGGGAACTGATAAACCAGTTTCATTCTTGCTGCAAAGCCCACAGTGACGTGCATGGAAACGACAGAAGAGAAACCATATCTTTGTCACTGTTAACATTCCATTCCAGTGCTGAAATATTTGAGCTGTCCCTTTGCTGTTTGCTGAGACATTCTGAAGTCAATCACTGTCTTTGTCATTTGCTCCCAGGTTCATCTCGTGCTATCAGTTAATGCGATCTTGGCCCTTAGAAAAACAAACATTAGAACATCCGCCAGCCTCACACATCTCTCAGTATTGGTATTCAAAATGCAGATTACAGCATTTTACCATTTAACACTGCAGCAAGCAAGAAGGCTGCACTAGATACTCACGTGTCATAGTCCTGTATGATTTGTCCCACAGCTAAAATGGCAGCAAGATACTCGTTGCTGCCCAGTGGGTTAATGTAGTGGAGGGAGGACGGCTCTCGAGGGTTCCCATTAGATGCTGTGAAGTCTATACCAACCTGAGGAGAAACAGAGGAGGGACAGGTTAGAGTTCATCTTAGAAACCTGCAGTGTTGTTCATGTCCAGGCTGTTTTTACAACACTGGTGATTTTAATGGCCCCAAGGGTCTGTGACTATTTTCATCTCCACTGAGTACAACAAAGCAGAATCGCCTAAAATAATGGACTGTCAGGTGAATAAAGGTAGCAGGAGCAAACTTAAACAAATAGGAATGGCTGAGTCTCTTTTGATATAAAAATGTCAGGGGAGGAGGCCTCGTAGGAGCCCAGTTTTATTGTTTTCCTTCTGTGCAACAGTGTACACTGGATTCATCTGGCAACGACACAAGCTGTGAGTTTTAATAAGTTATTCAGTTCAGCTCATCTGTATATCATCTGAATGTGGGATGAGGAATTTAGTCTTAGCTCTCAATGTGGCACCTGCTGCTCTCATTAATGCCTCAATCACTGTAACGGGAAGCGCCGATGGTTTAGGTTTGTTTCTCTGTTAAAAGTGCAGTAACTAGGACT